>NC_142205.1:22259500-22591500 GCF_049639895.1 Pseudopodoces humilis | reverse complement strand
AAAAGTGCTTAATACTGGTCCATAGGAACATCAGGTCAGCTTCAGACCAAACACTTTGCTGTGGTAGATATCCTGCACCTGGTGTTTACTGGTGCACTCGTAGTTTGCTTGAGGAAAAAGTAATCCTCTGAGTCTACACAGGAGAATGTCACCTTCCCAGAGAAAATAATTCAGAGTTTTACAGTCACAACACATGCTCCAGCTCTTCCTAAGCACAGTGGTGCAACCTGTAAACAAACAAACAAACCATCTGTGAGAGAAATGCAGTCAGCTCTATGTATTTTTTTCCCCTAATTATATGGCTGCAGCAGAAAGACGTCACCCATGCTCTGTTAACATGACTTACAAATTGGTCCAAAATTGGATACAAACATAAAGAAAAGGTAAAGATATTTTCTATACAGAGTGAAGCACTCTGAAAACAATAGCAAGCCTTAAGGGCATCAAGCAATTCTTATTGATAATTTCAATTATTCAGTGTTACAGGAAAAATAAACCTTTGTTATACTACAAACTGGATACCTGAGCTAGACAGACAGACAACTGAGTAAAGGGTGGTAAAATAATGAATTTCTCAGGAACAGAAAATGCCTAAAATTATAGGGGCAAGCTGTCCTTTTTACTTGATTATTTGAAAAAACTCCTGCTAAGAGTTCTTGAAATCAGAATAAATTTACCAGTCTTTACTCTTTAATTACAAACAGAATTTACTTCTGACAAGACCCTTTTCTGCTGAGATTCTGCTGGACCTGAACAGAGGGCAGTAGCTTCTAACACACCCCTTTGCTTCCTTCCCCTTTTAATCTTTATAGAATTGCAGTGTATGTGGATAGTACACCAAGTGGTACGTACAGAGACTATCCTGAAGACAAAAAAGGCTGTTTATGCCAACTTCCCTATTTCTTTTCTTTTCCCCAGGAACAACAGACTTTTATAGAGCTGTCTGTAGCTCTGACAACCTTCACCTGAGAAAATTCCACTGCCTTCTCCCGAGTTGTGTGAAGATGAAGAGGTGGCAGACTGCTGACATAACAAGAGAGAAGCAACGTTCACAAATATTTCCAAATCCCTCCGGGAAGGGCTTGAAACTATCCTACATATTGGGATTATGGCATTCAGTGAGATATAGAGGGTCAAGGCTAAGGATCCAAAGGAACATACGGATGTTCTCCACCTAGGCATGTGAGATTTAGTTAGATGCAATGGTGAGAAGCACAGTTTCTCTCCTCTGGTGAGAAGCAGTTTCTGACCTCTGGTACACATTTTTTTCTTTAGCAGGACTAACAATGCCATGGGTTATCATTACCAGTACCAGTGAATGCCCCAAGATCTGATGATCCTCCTTGATGACTTCTGTTTTAAGACCTTGCAGCAGTATGAAATGGAGGGAAATGGACAGCTGAGTTTTTTTGTGTTCCAGGGATTTTTATAAACAGCAGTTCAGTTTTCTCTTTTTGAATTAAGAATTTTGGGCTATTACCAGAATAACATATTGAGGTGATTCAAAATTCAGTTGCCTAAATACTGGTGTCTGATGCTATTACAGATGAGCTTGGACATTGATCCTGGTCTGCAACTGGCCAGGAGGGCCTTGGTCTCCCACAGATTCTGTGCTGTATCTGCCAACCTTTTGTGGATGTAGATGTTTTAGGGTATCTCAAATGGCATTAGATATAAAAGGACAGTCAGCTCGGAATGTCCTTGTGCGTGCTCTTCCCACAGAGAGACACATTCCTGGAGCTATATAAAAGCAGCCAAGCTCTGAAGTGACAGTAATGGTTTCTGAGCATGAACTGAAGAATTATTTTTATTTTAAAGCTGCAAAAAATAAAATGGGCAAAGTCTTCCTGAAACCTGCATGCAGCATACATAGCATTCACCTCAGGAAGGGATTATTTATGAAAAAATAACCAAAACCTTGATAAAATCAATGTTGAGAGACACTGTGTTAGAGAGACAATGTTAGAGCTAAAACTAATCTACATTTATCATTTATCTTCAGAACAGGAAGTCATGTAAACAGAATTCTTTATGACAGTTTGGGGAACGTGGCAATACATTTCATTAAAAGTAGCTGAGATAGTCAAAGAAAATAGCTATACTCTTGCAAAAGAAAGGAGGGAAGTTTATTAGAAATTAACAATGTCTATTTAATATAAGTCATCTCAAGATGGTACACAAAGGGAAAAAAGAGACAACAGACTAGTAAGAAAGTGCTTTATAGAGAACGAATATTTGAATATTCCTTGCAAAAGGAGGCACATTTGAAATAACAATATTTATTAATAGTAGTACATGGTCTGATCAGAAACTATACCTGTGTCCATTCATTTGTCTGGGGATCATAAGACTCCACAGTATTAAGATATGTTTGACCATCATATCCTCCAACAGCGTACAACTTGTCACCAAGAAGACACACTCCCACTGCATCTCTGCTAATGCTCATAGAGGCCACAGCAGTCCACATATCTGTTTTGGGATCATACCTAAAAGATAATTTGTGTTATGCTCTAAAACTGTTACCAAAATTCAACAAAACAAAATGCACTGGAATTGATGCTGTTAAGGTAGTAGAAAACAGGACAGTACAGATCTGGGTGTTAATTTCAAAGGACTTCCCCCCCTCAGTTCCCCTTCCTTTGAAACTGTTCCTTTATTCATCTTGTAACACAGTCACTACTAGCCAGGTATCTACTTCATGCTGCTTTTCAAATACTCATACTCAGACATATATGGCTGTTCTTACTACATTTTATATGTCTAAACATAGCATGCCACAAACAGTTCTGCTGCTGTGTCACAGTAGAGCAAGTGCTTGCTTTAAGTACTGCATGTCAAAGCACAGGCTGGTAAAATTTGGTTTGGTACTAAAATTACCATTATTAAGATTACCAATTTTAAAAATAAGACCCCCAAAAATGGTTTGAGAAAATTATATGGGGAATGGAAAACCCTTAAGACAATTTACAACACTTTCAAAATCAGAAGTATCAGCACAGTAAACAGCAGATGGTTTAATGTAAAAAATGGTGTGGTTCTAGAACATTATCAACACTCTTTACAAGTCAGATTGAGAACTACATAGGAGACTCCATGCTATGCTTATGTCAAGGAATATATTTTAATCTGAAAGAGATAATATTTTTTAAGATTGCAGATGCTTACAGCAGAACTCTAAAAAACTGTACAAAGAAAATAATGATTTGACTAAGATCATACTTGCTAAGAACAAGTTAAAAGACACTAGTCTTAAATTTTTTGCATGAAGAGCATAGATACAAAGAGCTCTAACAATTTTATTTGCTTTACTCAAAGTATTACACAAAGCATGGAAGCAAACTGTAACACAAACACACTACCTGAATCATATACTCAAATAGAAGAGGGTGGTTAGTAAGCTACATGTAGAAATTACTTTTCCAATTATTTTATAAGCAATTGTATTTATTTGGGAATAGCAACTTCTGATGCAACATATTGCAGTCAGAAGCTTAGTGTAGTCATAAAAGGTTGATTTTTAAAATTAATATTTCTTAATCTTTAATTTTTTAAAGAAACTAGTTCCATTAATTGGATGGTCTTCAATTTCAACTCATTTAAAGAGCAAAGACAAAATGCACTACAAGATGAGTCCTATTTATTAAAGTAATGAGTTCTGTAACTTTGTTTCAGAGAATACTGATGCAGAAAAATACACAGACTTACTGCTTCTCTTGGGTTTCTGATTTTCTGTATTACCCTAAAAATTTGGTATTTGCTAACAAGTAGCATCCTATCTGCAAACCCTTCCGCGGTCTTTTCAGTGCAACTTCCATATGTTAAGGGCTATGGGCCACACTGTATTTTCAGGTCTACTAGGACTCTGGAAGTTTGAAAATTAGAGCTCTCTTGTGGTGGATTTTTGTGGCGTGTTTTTTTGTTGTGTTGTTTCGGTTTGTGAGGTTTTTTTGTTTGTTTGGGTTTTTTTGGGGCTTAAGGGTAAAATATATGTCCTGGCATGAATAAATTTAGTAAAAGAAGAATATGGGCAATGAAGACTTACTCTAAGTGTTGGAGGTAACAGGAAAGAAGTTTTACAGCTGTTGGTGGGGGAGCAGGGAGAGAATTAAAGCATAGTACAGAAAGACTTCAAATGCCAGTGAAGATTTAATACAGTGAATTATGAATTATTTACTGTCTTTTAAAATTATTTTACGGTTCGCATGTGCTTCTGCAATTTGTGATACAGTCATTCATTAATCACTTTACAGAAAGATATACCAATCTAGGAATGACTGAATTACATGTCAGTTTCCCAGTGTCATTAGGGGATATGAGAAAGAATTAGATATATAAAGATCCACAAAACCTTACTGGTAACTCCTTTGAAAGTTATTATATGAATAGATTCAGACTTCTTGTCTGAAGATCTTGAAGTCTTGAAGACTTCTTGTGAAAGAAGATCTGCTCCATTTTTAAAGGCATTAAATTCCAAGTTGTTTCAGTTATCAATCATAATTCATTCAATAAGATTGTTAAAAAAATGTAGATTCATTGCTTTAAGGAGAATTTGCTTTAAACAATCTGTCCCGGTTACATTTTGAATCATAATATGACTACACAGCATATTTTTATATGTAAGTTTCCTCTGTTCATGCTAAAAATAACACACCTATTTTATTGGATTTCTATTTAAAGCTCTATCCATAAATCACTAGATAGACTAGCACTATTAGAACCCCATAGCAGGATATGCCTCCATCAGGATATTACCTTTCTACGCAGTCTGACAGCCTGGATGTTAAGTTGGATGCTGGAGCATCGTGGCCCCCTATTGCATACAAGAACCCATTCCAGGTGGTTACACCTACACCACCTCTTCTTTTTGACATCTGAGCACAGAGAGTCCATTTGTTTGTATGAGGATCAAAACATTCTACTGACTTAAGACAAGAACTTCCATCTCGACCACCAACTGCATAAAGCCTACAAAGTAAAACAACAACAAAAAAAGAACAAAATAAATGTTTTCTGAATAAGACAGTTTCTAGTGAAGCATGAGGGATTCCAAGTTTGTTAAAAGGGGAAGTTTAGAAGAAGACTTTCAACTTTAAGTAGACTGCTCTGTTATCTCAGGCAAGATTTTGCTCCAATCTTTTCCTATTGTACTGATCAATGCATAACAACAATTTACAGAAAATGGAATATCTTACACAGCTTTTATATTCCAACCTCCAATTTCAAAATTACATATGTGACTTGCAGGGTCAGAAGGACAAATTCAGTAGTGGATCTGTGCATGCACCATCTCTACCCTGCCTCATCTTAGGCATTCAAGTGCTTTTCTGGACCTGGGTTTTAGTTCATGACTGACAGCACTACCTTAAATCCCTCACACCCACTAGGTGGCCCAATTTGCTTAGTCCTAAAATAAAGGTTTCTAGCATTTGGTAAAAAGGATTTCAATTATTTGCAAGGTCTGACCGAAATGAATGAAAAAAAAAATTGGTTTAGGAGGATTCAATCAGTGATGAACCTTTAAAACAAATAAAATATTCAAATTTCATAAAGAGCTTATGAACAGAATCTGTGAGCAATCTAGGCATAGTAGCAGATATGCCCAGCAATATTATTTGGAAAAGTAGGAACACAGAAGCCATTCTAAAAAGGAAGCAATGCATCAGAAGTAAAATCCAGTGAGTGACCACCTCAAATAATTTCAGATCCTAAGAATTGTTAAATAATTAAACAAACATTAGATACTGTAAATAATGATAGTGTGAACAATTTACAACAGTTATCATGAAGCACTATTCAAGATGTCCATAGTTTGGGTAATACTAGTGTTTAGTTTCTTAAATATATTGACCAAGGGACGTATATACAAATATCTTATAAACATGGTTGATATAGTCCTTCTCAGTAACAATTTGAATACACTTTAAAAAAAAATTCCACAGAAGTTTCTTGTTTAGTACTACCGTTTGTTAAAGGTAAGAAATGTACTGAAGGTTTCTGTAAAACTCTGTTGTAGTTCCATAAAATTCATGACTAAAATAAATCTGTTATGCAACATAACATTTATGAAGCTGCCAACTTTACCTTCCATCAAAACATGAGAGAGTTTCGATCACTTATGCAGTGATTTTGCATTCTGGACACAGAGAAAGACATGTTAATTCCTCAATATGAAGGTTTTGATCCTATCACTGACACGTACCAAGTTACAGACAGACATTACAGAAAAGTGCAGAAGTTACTGCTCCTGCATCTGAAATGCTGCATGCATTTTACCAATTGCCAGCTGTAGTTGACAGTAGTTGTCAACAGTAGTTGTTGCCTCCATTAAGAGTCTAGGCAATGTTCTATAATAACAGGGAAATGTGAGGCTCTAATTCTGGTGCTTTTCATCACTTCTAGGACTCTCTGCTGAATATATAGCAAGTTTAGGACCTAACGTAGGTATCTGAGACTGCAGTTCCAAGGCAGCCAAGGCACTCTGCTTGCTGGTCGTTTAAGTTCCTCCCTCCTTCCTGTAGGCAGTGAGCATTTCCACTCATTCTTGGACTTATTCCAGATCTTACAGAATCCTTTGTAGGTGCCTTTCAGCAGCACTAATTTACCAGTGACTAGGCTTCCAAAAAAAAAAAAGCGTGAAGAACTTTTTTTACCTGACAGCAGCTCAAGGGAGATGCATGCACATAAGCAGGAAGTGAAAATTTGTGGACAACAGAGTGTAAATATTCTGCCACAACCACAATACTACTCAGTAAATCAGTAGGCTTTTGTCTGCTGTGGTATTCCTGTAGTCACCCTAGCAAAACATGGCTTGCTTCTCTCCACTCCCAAAGCAGGGGCTCTTCTTTAGTAAGAATTGCATCTTCAACTGTGTAGGTGCATACCCAGGTGAAACGAAGCTTAATTAAAGGTGAAGCAACAGTCTGAACTTGTTAATTTAGCTTGAATTGCTAATTTAGCTTGGTTAATCATTGGCTAGCCTTAGTTTATGTAGTGCTGATACATTAAGTGCATTCAGCAGCAGCAGCAGCTCCAAATCTGCATTTCTGTAGCTTCAAAAACCACAATATTGGTGGATCTGTGATTGTGAAAGTATTGAACGCAACCAGTGCTGAGCTGGTTATAAACAGAAATTAGGCCCAGCTGCACCCAGCCCCTCTGATCTCTGAGGACCAGCTGGAATGCAAAGGGGATTATTTTCTGCCAAATTTCATACTCTAATGCAGCAGGTTCTTGGAATAAGAAAGATCTTGCCATACTGGAGCAAGTCCAGTTGCTGGTCACTAGGAGGATGAGTGTGCTAGAACACTAGACATACAGCTGTAATGCTGTGGAGAGGCTTGCTTGACCCAGCTTGGTTATCTTTTCTGTGAATGAAGAAACTTGGCTCTTAATACTACTATTTGGTATCTATCAAGAGAAATTATTAATAGTCATTTAGGATGGTCCTTTAATTACATTAAAAGAATGAGATTTTAAATTTGAAAACAGAAATTCCTTCACATACTTTCCATTTAATATTGCTACACCAACGGTGCTCCTGGGAGTTGACATACTAGCTACGAAGTTCCACTGACGAGCCTGTGGATCCCATCTTTCCACTGTATTCAGGTAGCTCCAGCCATCATGTCCTCCTACAGCATACATGGGACCTTCCAATACAGCTACTCCTAAAACAGAGATATGAAAAACAATTGCTTCTGCATAAGAGGAGTAAAGATCAGAATTTCTTAGTGACAGTCAGCGTGCACCACAAAACTGAAAACAAAACCCCAAATAAACCTTTTGGTAGCTGATGCTACCAAATCTTCAATATAATCTAAAGGAGAAAGGACATTGAATAAGCAGTTGGCAATAAAATGAAATTTCCACCCCCTAAACTTTATTTCTGAATGTTTTTTGACCAATCCTAAAACAGGTAACCTTTAAAAAATATGCAGTTAGCCTTTACAGAACTGTACATACCAAGACCGTGACGATGAGTGGACATCGGTGGCATTACACTCCAAGTTTTTGATCTAGGGTTGTAGCACTCCACAGTGTTCAATGTTTTCAGTCCATCTCTGCCACCAACAACAAACAATTTATCATCTAAGACTGCAACTCCAAACTGTAATCTTCGTCCATTCATGTTTGCAACTGGAGTCCATGTGTTGGTACGAAGTTCATATTTTTCAATGCTTGTAGCTCCTGAATGACAATATATGCAAGTTATATTCAGTAAAAAAAAGTTCTGAAGTATTAGGATAGTTTTCATTTTAGCAATATGCTGATCTCTCAAGCATGATACCCTGCAGCATATTCTTAAGTCTGTGTAGACAAGTAGTCTTTTTTGACTTCCTCAGCAATTACCTGCACCATTACAAAGGACAACTTTCTTGGTGCTTTCCAAGACAAAAAACAGGTTTTGTAACAGCTTTGCAGAATCAAGCCTTTAGAAATAGAAATATTATGGATATAAACTAACCATGTGGAATGCAATCATATATTGAAATCAACTGTTTTGTAATATTAGACAAAAAAGCTGATGGTATGTGACGTAAACTACTGAGAAACAGCTTTAAAACAAATCAAAGAATGCACTTTCTCTGCTGTAACTTTCCTAACTTACCAGATCCCTTCTAATTGCCATTAAAAAGTATGGAATCTTCTATGGAGAAAATAATCCAAGTAGTTGTGACAGAACTATTTAACAATTAGTCAAAATATTTTTGTTGATTTGGCTTTTTTTTTAAGCATGTGCAGGTCACCTTTGTGGCCTCTTAGTACTTTTCTTCATTTTCCAAATTACTGCCCCCTCAAGTAAATAAAGATTAGTTTGTATTCAATTAAAACACTTCACTACTCAGCTGTTATTATGGTAGTTTGAAATCAGAAGTCTAGATTCCAGAATATTTACAGTATTCTCAAAGATAAATAGGCTTTTTTAAACTAATAAACAGTATATACTTTAGATGTTTCATCTTGTGTACTGCCAAATCCTTGAATTTTAGATTTAACAGGTTGTAAAAAAGTCTATCAAACATTTAGTTTAAAAAGAACCAAAATAGTTCATCAGCTAAACATTACATAAGCCAATACCTTTTGTTGCATCCATTCCTCCAACTGCAAACAAAACGCCCACTGTAGATTTTCTAGGTTTGGTGCGAGGGCTTTGCAACATAGGTCGTCTCTCTGGCAACAGATGGTACTTCATTGCTTCCATAATGAGTTTTTGACATTCAATGTCATCCCTAAAGAGTGCGTTGTTCTCCATATCTGCCAGAAACTGTGAAAAAGAAAGAAAATCAAGCAAGCTGTATTGCTAGAAACCACATGAAGAATAAAACCATGATTACCAAGATAATATTTTATACAAACACTTCCACTGCCTGATTTAAAATCTCTGTATTTTCAAAATGGTCTTATAAAAAAGGCTAGGGTAAAAAACCAAATTTCTAATAAACAGAACATTCACATTTTGAGTAAAGCCATCAAATTAATTAATTAATATTTAAAGAGGAAGGCCAGCTGATCTTAATGGATGATTTAAGCTTAATAATCCAAAGGAAGGAAACAATCTCTTCGAGTTCAGTGCTGTGCAGGAATGTGCAAGAAAATGGAAACAGGCTCTGGGCATGTAAGTCAGTCCAATCTCATGTTTTTATTCCCAAATCCATGTGATGCAGAGGTCTGTAAAAGCCCTTTCAGCACACGCTGAATATTTTAATATGTATTCTGTTCCTTACCCCGACAGTGACTAAGATCACAATGTATCACTTAATAAAAGCCTTTGTTAAAATTTTCATTTTATATAAATTTTACATAAATTTTATAATTTTTTTATAAGCTTGCAAGCAAATTTGGCAACTTTTAAAACATATATAAACTAAATAAAATTCAACTAAAGACTACTAACAGAAGTTTTTAAGTTCAAAGATTCTGGAGTGGTTTGTACTCAATATTTATCAAACTATAGGAAAAAAAATTATTAGGTTGAGAGTCACATTCTAATTATTAGAAGTCTGGAGAATGGCATATTTCTGAGCTGCACAACATGGCATGAATAACAGAGAAAAAGGAAATTAAGTGCCCCACTGGGATTTGGACATTTGTCAGCAAAAGAGAGAGAAAAAAAGGTAGATGCCTCTAAAAAGCCAAAATCCAAAAACTTTGTGAATGTTAGACATGGAAGTGCACAAAGCAATATGAGATGTCATTACTGAGCTGTTGACAGCCAACCACTAATAGGTACAAAACTGCTGTGACATCAATCAGCAGAAGTACTAAAGGGACTTGCTGTGAAATAGATGTGCACAATATGGTGTGAATATCCCTGGCTTAAAGCTGCCTTAGGGTGGCAAAGTGGCAAATATGATAACCATGGTTCCAGAAGAGATACAGGTAGGTACAGATGGCTAAATTTGAGCTCCTCACTATCAGGCAAAATAACACAAAATATGACAAAAACATAATTAACCATCACAGAGAGAATAAAAAACCCTTTCAAAGCCCTTCATCAGTGATCTTCAGAAAACTGAGACTTTTGCAGCATTTCTCTAAGTGGCTAGAGCTCCCACTATTTAAAATAGCAAATTAAATGTTCTCATGTAAATTAGTAGAGGGAACTTAATCTCAGTTTTTACTTTCATACCTTCCATTGTTTCTTCTTTTGACCCAAAGCACCACTTGTATCACTTCACATGGACATTTTGTGATTATAAAATAATGAACTAAAAGCTGTCTTTTAACTGCCAGTGGATAATACCATAGAATTTCACAAAGTTTAAAAATATTAAAAAAAGAAATCAATTAATTCCTATTGTCCTAAATCAGACAATGTCAGAGCTGCATGCATAAGAACTAAGGCTTGTACAGAACATGACCAATTCAGACTTTAAATATATTTTTCTGATGGACAAGCACCATATAATATTTAAAGCAACACTATGTGTGAATGTGAGTTCTGCAACAACAAGATGCAACCTACATTTTCTACAGTTTCTAACCCACTCAACCTATAAAGAATTTCTCACAGCACAGAATCACAGTCTCTGAAAGCTACTTTATTTCATTTAAAAAGAAATGCAATCTAGTCGCAGGCTCTTGAAACTAAAACTACTATAATTATTCCTCACTCAAATAACTTAGAATGGGCTTACTAAAAGCATATTTTTTCCAAGTTTTATTATTTATATATGTCCTTGTACTAAAAGCATTTCTAACAGCATTTACAAATGACATATTAGCATGAAATCATAGTAACTGCAAATCTGATAAGGAGAAAGGTAGTGCAGATACTCAGTACTAAGAATTTCTGACTAAAAGGGATCTGAGCCATCTTGTAATTCAGAAATTGCTAAATTATCTTTTTCATTATTTATCATATTTGCCACCTTATATCTTAAGAGGCTGACAAATATTCATCTTCAGGAAAAAGAAATCTACAAATATTTAGGACACTGCTTGCATTAACCAGCGAGACATCAGAATGCTGTCTACAAAGAGATGCATAAACCCAACCAATAAAACTAACAATAACTTACAACTTCTTTTGCTTCCAGTGCTACAGTTTCACAGTTATTTCCTGAAGATTTTTTTAAGTGTATCTTCATCTCTGCTTGCAGTGGTTTTGGTTTCAGCAAGTTGTACAATTTTCTAATTTAATTTCTTTCAAATACCTTTAACTCATCAACCATAAAACTAAAAAGCTTTTAATTATGTTCTATTTGCTGTCAGATTGCCTAATGTCACATGATCATGATTCTGAAAACATGAAGACTGCTTTGGGCATTTCAAGCAAGTTTACTCATCTACTGAATGTTTCCATATTAAAATCAAAGTTCTAACATTTTAGTTTGTTAAAGAAAGTAATAAATGAAAAGGTAATAGAAATATTTTTTTTTTAGAAATACAAGCATATATTTGGAGATGAGATGAAAAATTAAAGATAAAATAATAAGTAAAATAAAATTTTGCTTTTGTAATTTATCTTGCTATTTTTTTGATCAGTTACTGAGTGGACATAATTTGATTTCAGTACATATTTCTGGGATAAATTCTGTACTTTCAGTTTCTAAAGATGTTTCAATTACAGCCAAATAAGTAAAAGGAATACAGCAGGGGTTACTTGGTTATCAAATAATTAAATGTTCAACAAAAGCATTATTTCCTCTTTGTTAATTGCCTTACACTGAATCATGTTTCTAGAAAAATGGAATGACAAAGTCAAGGCCATAACTGAGAAAATCATCCTTTTGAATATATAATAATCAGTATGGAAAAAAATACTACAATGCTTGGTAAAGAATCTTATTATCCAGCAAGAGGACATCAGATTAGAAGTAATACACAAAATGTAATGCATGTGATTTATCACTATGAATTAATTTAACTCCATTTTTCTTGTGTTAATGAATTTTAATTATCATTCAGGTTCCATAAAAATCCTATTTTTGTCATTTAAGAGAGAATTTTCACTAAACAAACTGAAAATCATAAAGCAAAATACTTTGACTCTATAGTAAATATTAAATATTACTAAAGAAGGTCCAGCAAGGAAAGAGAAGAAAGGGAAAAACAAATAAAAATATTCAAACCTAGTTTACAAAGTTGCTATCAGGTAGTGAATCACAGAAACACAAAATAAGCAGAGTTGGAAGGGACCTACAACAATCATCAACTCCCAGCACTCGACACAACATCCCTGAGGGTCACATCATGTGCCTGAGAGCATCGTCCAAACACTTCTTGAACTCTGTCAGGCTGGGTGCTGTGACCTTTCCTGGGGAGCCTGTTCCAGTGCCCAGCCACTCTCTGGATGAAGAATCTTTCCATAATATCCAATCTAAATTTGCACTGATACAACTTCAAGCCATTCCCTTGCCTGGCTGGCCATGCTGGGCCTGATGCCCCCCCGGGGACACACTTTGCCCTCCTGGCTGCCAGGGCACTGCTGACTCATGTTCAGCTTGTCATGGACCAGAACCCCAGGTCCCTTTCCATAGCACTGCTTTCCAGCATATCATTCACCCGTCTGTTTGTACATCAAGGGCTGCCCCATGCCATTTGCAGAGTTTGGCACTTTTCCTTCCTAAACTTTGTACATTTGGTGATTGCCCATTCCTCTAATCTGTCGAGGTCTCTCTGCAGGGCCTCCCTGCCTTTGAGGGAGTCAGTATGAGACTAACAGGAGTAGTCATTCCTATGGGACAGGAAAACTGTAATTCACAACTATTTAAACAAACTGAGCCCAAAGTTTCCTCCACATTTTCTGTTAATGTCCAAGAAGGAGAAAAAATATTGACTGGGAAGAACAAGAAGTATGTAATGATGACCTATCAGGAGTTAATAGAAAAATCACTCCAAACAATTAATTCAAATTGCATTTCCTAGCTATTTCTACATGAAGGAAATATAATGAGCCAAATAAACTGTGCAAGTTCAATACAGAAGGAATTTAAAAAGGACACAGCATCTAGTGACTAAGATATCTTTGATAAGCATTTTCACAGGCAAGAAAAAAAAACCTTCTTCTAGAAGCAAAGGATCAGAATATGCTGCAGTTCACAAAGAGACACAAACTATCATGCCTATACAACATGCTAAGCTCTTACATGTGGCTCTAAGAATCCAGACCACTATAAATTTTATGATTTATCACTATCAATATATTTATGCTGTAGACATTATGCCCACTGTAACCATGGTAAAAACTAGAGAGGAACTGAATAATTTACTTGTGGAGCAAGCAGAGGCAGTCTAATGTAAGCCAGGAGTTTACTGAGATCTTTCCTTCTCTGTTCCAAATCATGTCGAACCCATGTAAGTAGCGCATTCAGTATAGTTTCTTCATTAGGAATATTCATGTCATCACTTGCTAAAAGCTTAGCAATTTCAGTGGCTGGCAATAACAGAAATTCCTGATTTCTAATTACTTCCATGAAGTTTTCCTGAAAAAGAAAAGTATTTTAACAGAGGCAACATCATACTTTGAAGACATTTTATGGAACACCTGCTGTATTCTCCCCTCTTTTCCCTCCCTCCATGCCATCTCTCAGTTGTCCCACTGGAGTACTAACTCAGGAGGAAGATCCAAAAAAAATTTGAAGTACTGAATTATTTTTACCCCTGATCATTTCCCCAACTCAACCATTCAGTCTCACAGACATGCTGAAACAACTGAGGGAAGTGTACAGACAGAAATGAGCCATAGGTTGTGGGTGTTACTATCCTGGCACCACAAAGTGAAGAAATACTTTCTGAAGTATGGTTAAAAAGATGCAGTTTGTTCCTGTTGTCAAGCAAAGAGCACAACACTGTACAACAACTGGGCACATGTAACTGTTTTCATTACTGGTAGATGAAAATGTGGTAGTAAGTTTTCAGAGGAAATAAACAACACTAACGATTTTATTGTTGATTTAAAATGGATTATTTTAAGTTTATTTTGTTATTTGTAGGTTTTATACAATTGATCTGATTTGACTGGGGAGCAAAACATATAAAGAATCTGCAATATTACACATACCTTGCTATGCTAACAATATTTATTTTGATAGAATTCAACCTTCTAACTTTCATCCTGTCATTTTCAGCAACAAATCTTTACTTCAAAATAAGAAATTCATAATATGTAACACGTCCTATGCTGATATCAAATTACTTCATAATGTGAGGACTTGCAGCATATTCTGTAAGGATTCTGATCAGTTTGGGCTGAAATAGCAGAAGTATGTAGAAACACAATCAACACCATGAACTTACAGTGAAAAACCTGAATGTAACAGGAAAGAGTGATGTTGTGTCTATCCTCTCTCCCCATATACCTTTACAAGGCAGCAAAGCAAAGCAACGCAAAAGCAGAAAAGTAAAATCACAACATATTCTTGTATTTCTGTAGCTCAAACGCCAGCTAAATTCACACTCAAAATAACTTCATGATGATAACAATGTTACAATGAATTGATTAAATGCAGTGTGGATTTCTAGATAGTTAATAGCATGTGGTTTTTGGTCTGCCATCCCATGTACATCTAAAACACCTGGCGAACAAAATGTGTTAGATCCACAAACATGGAAGTCTAACTGAGCCTAATATGAAAATTACCCTTACTTACTGTCTTGCTTAATGTTTTAAAAAGAAAGAATTGCATGCTAATAAAAAAGCATGTAGATTAGAAGCACATGTTGGAAAAAAAAAGGATTTTTAGATTAAAAAAGGGGAGAAACTCACAAGAGGAAGCAGGAGGTGCACTGCAAAACAGGTCTGAATGTAGTATTTCAAATGGCAACAAAAACTACAGTAGCTTGGCATTATATATGCAATGAGCATCATGACAACAAAGCAAAATAGTTAATACTTTTTTTTATTGCTTAGTCTAATGCTTTCAAAGCTATACCTCAGTACTCCAAAGATACTGACTAATAAAAAAAGAAAGCTGAGCTAAGAGGAAAAAACTAATTAGGTGTAAACTGTCCACCTTACATGAAAGCCAGATGTATATAAGATGCTCACAAGATATCTAAGGGGAAAGATCAAAGCTACGCCACTCCATTGGTAATTCTGAAAATCAGGAAAATAACTGAAAATGTTATCAATGTACATAATCTGCTTGTGAATAGAATTTGTAAAGAAAACTACATTTAATATCTGAAAATATTTAATGTCCGAAAAGCTTCCCTACAACAAAGATCCAATTGTCTACACAAAAAAAGTACTTCCAAGTGAAAGCTATAGTAGATTATAGAGGAGATAGAGTTGTCTTTTCTTCTTTAATTCATTTAACTATTTGTATTACAAAATAGAAGTTAAAATGAATGAATATATGTATTAAAAACAGTGAAAGCACTGTACCAATATTCAGAAGCACTACACATGCATTGCTATTTATTTCACTCTGATATTAAATGCCTGGCAGTAAAATTGAATCTGAGAAGTGATGAAAATTATTTCCACAGTTTAAACATGCAGTTCACAGAAATTCATATTCCATTGAGTTCATGTTTTCCACTGGCTGTTTTTTGTTGGTTCTTTTTCCTAGAGAGTATGCAAGCTGGAGCTGAGCTGAGTTTGGTTTTGCTGAATGAACAGGCAGCGAGCTCTGACAAAGAGAAACACCAACACTTACTACCTTAAACTTGCCAAATTGTCTATCCAGATCACAGGAAGAGGAACGGGAAAACACTTGCATGAAAAGTTCTTTCATCTCTGGAGCCAACAACAAGCTGATCTTGCATAAGTCAATCAGGGATCCTCTTTGGAAAGCTTTTTCCAACTGGATTTCATCACTTCAACAGCTGTTATGTGCAAAAAAGCCTGATTTTCCTTCTTGTTGCTTGCAGACCATTGCTTTTTGATGGGAACAAGTTCAATTTCCTCTTGCTCCCATTCTATTTTTAAAGCAGAGACTCCTTTTAAGCAGAGTATCAAAGCATTCCACTGGGAATACAGGCACTCTTTGTCCTATGTCTGGGGTTTTTTATAATCAGAATCTGAAACTTCCTCTTCCTTTACAGACAGAGATTCTGAAGACAAAAAGAAGGAGCCAGTGTATCTCCTAGCATTCTTAACCTCCTCATTAGCCTTTTCTTTCCTTCTTCTTATGGGAACTCTCTGTGGAAGAATAGGATATTTCAGAGAACAAAAGGTCTGCAGTTTCAATCCCTTGCTTTCTGGTCCTGAAAGTAAACAGAATTTCCCAACCCCAAAATTAGCTCCTCGAGAGCTGGGAAACTTTATCAAATGAGTAGCCTGAGGCTTATGTGTTAACCAAGACAGGGACATGCAGTCCTCATGCTCAATGCTGGGTACTGCTCATTCACATAATAACCTCAAATTCATTCTTCAGCAACTGCAGAGTGAGTAATACGGATACTCTTAACCACAGATCTACCTTGGACTTGGTACAGAGCAAAAAAATATTAGGAGCACATACAAAATAAGATGTCATGATGTGTATTTCTAAATGATACTTAATCCCTACAGTGGGATGCAGTGAGATGGTTAGTCTCCCTGCACACTGTGTCAGAAGGAACAAAACTTTGGAGAGCATCAGACACCTGCAAGTTGAGAGGGACTGAGGCTGCCCAACAGGAAGCTCTAATCACAGGGCTCTGCTTAAGCTCTGAACTTGGGCAACCAAAAAGCAAGATTTGTTTGACTCACAGGATCTGAATGAAAACAAACAGGAAATGTAATTTTTGTCTGCTGACTGCTTCAGTCCACTGGTCAACTAAGTATGAATTCACTACAAACTGAGCTGACTTCCTGGGAAACTATTAATAGTCAAACAGCTGTCAGATACCACCTACTTTACTTTTACTCAGATTTGACTGATGTGTTAAACAATCAACCAACCTAATACTTGCACTGTGTGCAGGGTTTGCTTAGAGTACAGCTATTGTAGCTTGACTCCTCGCTGCACTATTTCTGGATTCCAAAACAGACTGAGCAGCATGCAGAAACCTATTCAGTCTTGACAAGTACTGATCTATTGTGCTAGGCAGGATGGAGGGAACTTGAAAGACAAAGTTATCTTGGGATTTCACAGGTAAAAAGTAAGTGAATGAGTATTTCGCAAGTCAGTCAATTACTGAGCAAGATATTCTGGACTGCAATTTCAGGTGCAAGAATGTAAAATCCTTGTTTTAGGCACTATCACAATCTTTGGTTCTGGCCCTTTATGGACAAAAAGCATTTAAATTTCTCCTCTCTTCATGCTCCCCACTAACAAAAGAAAAAACTGTCCTGGCTGTTGCAAAAAAAAAAAAAAAAAGACAAAAAAAATGACAAATTATCCCTCTTTAATTTTAAATCATAACTCCATGATTTTTTGTTCTCCAACTACTGCCTTACAGGAGAAAGCAAGCCTAAGTGTGCCACACATTTTCTTCTGCAAAACTACCTACTTTCTATGCTTAGACCCAATCTATTGTTCTCTTTTCTTTTTGTACATCCATTGGCTTGCTCAGAAGTCACACAAATTCCAAAACTAACTTTATCTGAATCTTGTAATACTATCACTCACTGCTCATGTATTTTCTGAACACTTCTAATGAAAACCAAAATGACTTTTCACTCTGCTTTAAGCATGCATAGCTGAGTAACAATGATTACACATAGACCAATTCAGGCACTATCACACAAAGTTTCAAATGTCTGTTCTTTCTTTTTTAGTTGTAAATCAGAAAGTTAAAATCTGGCTACTAAAGAAGCTACTGACACCTACCTAAGAACACCTCACTAGTCACCACAGATATTTCAAGTTCTGGAAATAACTCAGGCTAGCTTTTCCTCATCTCAAAGTATTAACTCCCCTTTTTTTTGGGTTTACTTTTTTATGGAAAAGGAACTATTGTTTTTCATTCAAGGTACACTATCAACTGTTTCAAACAAACAAGATGTCAAAAAGGGGTGTTTGTTATGACTTTGAAAATGGCAATAAAAATGCACAGAAGGCATTTTGTGCAAAAATGCCTTTACAATTTCATTAAAACAAACAGATACAATACTGGCCAGTCTAATAAAATTCCTAAATTTATAACTGTATTCCCCAAATACTATATATAAACCACAGCAAAACAGGATAACCTTTGTTCAAAAGATACCTTTACTCAGATACTTTTCATGATTGTATCAACTCTATTTTAGAACTGTGATGTGTAAAAATCAGAGTTGCTCTTTATGCAGCATTAAATCCACTACTAATCACTTCAGTTCATTTTATGTTTCACTTCATTTATAGTGAGGATTTTTTAAGCCTAAATTTGTAATGCCAATAACTGACCAATTTTGATAATCTGTTCCCCTCTGTCAAAACTACTTATCAACTGTCAACACAATAAGCAATAAAGTAATGCAACACTTCAGTCCTTTCAGCATAATTATATCTGTAATATGAAGAAATGCAGCATTCAAATCCTTCTTATCTTTTTTTTTTTTTTTAATCGCTGATGCTTTCTAATGAGTAATGTACTTTACTCAGACAGAAAACAGAAGCAGACCTAATGGGACAACTCACTGATTCATCCTCCAATTTAAACAAATGCTCATTTCACCTGAATTTCAGATCTTCATGTAAAAAGGTATTTTAATGAAGCAGGTAAGATGACCACAAACTTATTATATGTGTCACAAAAACCTTTAAAATGGAGAAGTTGTTTTACTTGTAAAAATATTAATGGCAATCACGGGTTTTCTTTTCTGTCAAACAAAAACTCATAGAAAATAATGTATAAATTAAAAGTTAAGTATTTTACACTATTCACTGCCTTCTACTAAAATTATTTTAAAAGAACCAGAACTATAACCTGTACTCAGTATAATCCCCTACTGTTCTATGCAGCCCAATGCAGCATAAAAATAATTCCCTGTTTTAACAAAGAGAATTTTGCCAGCTACTACAGGTGTACTTAACCCTTACACTCTAAAACTTCTTAATGGAAAGAGCATCAAGTACCTAGCACTTACTAGTGTTGAACATTTTCTTTTTTCAAACGCCTTTAAAACAAATGAAATTACTTGGGGATTTATTTTAATTGAAGATTCAATTGGGCTATACATTTCTATGCAGTTTCCATAGCAACATTCATTTCAAAATAAAGAAGCTGCTTCTCTATTACTCATTATTACTAAAATTCAATTTAATGTCTCTCTTGGAACTAAACAACATTAAAAGAGGCCTTGGGAGAAATCCATCTAGCACAACTAATTAGTTTCGAAAATGGCTTTTTAAAATCCACCTAATTTGAATTTCATTCACATTACATCCTTAAAAGCAACAATTTTGCTTTAGTTTTTTGTTTACTGAAGTTAACAATAGCCAAAATGTACAGAACTATTTTCCTCTTGTCTGAACAAAAGAAAGATAGGTGCTGCAAAAGAATGGCTTTTAGAAAGTTCACAGCCCCTATTTGCCCTAAGTCATGAATTGCCAGTCAGAATACTAAGACTGGAATGCCAACATTCCCCTTCAAGCATGTATTAGTCCAATAATTCTTACTATTCTGATCTTGGCAATTCACTTATAAAGGACATGACAATAGCCTAGACCAAAATACATGCTAATTCTGAAAAAGAACAAGTAGGTCAGAGGAGGGAGTTTCTCTTTTCACATACCTTTTTCTATCACTGGTCTCACTCAGCATAAAATCTAATACTCCTCAAAGGCATAAGCCACATTTACTTTACTGTTTTATTGCACATTCTACTTAACTGCAGTCTCCTTATTTTTGTTTGTGCAATAATGAAGACCAAGAATAGAAACATGTAAGTTAAAATCTGCCTCAGTAAATTTGTGTGGCCATGATACTAAATATGTGAGAGATCCATTCACTGCAGAAGAACCCTGTCTTGAATATGAAGGAAAAAAAATATCTTAAACTGCTATTCCTACTAAACTAAATTAACTTAAGCCGGGAAGAACTGATTTTTTTTTTTTAATGGTTTTAAACCAGCAAAACCTAAGGCAGCAAGAGGAAGAGCCATGGATTTCTAATACTAATTACAAGACATAAATTACAACTCTTGGATCTAAGCCAATCTCTTAATGGCAAGGTAATGCCATGACACACAAGCAAATTAAGTACTATCTTCATTCCCACATCTCTTATGCAGTTACCTACATGCCCTCATTCAGATCCCAAGAGCTTACTTAGGCAAAATTTCATCAACAAGTGAGCAAAATGCCTCACAAAACTGCAAAGAGCAGGTGAACTGAGTTGCTTCAGAGATAGTTCTCCTGCCTTCTTCTGATAACTTTACTAAAATACACTTGTGAGAAGGAAAAAAAGAACATTTTGTATTAAAATAAAAGGATGACTGTTAAGCAGATGAAGTTAAGTTGGTAGGTCTGAATTTCCATAAGTTAACACAAAAATATAATTGACAAATTTGTATTTATTACAAATAATTACAATTTGTAATAAATTACAAATTTATTATCTAGCCTAAGATTAAAATTCTTTGATGCCTGACATCCCATTGCTAATTTATTAAGAATAAGGCAGAATCTATATTGCTGAATGCCCACCTCAAGTATACTCCAGTTCATACACTTCCATTTAGTAACGTGTAATTTTGGAATAGGTGATGGCAACTTGCCCATTGTGAAGTCTGTAGTTTTTGACGGTCAGAAAGAAGAACGAGGTTTTGAAATATTTTATTAAATGCATCAATCCCATTTCTGTTACAGAGACCCATTAATGCTTGCGTATTTCCTTCCAACTCTAAACCAGCAACTTTGAAGTTATTTTGGCATTTTTCATCATGGGAACATATGAGCATTCTGTGTTTGAAAACGATGAATGCTTTCTGGGAGAAAAACATCAGTACTATATTTAGGAAAAGTCTTTATATTCCTTACTAAATAAAACAGATTGTACTAAATGTAACAACATACCATAGTGTAATTGTGAGCCACCTTGTGCAAGTCAGTGCAACCCTGCGCATCAGCAAAAGATCGGATTCCAAGGCAATTGGATGGATGAAGCTGCTTCATTAGGAATTTACAGCATGCTTCTACAACCTGAGAGAGCTGAAGAAGGCAAGCTGTAGACAACAGGCACTCAATGTTATCTTCTTTTAATTCAAGGCGACCTAGTAACATCAAAAAGAAAAATCACATTAATTTGCTCTTATAATCTTACAAATTCCCTAAAACCCCAAGGCAACAGAATTATTTACAGATTATATGACAGAATATAAGGCTTAGTAAACATCACCCTCAGCATTAGATAACTAATAGTTTTCAAAATTAGTATCTATAATGATGTAAGGAAAGGAAATCCTAATGAGATTCCTTTTTTTGTCAGTCATGATATATTTAATAGATTCACATAATTTGTTAATTAACTGAATATAGTATTATCAGAGAAACTTTATCCTATCAAGCTGTCTCAGGTAACAGCAATGAGACCTAATTGCTGTCTACAGCTTTCTCACCAGGGAAGGGGAGGGGCAGGCCCCGATCTCTTCTGTCTGCTGACTGGTGACAGGACCCAACAGAATGGCCTGAAGCTGTGTCAGGGAATTAGGTTGGACATTAGGAAAAGGTTCTTCCCCCAAGGGTGGCTGGGCACTGGAACAGGCTCCACAGGGAAGTGGTCACAACACGAAGCCTGACAGAGTTCAAGAAGTGCTTGTAAAACTTTTGGGAGACATGGTGTGATTGTCGGGGTGTTCTGAGCAGGGTCAGGAGTCAGACTTTGAGAATCCTTGTAGGTTGCTACCAACTCAGGATATTATATTATTTATTTTTATTTATTTATAAGAATTTAAGTAATGTGAATAATTTGTAAAGAGCATTTGAAATCTAGTAATGGAATACAATGTTCACATGAGAACAATTCATTAGATGAAATTTCCATTTTCACTTCAATTACCTGTATATGCATATTGAACCAGGGCCCACAGTGCCTTTGGCTCCACTCCCTCCATCTTGATTTCTTCCTGTCTTGCTTCCCTTACATCATTAGTGAACATTGCTGCAAAGTAGTCCGAAACAGAGGAGAGAACCAATCTGAGTATGACATGCAAGAGAAAAGAGAGAAACAGAGAAAAGAAAAAAAACTTAGTCAACCTGATGTTTGTTAACTTATGATTCATTACTTTGCCCTTTGAAGAAACACTGTAGTGAGAAAAAGACTTAAAAATTTACAAAGTGCTCCATGCTCTAGTTTCTCTCTATGAATAATGAAGTACTGATACTGAACCTACATTTGCAACTGATCTAAACTAATTACCCTTTCAAAGCTCAATGACTTTCAATAGCCAACACAGACATAAATGCTCCCAAATCCACATAAATCAGAAATGGAATATAAATATACGTTACTTAAATAAAAATAAAAATAAAATTGAATTTATTTTAATTTACAGTATGTTAGATACTTTTTTAATTGGGAAATAATGACTTACCAGTCCTTTTCAAAGGGCTTTAAAAAGCTTTTGCTCTTGGTCTGCACATATACATTCAATTCCTAATACTGCTAACAAAACTTGTCACAGTCAATGTGGAGATGATACAGAATAATCTCTCTTGTGAATATGTCTTTAGCCTTTTTTAACAATTCTGACTATTTTACATATGTATGTTACATGTGTAGGTAAATATGTTCGTGCACAACAGACATTTCTTTGGATTATTGAGAGCAAAACACTCACAACAAATAATAATGTCACTCTGCAAAATGTGCAAGAATTTCGATGCCTCAGTATGTGTTCAGAGACTGGGGTAAAAGAGAAAATTGTATCAGGCAGGAATATGAAACCTACCATAACTATTCAGGAGGAGAAAGAGACGTCCAGGAATGGCCTTGTGGCTTGGATGCATTTTTGTGCTGTAGTAGTTCACTGTTACCTTGCCCACAGGGAATTCAATATAAATACACTTATAAATACAAACAGCAAGCCCGAGAACCCAGCCTACTGCAAATACATTAAATAGTCCGTATGCATACATTCAATTAATTTAAAACTTCTGGCGGTTTATGCTGTGCTGAATTATTACACTGGCGTGTTAAAATGACAGAGGTCAGGAACCACAAAACAGAGCAAAACTAATTGAAAAGGTGAGCACCAGTGCTTAGGGGAGGATTTACAGGTACATATAAAAAGTAATGAAATACAAGGAGCTGTCTCTTAGTTAATTAACTGCAAAGTAATAAAATTTTGACTAATTAATTTCATAATACATTTTCCTTGTGAATTGTCTGATCATTGACCATTTGGTCAGGCTTACAAAAAAAAAAAAAGATAATCCTTTTTTTCTAACTGCTGAGGCAACAGAGTAGAGTTATAAGTGCATGGGAAAAAGATTAATTTTATTTTAACACCTTGTATGATTGAAGTTTTGTTAAAAGAAACACAGTTCTGTTCTTTCAAAGAAAAATGAAATTCTGTAATTGAAATATGAGATTTATTCTGTGGCTGACTAGCTAAGAAAAATTAGAACTTTCTGCTAAAGTAGGGCCCGGGCATCACTTTTAGGCATTTTAACCTCAGATTTAATGAAATCTGCATTCAAATGAAAATGCTGCCTCCCAGAGATCTATAGAAGTGGAGTAAATTAGAGAGTACATTCATGTAAGTATCTCAAGGGAGAATTTCTGCAACTGCTTTTGATGCTAGAATGAGATGACAAGGTCAGATTTCTATGTACAAAATAGGGGTTCTCACTAGAAGGAAAAGTGGTTTGAATAACCCAAGTATCTCTGCAGGTCCAATTCAAAATTTAAAAAAGCAAAACAACCAACTTAATATACTCACATCTAGCAGTTCTGACTTGGAACTACACTGAACAGAGCTTGAAAAAGACAGTTCTTCTCCAATGGGAAACAGAACTTAATACTTAGTCATATCACAGTTTGGGGGTTGTTTTCCTTTTTTTCTTTCCCTAGCAGTGCAACTGGACTAGGTAGCTGCACTATTATTTAGAACACTGGACTGTACACATTTTAGCAGCAATTGCTGAAGAAATGCCAAATAATAACAGAAGGGTCCCAATGCCTTCTATCAGAGTTTTGATATCAGCAAATTTCTCCCTGTAATTTCTAGACTAGAGAGTCCTCCAATGGAAATTAACTAAAATGTAATCCATTTACTATTTTTGCAAATGTGTTCAGATCCATGAGGAGGTACAAATGCCTCACAGTGGTAAGTGCTTTCCAGAGAGTGACTTGCATATGCTGACAGAGGATGTGAAGTCCAGAAGTAGTTTAATACAGGTAATTTGAAAAAGCACAAATTATACTGAGAGCAATTTTTTAATAATTTCACAGTGAAAACCTTAGAAGAGGTATCCACACTTTCCCCTTAATTCAACTGCTTTAGAAAAAAAAAGTTCTTTCAAAGAAAGAAATGGGATTAAAATATACAGTGACAATGCATCAAGGTGACACTGAGCTAGGATAAAAGAAAATAAAGGCAGACTTTCAGCCAACTGGCCTTTTCTTGTCCTATCTTTTTCCCACTAGTCAATAAAAATCAATTACTCACATGTGATTTGATATTCACTTGTCACTAAATACTGACAAAATCTGGATGTTTTAGTACTACAGGAGGCTCCAAAGCTACTGTTGTCTTTAATTTCATTGGTTTGTATTGATCCAAAATTAAAAAGATCTATCATGATGGCTTAACTTATTTTGAAGAGTTTTCCACTGACAGCAAGTAAAATATGTGGTACACTTTAAAACCCATACTTGTTGGAACTGCCACAAGCTGCATCATCTAGATAGTTTTCTAGGTCACCAAAGCAATTACTATGCAAAATGATGACAGGTGCCAAACCTGGCAATTTACATGTTTAGTATCTCCAAACCTGTCTCACCTGACAGAATGAAGTGAAGCTGCTTAAGATCTGAAAGATAAAAGGGACTCTTCCTAGGCAGCTCCTTGCCTGTGGCTGTGTAACAGTTGAAAACTTGTCCTTGGAAACTCACTATCAGCATTCACTGAAGTCGTAAGGTGATGCTGAGGAGATCATGCTCTTTCAAACAATCTTCCTAAACTGTAGAGTACAAAAAGTTCCCTTTGCCCTCTTCTCTTAAGTCCCGTGTCTTTTGTGTTTCCATCCTTCAGTGTCAACAGAAAGACAGACAATGGCTCACCCCAGACTGCTGATTAAAGGATGTGGAGCAGACTTTAAATGCCCTCTGGGCAGGAATTTACACATATTTCCCTTTTCTTACATGGATGTTCTAACCAGTGGGTTATTACCAAAGAAAACAAGCTTTTATTATGGATAGAGCAGTTAGCTGAACGTAATAAATACAAACAATAAATCATCTGAAATTGCAGTGCACACAAAATAAACACCTGCTATGAAAAACTTAATTAAACTAATTAAATCAAAGTATCCAAAATTTCTTTATGGAACTGCAAGCTGAAGGGGTGGGAATACAATACATTTCTTCCTAGGGGAGAACGGTCCCCTTTTCCTACTTGCTTCTTGACCTTGGAAGTAAGTTTTTAGCTATAATTTCAGCACAGAAAAAGAAGATAAACACTTATGGAACAATAGAGAATGCCATATTCTGAAAAATCCTGACTATATGCCATGCTTTATTTGTAGTACACTCATACCCTGAATTCTTTAAATTGATACAAAACCTCTCAGAATTTCACAGCAATGTATTACCTGTGCTTATTACCAAGGCAGATACCAAACTCACGTCTCTTTTCTCTAAAAGCATACATCATACACCTCACAACACTCAATAATAGAAACTGATAATTTATAAAATACAGGAATGATTACAAATACCAGCTTCAAAACAGGAAATCTGAATATTCCTCCCTATATATGAGTGTGATTAATATTAATAGCGAAAAATGTTCTTTCTTAACAACTCTATGTGACCACATAATATGAAAAACTCATCTTTCTTATGAAAAAACAAAGGAAAACAAAGCTGTCCAGTGCAAGCGGACCATCTATTTTCTTACTCATCTTGGAATGCCAAGCCATTAAGCTAAGATCTATTTAATACATATTCTGTTGCTTACTAAGTCTCAAGACAAAATAATCACTGGTGTTCTGAAATGCCCTGACTGATCCAGCCTGCAGTCAATACTAAAGAAGTCAGAAATTGTATGGAGGCAGCAAAAATACTACAGAAGTTTTTTCTTATAACATTGGCTGCTACAAGTAGATAAAGGCAGTCAATTATAAGAAATTATATAAATTATACAAAATTGTATAATTTCTATAATAAATATAAAAATACAATTATATAAATTAATTCTTGAATTTTATATAAAATTTAAATGGAATTTAGTATTTTCATATTTATCCCACTATGAAAAAAATTCAGTTTTCAATGAGATACTTCGGATCTACTGAGATTAAGATTGTAGTTATTGCTATGTTTCTCTGTGAAAACAAAACAGAGAAAGAACTTATTATGCAAAAGGCAAAGCTTCTTTGTAAGTTGCTCCTACATTATAAAGTGAACAACGGACAATTGTAAGCCTCCCACCTCCTGCTACAAGCACAAACTCTGCTTCTTTGGCTTTAACTTTTATGCGTATTTAACACACAATATACCAGCTACAGCAAGATGTTTCTCCTCAAAGAGAAGTCCAGAGCAAATAACAGATAGTAGCATATGCCTCATGTACTACAGAAATAGATACAGTAGCAGAAACTGGAGAAGCAAAGTCAGTTTTTTAAATAAATGAGAAAAAAGTGTGAACCACATTAAAGGACTTTTTAGTGTGTTGCCTATCCATTTATTTCATTGCAAATAGAATCTTCCAGTCTTTACAAGATATTCACAGCTGTCCTCTGCATCCTTTCTACACATTTTTAACTATTACATAAGCCACAGTCCAAACACTTATTGCAAAGGGGTTACCTTGGCTCCATAAGGAAGTAAAATTATTTCCTTATAATAATTGCTATTTTTTCCTGTTTACACCACTCCAAAGTTTTTTTGATCTTAAATTATTTGAGCATGTGCCCACTAGGGGTGTGTGTATTCCATGTTTTCATCTGATTCATTCTTTTCACAGGAACACCACAGTTAAGTAACTAATTTGAACATTTCATAAAATGAAGTCTCTGAGCTATGGTTTAAAAGCCTCCCTGATTCTGAAGTCAGTTCCCATCCCCATGCTGTCATTCCCTCAGCTGAGTCAGTACAACAGTGTGGATAATATCTGAATAAAAGCATAAATCTGGCTTTCTAAGGAAAGTACCAACTCCAAACCAGCAACCTCTTCCCATATTTTTATTACTATTACAGCTGTGAGATGTAGTTTCACTGTGGGAGTCAAATGAGCAATGGAAAAAAAGAATGCTTTAGTTGCCATTTCTGTTGTAGACCTCAACTTCGGAAACCGCAGCTTAATTATACTGATTCCTATTCAAACTACAAATTCTGTGCATTAAATACTATAATGTGCTTCAGTTACACATGCCTGTGTTTTGCAATCTTTGGTATTTTCCTAGCTTTTAAGTGTCATACATATGATCTGTTGATTACCCAGATGACAGAGAGAGTAATGTTTGAACTAATTTAGACATCTAATACTGGAAGTGTTCAGAAGTCTCCTATCAAAGACTCTTACTATGGGAGCAAAAAGACCATCCGTATTGTTAATTGTGACTCCAATAACATAATTGCTAGTACACAGAAAAAACTAAATCTAAGAAAAAAATGTTACATCATTCTATGGTAAAGAAACCACTACAACTTATAATATTCTGGGAGTATACTGGGGACTCCTGGGGGTTTAATTTTGTTATGCAAATACCATAAGTATACTTGGAAACAAAAATAACATGATTTTTTTTTTTATTCTGTATTGCATACAATAGACAAATTAACTTTTGTTTCCAAATAGATGTTAAAAAAACGTATACATGTTTAAAGTATTCTAAATTGTTTAGGATGTTCTGACATTTTTTTAACAAAAGATGGGACACACTTTGAAAGTGCATTTGTAAATAATTATGAAGTTATTTCAAATTATAATAAACTTACCTGTGAGCTGGAATTCTACGATCACCAGCAACTAACACCACATCACACAGTTGATTATGTCTAAGATAGTTCTCCATCTTTTTAAAAGTTTGTTCAGCATGGTTGAGAGCCTGAAAAAATTCATCTGAGGTACAGGGCTCCATTATTTGACAAGAGGATAAGGTGTGACTGCTGTTGGAGATTCTGCTGAAGACAATAACAGAAATCTTAGTTCACACAATATTCAGGTGAAATTTTATCTACAAAGGATAAAATAAAAATCACACATGATTTTAAAGTTGATATGCATGATTTTTTTTAATATCTATTCCCTTGCTAATTTATTTTTCTTCGTATTTTCTTTCTCCCTCCAAACCTAATCTAGACCCTTGTGAAAAAAGTATGATCATTTCATGTTGTACTCTTCAACTAAGAGACACACAGAGATTGGCCTAGTAATTCTATCTGTAGTGCTGTCAGATGGAAGGAAGAACATCCACTAAGACCCTGCAAAGTGAAAAACTAATGGAAGGATGGCAATAAGGAACCAAACCCCTCCCTGCCATTTATTTTTCACACTTAGTCTAAGATGGCTTGAACAAAACTCAGCTGGTAAAACATATGGGTATGCAGGGGAAAAAAACACAAAGAAACATATTGATACACCACCCCTCTTATTGTAGTCCTTGTGTCTGATATGAGATCTAGCACATCAGAAATCAACAGAAGTGAAAAGCAAGGCTGGATGGGGAGAAAAATTATTCTCATCTGTATACACACATACAGAAGATGGGGAAAAAACAGGAATAAAGAAAATGTAAAAGGAATGCATGGACCTAGGAGATAAAGGAAATTCATCCTGATTATGTACACTGTGGAAAGCATGTCTTCTTGCTCACAGTTCTTTAACTGACTACTACTTAGTTTTCAACAATGCAGGCAACTTATAAAATACTCTGAATCTACCATAACATTTGGAAGGACATGATTTCACAAGATCTGCATCCTGAGCCCTGCTTCCACAAAGATGTCATGAACAGAGCATCATGCTTGGGGCTAAATCCACCACAAAACTTACCTCACTCCTCGGTGTAGGATACTCATTTAAAGACAGAGCTCCTCAAAACCAGTTTAAATTTCCAACAGAAGATTTTCTGTAAAGGGAAACTTTGTGATTTGGTCTTGGGTTCTGTTATATGTTTTAGTTTTGGGGGTTCTTTTTGCATGTACCCAGTAGCTAAAAAAGCCAAGCAGTTTGGTAATTAATTCATAGCTAAATCTAATAATGGATCAGAAATTAGATACCTGCCTACTGATTTCCCTCGGGGGACTTAATATTAAATGTTCTCGCTGAAGCTGTGGTTAGCCATTAATTTATGTGTCAACTTCTTCCCTGCTTCCCGTAGCCCACAAGTCACTTGTTCTGCTCCACCACCAGCCCTCTAACAGGCTGGAACAAGTATTCTTTGTGGCTATTTTAGAAAATGAATCAGGGGTTCATACAAAGATGGAACCACGGAACCATGGACAATATAGTGTTGGTCAGCTGGGTGGCATTCTCAAGGGAATGAGCAAGAAGTATTCAGTGAAAGCAACTCTTCAACCAGCAGCCCTGAAAAACAACATCAGAAGTGGAAAGAGTAGGTTGCTGGTCAACACACAAATACTTAGGAAATTAAACTGTACCTCTGTATCACAATTTAACACATTCTCAATTGGGTTAATACATTGTGGTTTTTTTCTGGCTTGTTTGCTTGTTTGTTTGAACTGTATTTTAACCCATATTCCTCAAAGTAACTCAATAATATTTTTTTTAAATTACATGATATCAGGATTTTATTTACATTACAAACTTAAAAAGTGTTTTGCAGATAGAATGGAAAAAATAACAAAAGCAAAAGCTTTCCAAGCCAGCACTTGCTGGATCACAACCTCACTGGAGCTATTGCTAGCCTCAAAACTGCACATATTTTCCACAGAGAACTCAGTCATCACTGTTGATCTATAAGGAAAAATAACTGCAGTGGTGACTGTTTTTCAGTATCCACAATAAAGCCATGTATTCAGGACACAACAGAGTCAAGCCTAGTTCTCCTCCTCATCTAAAGATGCTCAATCCCATACCTGTCCTCTAGCTAATAACTTACAAATCATCTTCCACAATGAAGAGAAAGGAGAAGGAAAGAAAGACTAAGGTTCAGTCCATAAAGAGAACATGAAAGAGAAAGTCTAAGAGTTCCAGTATTTGAAAAAAAAAAAAAAAAAAAAAAATAATGTTTCAAAAGCTATTTGTGCCTGTTGCCCTGTGACTGGATAGAAAAATTTAAATGCCCTGCCTTCCACAAACTGTTCTATAAATATTTTCCAGTTTTCCAGTTCTATTTGCCACAGCAATGACAACCTGGGAGAAATCCTAAAGAACTTACACCCTCAAAGGTCAGTGAGTCTGAGGTAAAGGAAAAGGCATACCAAAGGATTCTGTTGCTCGACAACTCAGGGTGAGGAGGCAGGCTTGGTTTGGATGTTACAACATACTAACTCCAAGACTGATCATACAGAGCAATACTGCAGAGCTGCTACCACCAGGTACATTCAAACCTTGTCTTTAAATAATTACAGACATTTCACTAGACTGTTCAAGGTCAGCAAACAGCTGATAAATTCTGGTATATATTTTATATTTTATATTTATTATGTATAAAATATATTTTATATTATATTTTAATACCTACTTCAATCTACAATAAAGTAATTCCAGTATTTTAATGCGTACCTGGATGAAATTAACCAGATACAACACTCTCTACACTAGGTATATTCTAGGTATTTTTAGCTTTATCTCCACCATGCCTTCAAGGTCTGTAGATTGCTGCTAAGGCACCACAAAAAAAGTTAAGAAAAGCAAATCTAATGCTAATAGGCTTACACTTTCTGTACAAGAGTCTGCACAACTGTTGGTGAATCCTTAAAAGTGTACAAATCCCAAAAGATGATGACTGCCTCAGGGATGCAGGACAGTTAACAAACAGCAGTAACAGAGGAAATCTAGGAGATGAAAATCTGCAGAAGAATTCAAAACTCACTGTCCCAGTAAACAACCATTCTAGCTAATGCTGGTTACAAATGACACATAGGAGTATGATGTAAACAGTATTACGGCAAACTAGCTCTGATTGATCTGTCTGCATCTCAGACGCAACCTTGGTCAAAGATCTGGTACTAAACTTAGAACTGAGCTCTATACTAATACCAAATTAATTTGACAGCAGGTCTCCTCTAAATGAATCACATAATGATCAAAATGATGTCATAATGACAAAGACCTGATCTAAATGCTTTTCTACTTCTGCTATATGACAAGGCAAAGAGGAAGGACTGATACAAACAAAGCAGCAGAGCTGCCTCTGTTACTTCGTATTTCTAGGGTTTGTAACTGGGCAGTAAGTTACACAGGAGCATGAAGTAAGGTAACTGTAGCTTCTAGAAAAACGTTTTTTAAAAGGCCTTTTTCATGCACACAATTTATTTGTAAAAGAGGTAACAAGGTTTCCATATGGGAAAAAATGCTCTTTGAAAACTACATAGACGAAAGTGTTGGCATGGGTTTTTTTCCCTCGTGTCAACATATAAGAAGCCATATTTTAGACTACAAAGGAAAAACATTTAATTAAGTTCTTAATATCACAAAAACTCCAGGTGTTAGGCAGAATTATGTAGTCTAAGAGCCTATACATTCTTAACAAATGAAGTGAACAAAACATGGTTTAAGTACAGTCTCCCCATAAGACAGAGATATAAATAACAATACAAAGCAAGTTCCTACATTGCCATTAGTTACATATTAAATTGTACTGACAGTGAACTCAAAATTTACCTAAATTATTTATTTGAAAGCATGCAAGCAAACATGGATTAGAAGACAGTAACAAAAATACAAAAACCTCTAGATGCTATACATGATTAAGCACATAATTTAAAAGATACTTTCAATTTACTACATTTAAATCCCTTGTGCATTTTATCTAGTATAAAAATGTCTGCAAAAACCCCCAAACAAAGACTTTTTAAAACCTCCTAAATAAATATCTGCAGTTCTCCAATTTCACCAAGTAATAAATCAATTTTGCCATACGCACATTATTCCCTTACAATTAAGACCAAATGCTGTAGTATTTTCAATCTACACATGTATCTTTTAAAATTACATGGGGTTTTTTTCCTGTTATTGCCTTGCTACAAAGAGAGTATCCTAACTGGGGTAATACTGCACATAAAAGTTTCCCATCATAAATATATGTTGTTGAAGTGGAAGGCGATGTTATATCTCTATCATATCCAATAACATAGCTATTTAAAAATTCACATCTGAATGTCATTTAAAATGGGATCTCTTCAGAGGTATGTTACTTACAGCTACATGGTTGTTGCAGCACGCTGACACTGCTGCTATGATGCAGCAGTATGTAGGATTTCCTTTCCCAGTAATTCTAGTACTTTGACATGCAGTGATAAAAGCAAATACACTGTCTTCAGTTCTAAGCCATTTTGCTCTCCCTCCTTTCCTTGAATCTTTAAAGGTCATATATATATATAATAAACAGTTAATATTTATATTATGGACTACTTTGGCTTTCCACTAAATTGATTATTCTCCTATGGAATGAAAAACACTAAACTGCTATAAGTAGATCGATCTGTCCTTAATAGCCTTTATTAAAGTGTACCCTTTTAAGTAGCCACACTTTCTGAAATGCCACATCTGTGCAAAAAGTATCTTAAAAGTGAGAAAGCAAACATCCTAAAATTTTCTGAAATGTCAAGCTATCATGCACTACATGAACTACAAAACAGGAAAAATACTTTTAGTGAAGAATGACTGACTTACACAGTAAATGAAATAAAATAATTTAACTGATATTTTACAAGAAAGGTTAGTAATTTGCCTAATTTACAACAACTGGTAAACAACTTCCATTCAAGAACAAGTTTTACAGTTTCATCTTTAGTAACGATTTAATAAAACCAAATGGGTTACTGCAATCACTTTAAAGCACAAATTGATTGACTTTCAATAGATGTCATTTTTTTCTTTGATTTAGAGCGTATTTTTTACAGCTCATTCTCCATCTTCTGTAGATACACATGGAAACTTGAGGTCAGAACCAGAAGAAGCTTACATTTTCATAATCTCCTAACTGAAACAACTAAATCAGTATCACTTCAAAACAATGTGTAAAGCATTCTGTAACATTACCATGTAATGGGCAATACCTTGCTCATAACAGCATGTACTAGTACACTGTTTAAAACACACACACATCCGTGTTTGTGCTTTATGCCCACTGACTGCCTTTTAAAAAGGTCCTAGTAAACACACAGAACCTGATTATTATTAATATTCTGTTTCTCATGCACAATAGCTTCTAGCTTTCTGAAGCATTTTTGTTCAGAACAAAGGCTAGCCTTTGCTAACTACATGCTAACTACAAACATGAAATGAAAACACGTTTCTCACAATAGAAAAGTAATAATTAACCTGCACGAGCTGCTGTCCGATTCATTTTCTTCTTCACTCTCTCTATCATCTGTTTCTTGTCTGTCAAGCCAACGTGCACCTCCACAGTCTTCTGCTGAGAATTCAAATGTAGGGATTTCTGAGGTGGATGCCATTGGCCAAAGAGGTGAATTCTGGAAATCCTGTTGGCTGGACCTTCTGTAACCAACTGATGTTAAAGGTAAGTTACCCGAATCTAAAAACTTCGTGCCACCAGTTGTTACATTTTGTCCTCTATTCCAGAAGTCTCCCTGATGGTTTTCAATTGCCGAGTTAGGGACTGATGCCTGATGACCAAACCACCTCCATCTGATTTTTAAAATCTGCTTCACATCAAACTCTTTACGAGAACCAGACATTCTTAGTGAAAGCCAGCGATCGTCTAGGCAACAGGGTAAGAAGCAGCACGCATAAAAGAAGATTTGTGCACCCAACCAAGACAAGAGAAACACATGCTCTGCCTGTCTGTGGCAAGCAGATTTTCTACAGAAGGAGGGGAAAAAGCATTGCAATCACACAAAAAAGGCTTCTTTAATGATAAGTCATTTGAATATAAACAAAAGGCAACAGACAGTGAAAAATGCTGACATAAAAGAGGAGGTGAAACAATCACCTCCATCAGGAAAAATGCTAAAACCCTAAAAGCTCCAAGGCTGTTTCTGTTGCTGCCTCTGACCATTAGGTTTCAAAAACACTAAACAATAGTCATTTAAGCCCTTTCAAGAGCTAAATACCACCCCCTTTTCTTAAACCACAAATGGCAGCAAACGCAATTCCTATACTGCATCTTACAATCGCTTTCTTATTCTGTTAACTCTTGCTACTACAGAGGGGGAAAAATGGCAACAATAAAATTAAATTCCTTCTACACTGCTAAAAAATAAATTTACAGACAAGAATTAAAACCAACCCAAAGATAACTGATTATGCTGGGGAGAAACTGAACCGTAAGTAATTCTTTTTCCCATTACAGGACATGATCTAACTTAAAAAGGACAAGAAGAGCCTCAGAAGGCTCAAGGGACTAGTAGCGGAGGCTATAAAGCCTTTCATCTTGATGTGCTTTGATTCGAATCTAGGTCTGCAGTAACCAAAAATTCCTATCTGAAATGAGCTAATGATTTCCATTCACTTATACATCACTAAAACAGAAAGCAAGAAAAAGCCAATTGGTCACCATAAGACACCAGACAAACCCCTGCCAAATAAACAATATAAGACAACCAGTCAAAGGGCTCCTTTCTAACCATATACTATCAGCTGTTCCACAACAATTAGAAGTACTGTGATGGAACAGTGAAAAAGAGACATGCGTACCTTTGTGATAGAATTCTCTCTAGGATTGGTAATTTACGTAACATTTTAAAATATCTAGCAAAAGTTTTTACTCAGATGAGGAATAGAAAGCCTAAAGCACAAAATACACAATGATCAATTTACAGTTCCCATGAAAACCAGCCTATTTCCTCTCTGACATATGAAGCTAGTTAGATATAAAATGCTGAGATTAATTTCAGTCACATGCAAATTGTAATAACAATTTTAGAATAAAAAAGAGGCACTGGATTTTATCAGTCCTTGATACAGAGATCTGTTTTCAAACTTTACAACTCAGTCTGTTCAACTCTCCAGGATACATATGCAACAAATTTACAAGAGTGCTTCTTTACTACCCTACAGTTTTCATCAAAAGTGAAAGCCACTTTCTCTCAGATGAACATGAACTCCAAAATATGGAATCTTGGTAGTCTTTAAAATCTCCAAAATATGGAATCCTGCAGTATTCTTTAAAAAAGAGTATATGCATAGTCCACATTAAAACTTAAACAGTGCCAAATTTTACCACTGAAAACCCAAAAAACTGTTTCAAACTCAGTGCCATGAGAATATCATGCTATTTTCTGAGTGCTAGTTTTAACCTGGAAAGCTCACCCATCATTGCCCAGAGCACAGTTATTTATCTAAGTGCTTCTCACAAAGGCTAGCAAAACCTTATTTCTACAGGAACTGCATTCCAGCTGTTTCCACAGAGATGCATTTCAGAGTGTGTACCTTGCTGGCCTACCAGAAGCCAAATACTGAGACATTTGCAGCATATCCAGAAAACAGCTGAAGATAGATCAGATTCAAGATGATTAAGTTGGTAAATCTATAAAGCTCTTACCATTTTTCCTGGGGATTTAATTTGAACACAGAAAAAGAGGGAAATATTTAAGAAAGGATTAATGTTTTAATATATTAGCATGAAAATTGTATGGATGTTTAACCAAAATGATATGACATGCAAAACCCACTCATCTTGTACACATACAGCTAATTATTAAATGCTTAACTGTAGTATTCAAATACCATCATTTGTATAACTGCAAGTTGAGTGAAACTGAAGGAAAGCTTAAGAAGTAAAAACAAAATGGCGTATTTTTATTTATCCTCTCCTTCTATTTTGTATTGGTGCCGGGTGTTCACTGAGGGTGAAGAAACAGTATAAGCAACTGGTGTATTTGTTAACATTCATGAAACTAGTAATATTTTAATTATCCATTTAACTATAAAAAGTAAGCTTTAGATACCTTTATTTCTGCTGGTATGGTAAATCCATTATACATAAGGAGTGACCTGGATTCTCACTCTTGTATAACAGACTCATTTAAAATTCAAGCTGTCCCAGTATAAGTCTACTAAGACAGTGGCAAAAATGCCATTCGAGTGCTTTTTCAGCACTTTTCATTGATTTACTGGCAAAAACAGTCCAATTACTGCTTTTCTTTGGCTGTGAAGCTATGGACTCAAACGGAGATTAGAAAACAAAATGTGCTGCAGTTTTAACAGACCAAACCACAAAACTGTTTTCTATTCTCTTTCATTTTTCTAGATTAAAGAAACTCTCGCTCCTCTACACACTCTTAAAATCATAGTTCTAAGAATGACTGCATAAGTATCTAAAATATTGATCTGTTTCATAGGAACATTTGTATTATAGATGACAAAATAAGACAAGTGCCAGTTAATTCTTCAGTTTAAATTGACAGTAGTTCTCAGAAATAATTGAGGGCCTCTTACTCTGGACAATCTTTGTTACTATGAATAATGTGATATCTTTTATCACATCCCTAGCCAGGAGCTAACAGACTTTTGAGAAGATCTCAAACAATAGACTGTTAGGACTTCCACTGGCTAGGATCACCCAGACTTCATCACTGATATCTCATATGGTGATTGGTGCTAACCAATCCAAATGGACCCCTCTGTGGCCTCCCATCACACATCCTTCTAAGACACTAACACATTTCTGAGAACTCTGCTAAAACCCATCTTAGTCAAGCATAGTATACACAGACTTGGCAAAGGATTCTGAAATATTTTTTCATCTACTAAGGCAAAAGTCTGCATTTATTGAGAAAACAACAGTGCTTATATCCATTTTTTCTGACCTTGGGCACTGTTGCAGTTTCTATTTTGTGGTGAGTCAAAATAACATTTCAAATATAAGTACACTATCACCTTTGAGAACATAATTCTATTTGTATTAATGAGGTTGTGTAAGCTTACTGTGTAAACAACTTTGAGAACTTTGATTTTTAATTGAACAGATTGATATTCCTTCAAGTGGAACACCTGAACATTTAAGCAAGTAATTTCTCTCACATGAAGAGCTTCACAAAGCTATAAATCCCTGCAGTTAGCAGTGGGGGACAGTTTCCCAGATTCTGGCTTGTGAACAAAAGAAAACATGTAAATAAATGCTGTATGTTAAATCTGCAACTGTGTAAATAGGTAACACCACGAACATACCATGACAGCTTTTGAAATTGCCCTTTTTTCAAAATCTTCAGACAGTTTTTCTGCACAGAGATAAAAAACTTTTTTTTTTACTAACCAAAAAATTTACTACACTGATATTCTCCGATATGATACACACTTATTCATACAAGTGTTAAAGGAAGATTGCAATCCAGCATAACTACATAAATTTAAACAATTTTAGTCTCAAGATACTTCTACTGTATATTTTGAGGGAAGGTGTACTTCGTCTTTAGAGTATATCACTGGCAAATATGAAAATATTATTATTAAAATAATAAAGCCTAGTGCTTTTGTTGATTGTGATTTTTCCTTTTTCTTGCCAAAGGAATTAAATGAAGTTTTCAAATAAACAAACATGTATATGGAATAATTTTCTGAGCCACATTTAAGACTTAAATTTCAACACTACTTTGCATGGTAACATTTTTTTCTGTCACTATTATGATTTGGTTCTAAAACCTTTCACCACTCAACTTCAAGGCAATTCAGATAAAATATTTTCAAGGTATTTAGTGTGTCAAATGAATTTTAAAAGGGGCCATAAAAGCTCAGCTAGTTCTGAGAAGACATTAATGGTCCTTTTAAGTGCCAATTAAGTATGTAAATGTCAAAATAATTACATAGTCTTTGTTGTGACTGCAAGAGTTGTTTTTTTAAAAAATACTGCTTAACAAAAGCATTAAATATAAAAAGATATGTTTTAGACATAAGTAGACTCATTAAGATGTGAAAAAGTAATATTGTCAGTGTTTAGTGATCCTAGATGTGTATTTGAAAACTTAAGAAAGGTTCACTGACCATAAGATGTTCATCAATTAATCAAATACATACTTACAGCATAAAAAGGCATTCAAAATTTAACACTTTCTAAAATGGGATTTCCAAATGTTAAAATATTATTTTGAGGCATTAAAATAACTGCTGAAAGAAAACCACTATAGACCAACTTCAAACTGCAATTCTGCTTATAACTATGCTTATGTTAGAAGAAGTGTTAAATATTTACTTTCTTTTTTCTTCCCTATTCCTATATTCCAGACCCAAAGTTACAGAAATAGCTCAACAAAGACTTCAGGAAGATTGCTATATTAATATTTCATTATTCAATAAAACAATAATCACTTCCTGTCCCAAAGTTTTATATAAATGCAAACACTTGTGGTTCACGGTTATGTGAAAAGTGTCTTACATTAGCAGCTATGGCACAATTCATTCAGGAGAAAGAGAGTAAAACATCCTACAGCTACTGACTTAAATTCATTGTTCTGACTGGCAGAAATGAGCTGCAGCCAAATTCCTGGTACTTCATTGCAACTTTCTGCCGCTTTGCATTGTACATTTCTCTCGAAACAGGAGGGAGCAGTCAGCTCAACAATAGCATGGAAAGACTGGTACACAACAACAACAAACTGGTTTGCTGTTTATTTTATTCAGCTAAGGGTGGGGTGGGGAACAAGAGAGATTTCCACATGTAACATAAGACTACGCTGTATGTTCCAAGCTCAAATATCATACTGGTTCACACACAACAGAAGTGATGATTCAAGACACTTGTATTTCTTTAAGATTAAAACATTAACATAGTTTTATTCAATTAATATTGAAGCACAATCAGGGACTGCACCATCTATAAGTAAAGCCACAGTGTAGAGCTATTCCTAAGTAAACAGCACAGTAAGCTTATTCACTCTCAAAAAATGAGCACTCCATCATAAGCAAACCATCAGGTCAGATAGCGTTTTTAAGTTAAAACTTGTAATTCAAAATGGACGACACTATGAAGGGCCAGTCTCTCAAAACACAGAACCAGTTTTTGTATTAAAAGGGTCAAGTAGCAACACACAAGATGAAGACAAGCAAAAGATTCCCAGTTCATCCACTCCAAGAATACTGGTAGCACACATTTTATGGGAAATAAAGTAGTCATCAATCTAGGGACACTAATAGTCCGGCACAAATCATCTCCTTTAGAAATGTCACTGTTAAGAACGAGTGGTGACAAAAACACTGTTCTGCAGCCATTTAAAGACATCCTGCTCAAAGTAAAGCCATTCTTTAGAACCACTTTAGAAAGGTATTCCCTAATGAAGTTACAAAAGACCATAATGGACAGATTGAAAAATTGTGGCAAATCAAATAAAAATAAAGAGATAGTTTCTTTTTGCAGGCAGATCTGCTGGGTAAACTAAAGACAATATTTTAACAATTTTCCAAGACAGCAGCAGTATTATTTCACCATGAAGTATTCAGATTTCCTCAAAAGCTCACAGAAAAATGGGTAAAGGATAACACTACCAACATTGTCAACAGCAGAGTGGATGTTTATTTGGTAAAAAATTACAAGTTTTCACAGCTGTGCATTAGGCACCACGTAAAAATCCACCAGGTTATGACGCATTAAAAAAACAGTAAAGAAGTAGATTTGCAAGTGATTAGGTAATGCAACATAGTACTCTATGCCAGGCTACACAAACTTCTAAGAGAAATACATAGAGGTCCGTGGGCAAAAAGTTTACAGTTATATTTAAAAGCGATGCAATGCCACAGGTACTGAAGCAAAGCATTTCAAGACACAGACTTGAGTGTTCAAAATGAATCCTTTAACACCAAAAAACACCTCAAGAGACTAATTTCTCTCTCAGGGAGGACTTCTGTTTAATTAGCTTCAGTTAAGCCCACCCCCCAATTGAAATTTTAAGTTGCGTAAGAGATAATATATGAGGATATCTTATCTTATTACATGTTTATAAAACAAGTGGTGTGATCTCATCTGGAATTACTTGTGTGCAATTGATCATTGCAACTCAAAAGTTGTGCTGCAGAAAACAGGGTTTGCAGAAAGGCAACACACACGATCAAAGTATAAAACCAACAACCGTCACACTAAAAGGCAGAATGCTTTATAAGAATCCTATCAAAATTTATAAGTATCAAGATTAATATTTATGAGAATCATAATATCTCATAAATATGAAAAACAACTTCTATTTTACGAATCAATGTTGGACTTACAACATTTTTAGAACCCAATAGTGCATAATACTGCAGATGTCAAGCAGAACTTCTCATAAAAGTCCTTGTGCCCACCTGAAGTTGAATCTCAGAAGAGGTATCATAGGTAACATGAAGGACTTGTGTAGGTACATACATAACAAAAGAATGTCTAGGGAATGTCTTCTGTACATGGGCCTGCTGCTGAATGGGGCAGGGCCCTGGTGATATGGGATATGGAAAAGGCTGAGGTATTGAACGCTCTCTGTCTTTACTAGCAATATCAGCCTTCAGAACTTGGTGAAGTTCAACAATGGGAAGTGTGAAATCCTGCACCTGGGAAGGAACAACCCCACACTGAGGGCCACATAGCCATAAAGCAACTTGCAGGAAAGGACCTGCTTGTCACCAAGTTACACATGAACCGTAGTGTGCCCTTGCAGCAAAGAAGGCTAATGGCCCCCTGGCCTGCATTAGGAGTACTGCCAGCAAGTGAAGGTAGTGATCCTGCCCCTCTACTCAGCAGTACGAGATATGGTCATACTGGAGAGGGAATGCAAAAAAGGTCCTTTAAAATGATGAAGGGTCTGGAGCTTTTCTGTCTCATCAAAGTCTGAGAGGGCTGGGACTGTTTAGCCTAGAGAAGACTCAGGGGGGTCTCATCAACATGGATAAACATCTGAAAGGAAGGCTCAAATAAAATGGAGCCAAGGCTCTTTCAGGGGTGTCCAGTGACAGGACAAGAATCAATAGGCAACAACTAAAACACAGCATCTAAACATGAGGAAAAACCTTTTCACTGTGAGGATGACTGACTATAGGTTGCCCAGAAAGACTGTGGGGTCTACATCCTTACAGATATTCAAAAGCTGTCTGGACATGGTTCCAGGCAACTTGCTCTTGGTGATCTCACTTGAGAAGAGGATATAATGCCTTCTATTACATGCTTTTATTACAAACACTGTAACTTGATGATAGATTTTTCATGTTACAATAAGTTTCACAAAATTGTAAAAGCAAGATGATTAAATTGGAGATGTTAACTAAAGGCTTCCATTGATTTTACAAGTGATTTGGCTCAAGGAAGTATTATCAGGAAAAAAATGCAGAATAAATCACAGTATATTTAACTAAAACAAAACTCATCCACCTCCTGGATCAATGTATAAAATAGTATGTGTCTGAGGCACATAAGGAAAAACATCTTTTAATTCTATACTTAGATACTATTAAATCTCAGGTTAACCTATGCATCACTGTGTGTTCCTAACCACAATCAGAAAACTGGTTTCTTAGGTTCTTTATTCTGACTCTACAGTTTAATGTGAAAGTAATCTCAGATTCCCCACTATGATTTATTTTACAACTCTTCTGACAATAACTACAGCTCTTCTGCATGTTTCACGTCACATAGTTTCCCTTATCCCACATGTACGCATATGGCTCCCTACCAGGTACCAGGACAGGCAGGACAAGCAAATTCAGACCAAGAACAGACAGGCTTATCAGCTGGCAGGTCAAATAGTATTACTTATTTGGCCTTTCCTACCTACCTGTATTTTCAAAACTTTTCAGGAATTTAAATGCAACAAGGGCTCTGCTCTGTCAGAGTTTGACTGAAATTGGCAAGTAGGCAGAAATGTTATTAGGGAAGAACTGACTAAACCACAAGCAAATGAACCACATAAACAAACCTGCCTGGGGAACTTACAGACTCACAAGCTGCCTATCTTTTGCTTCTGCGTATGAACAACTGCCTTAGACTGGGTGGCTACGTATTGCCCAAGCCCAGGATTTATAAACAAAGTAGAACAGAAATCAACACAAAAGCTGGCTGATTGTTCAAATACAGCACTGAGCTCCTACCCTTCCCTGGTTGTGTAAAACTGAAATGAGCTTAAGGATAGAGGCAAGAATGGCAGAAATCTGATCGCTTATTAAAGTTTTAAATCACTGAAGTACTTGCAGAGTTAACTCTTCAGCTATCCTAAACAGCATACCGATCCCATCTTAGTTACCTTACCCCTGGTTTTAAAGGAACCCCTAAATGTTTCCTGTTCTGCACAGAGAGCAAAAACTAGACACTCCCAGGGGCACGAGATAAACTACTGAAGTAATATGCTCAAAAAAGGGAAAAATCTTGAATCTAGATTGCTAAAGTGTCAGAAGGAGAAAGCATAATTGATAAAAAAACATTAATTATTTGCTTAGCATGTGTTTTTTTCCATTCTCTCATATCAACTCTAGCCATTTCTTAAGAGAAGTACAAAGCTATGTGTTGTACTATTGCATGTAGATCTCAGATTAAGATGCAATCATTTATCTATTGCTCTTCTTCATTAGTTCAAAGTTCTAAAAATTCTTTACTTAACTTTCAATATTTGTAAAAAATAATTTTCATTCATTGAGCTTTTAAACTGTCAAACAACAGTAATGTTCAAATATTCACTAAAACTATCACTTAATCTGGTTTAAGTACAATTGTCCTTGAGCTGAACCATCAGACAATTTCTTATGCAAAGGTGCAACTTAAATTTGTATTTATCAATTACAAAAACTATCAGGAAGTGAGAGGACGTACAAAGTGAAGTTATTTTACTTATCACTTGATCTGCCCACACACTTATAAACTCGTAGACTAATTCTAGTTAATTACTTTGATTTCCTTGAAAAATACTTCCAAGTTTAAAATGCTAAGGTGCTTGGTGAAGATCTTGCCAAGACATAGCAACTTATGATAACATATTGAAATGCCCTACCACTTTAATGCTGTCATTATAGTTTGAATGCAAAAGCTTGTGATTACATTTACATTCAAAAATATAATTTCCCACACTGCATGTAAAAGAGCAAGATTTAAACTTTGATTTCATCTTTGGCAAGGATGAGGTGATCATTTAATATTCAAAAGTATTTATTTTTAGAATATTAGAATACATTTTATCTATCTACCAGACAAATGTACATGGATCTAATGAATTACCAACATATAATGCTTCACAGCAAATGTCAGGCTAATAGCTTATTTGTGCAAAAGTCAACACATAACATCTACTCTGCTAATGAGTAAGAACTTGCTTGCAAATAATCCAACCATCAAAACCACTGATAAAAATCTCATTTTCCTATGAACTTCTACATCTCCTCTCCACATACACAGTAATTGTAAACTTTCAACTAATTTGCTAATTCAGCCATATGACTATTTGTATTATTTACAGTTCAGGTTAGTAAACCTCTATGGACTTGAGTCTTGTCTTACTCTACACCATGAGTATACATCATATGACACAGACAGGTGCTGTGAATATTTAATCCATTTTAAGATATACTTTAGCCTGATTTTGACAAGTTCTATTGGTTCTGAGATTGAGGCTACAGTAAGTCCCAGAATGGTATGAACTTTTTTTATTTGTAATGAATGATACTACTTCCAGCCAAATCAATTCAAACCTGTTCTAGACAGATCATATCATCATTGTCCTTTATTAAGTTCGTTTCAAGAGAGTCAATACAATTATAACAAAAATTATTTGCTATTTGTCAAAAGTATCAGCTAAGGCAGTGAGACAAGCCTATCCACAAACATTTTGAAAGAAATTAAGGCAGCATTCAGTCTACCTTAAATTTCACTGTTTTACCAAAACATCCTGTACAATTTTGTGAACAGTCTTCCATTTACTCTGAAAATCTGATGGACGCTCTTAGAAGAATCCAAGCTACCACTCAAAACTTTTTCTTTTATGTATATCCTGTTGTTATGGAAGACGTCAGGATTTTTAACATCAGTTGCACTTAGAACTGCTAGAAGAGGTAATTAATTGGCAAAGTATTCCTCTGAACAGATTGAAATCAATAATCAACTTTACAGAAATTTGTCCTCTGGAAAAATGCCAGCAAAGTCTGTAAGACATAATTAAAAATCAGCAGCCCTGCTCAATGATTAGTCTACCTTGCAATACAATGGGAGACTATTGATAAAGATATGTAATGTATGTATATGTATATGTATATGGAATATATATGTATGTATACATGTATATGTATATGTATATGTATATGTATATGGAATAAAGATATGTACTACAGTGATCAACCTTTTCAGTTCCTTCTCTTTGTAGTACATTTATTTCAAATCCCTTTCAATTTTCATGCCCAGTGTAGAAAGGATGCAGGTCTGCACAAATTCTGACAGCCTGGAGGAGGTTGGCTATTTTAGTAGGTGGAGCTACCACATTCTGAACTACTGCAAAGTCGTGAAAACACAAAACCTGTTCACAAAGTAATTTCTGAGGAACCTTAGCAGGTCTAATAATTTTTAAAGCTCAAGAAAGGGTTGGTATCATCTATGGTGGTAGATACCAATAAGGATATTTATGATGGAAACAATGTGACTGACCATGACAAGAACAGGGAGAAAGACCACTTCTCTTCTGTATTTATATCACATCTAAAGGAATTTATCAACATTTCCAAAGCAGAGATCTCACAGTTGAGAAAGCAGATTTTTTTTCACTTTAGTAAAACCTAGTATTTCTAAATTAATTGGATTGCTTTTGTCACCCTTAGCACTTATTTTTCAGCAGTATTTTACTTTATAGAGAGTTCAGATAAAGCTAGATTCTTGCATGTATTCATGCTTTCAGCATTCTTTTATCCTTTTCCTTTGTGCAAATGTCAAAGCTATTCCCTTTGAAAATTACTTTTGCTTGGAACAGTCTTACTCCTTTCCTGTTAAAAAAATGAAATGAAGTGAAACCCAGTCAGTATTACTGGAGTGATGAGATTTGTGCATTTGGTGGGCCTTTATTCATAAGAATTTCTATAAAGAAGTATTTTCTCTAACAGACTCAGTATAAATTTTCCTGTTTTTCCTATAATGATTAAAAGATTCAAAGGCTTCTCATGCATTTTGAAAAGATAAAAATTGAACTTTACAATAATGCTGACAGCCTCCTATAAGGCATGCTTTGATAAAGAGCACCAGTGCTGAAATCGCATGAAATTGGTCCAAACACCAGCATGCAAAGCCCACATGAACAAAGCCATTGCTGCTTATGCACACTTGCCAGAAAGAAGCTTTTACAAGATGTAGTATATAAGACAAAAAAGAGGATGAAGTTTCAGGTGTAAGGAAGACTATGTAGCCTTATGGGCTAAAATCACATTTCTCGTAGCATAATTTACTGTTAGAACTGAGTAAATACAATGCTTACCTATAACACCAGAATCATCTCTAGTTGTTCAAAGAATCAAGTAGTTCCATTCGTCCTCTTCTTTCCAAAGAATTGAGGTAGCAGAAAAAAACTCTAGAGGCAGAAAAATAACAGTGTAAACAAGTAAGAGCCACCCACTTGAGGGGAGAAACAAAGGAATAATCTCAAAAGCAGACTCCTGACTCTGTTCAGATAGAAGAAATTATTTCAATTTGTTCTGTGATTCTTACACTTACTGATAAGAAGATGCTAAAAATGTGTCACTGCACAACTGTCACCCTCATTCCTTCCACAACTTCAAGTTACACAACAGAGACTCACAAAAAAGAGGGAAAATTAATATGAAATGTGAATATGTAAACTCTAATGAAATACTAGTTTCCAAAGACAGTACCTCTTGAAAAAAAAAAAACAAACATTAGTCCACTGTCACCCTTATCTTCAATTCCTTCTCTGAAGGGAAAAGCACCTAAGCTGAGCACTGGTGCCAAAGAGTAACACTGACTGCATTGATGAATAAAGACAAGCACCACCATTAAACACACTTGCCTAAATGGAGCAGCTCTATAAAAATTCACACTTACAGTGGTTCTCAACCCTTACCTATGTACAGGCCACTAAAAATTTTCTTACCGAAGTCAGACTTTACTCAAAAAATCTAGCCTGCTGAAATAGTATGTATCTCCTTTTGGCTTGGCACCGAACAAATTACTATATGCACTTTGAAGTGAAAGAAAGTAGCCTTACATGATACCTGCATGCATATGATACCTAATATGTAACCTCTCATGGTCTGATCTTTCTTACTAGCTCCATTAACCTTGCAGGTCTCTGAGGGTAATACCACCTCATTCTTGCATCTGGAGCACATCACCTCATCTCTCCCATATGACTGTTTTTTAAGGCTATACAGCCAAATAATACATGTGGTCAGCATTGCCTTGCTGGTAACTTTGAATGAAAGATTCCGTTTCTATGACAAAAAGCAAGCAGTGGATAGTCAGGTTTGTAACTTCTTCACTTTTCTACTTGGCAAGACTGCTGCAAGGAAAAGCAATTTAATTGCTATGGAAAGAGGAAATTGTAAGAATTTTGTAAGGGAAATGTAAAATCATACTATAATTTCCTAAGACCTGTAGAAATTTTCATCATTGAGTCATGTTATGTCTGAGTAGGTAATCGCCTTTACTTATATATCATGAAACACTGAATTATATCAACAAAGCCACAAGACATAAACATAAGCAAACAATAGTCTTTATAAAAGCACGGTTGATACAAAACTCTAGAGTTGGAACAAGTCCACCAATATGAATTGTCATTGTCAACAACAGCTTGCACTTACTGTTTGACCATAATGGTCAAATGGAAGATTTTCTTTACCTTTACTTCAATTCTTTTCTATTTTAAATTAGCAGTTATTACATTTCTGTGAAACACAATGTTAGCCTACTGCCATGGTGTAAACATGCTGCCTTTGGTAGTAGACCTGCCCATGCAGAGGACATGACTGAGGGATGGATGGTTCAATGAAGTTGACAAATGGCAGAGGAAAACACTATTTGACTTAGATTAGGGCTATTTATTATTATTATTATTTTATTTTTATCTTAGTATTGTTCAGCAAGGGGAAAATGGGAAAAACAGAAAACAGGAATACAATCTGCCCTATCAGGAATGCACCTATGAAGTGCAGGACCAAGGAGCTTTTATTTTTTTTTTTCTTTTTAAATATTGATCCACATATGCCCCTGGAAATTCCCAGGCAAAAAGACCTTTATGACAAATTACCAGATTATTTCTGGCAAAATTGATGAATTGCTCGTGAAGATACCTCGTGTTATCTGTTTTTAAAAAGGATGCACCCATCCAGCACATACAGTTTGTCTAGATAGAAAAACTACACCAACATTACCATGAATTCAGATTTTTATTCCTGTTCATGCTCGTAGAAGACCTGAGCAATACCTTTTTTCTTCAAAAGATGACTGTATTTGGAATTTAGCTCATGTAATTTCATAATCAACTTTTAAGTAAGAGAAAGGAACAAAGCCAAGCCTTTCCTTTCTACAGTTCTGACATTACTGCCCAAACAGCCGACCACAAGCCTCGAGCGGCTGGGCTTCAGATGGGCTGCCCCGCTGCTCAGGAAGCTCAACCAGTCCGCGCTCAAAGCTCTAAGCCACAAAAACACTTTAAGGAAAAACATAAACCAGTAATGTATATAATCAGCAGCTGTTTGATGTTCAACATTTAGACTTCTTTTTGTTCCCCGTGTAATAACGCCGCTCCCCATGTAGTGAGTTGGCAGTCAGTCGCTGTTCTAATCTGTTCGACCAGTCTCAAATGAAAAAAAAAAAATGTTTTCCATTACTTCATACTGTGATGGTGAAGGTTACGAGACATGGGGTTAAGTCTCCGAGAGCTGTGTAAGTGCACTTCTACCAGGTCTCCGCTCTGATCGCTTTGAACCGAGCCGGCCACGGGGGCTGCCCGTCTCGGCGGGACCGGACCCCGCGCCGTCTCCCGCCCCGCCCCGCTCGGGCGGTACTGCCCCGAGAGCCGCAGCTCCCGCCGGGCCCCGCTCAGCCCGGGCAGCCTGCACCGGCCCCGCCGGGCAGCGGCCGCAGCCCCCCTCCACAGCCGGCCGGCAGGAGGGAGCCCGGTGGCGGTGAGGGCGAACCCGCCCCCACCCCCCTCAGACGCCGGCCCCCGCCCTCCTCCTCCTTCTCGCTTTCTCCTCCCCCTCCCGGCAGCCGCGGCCCCCTCCCCTCGCTGCCGAGCCCCCACAGCCCTTCTCACCTCTCACGGTCCAGGATGGGGGCGCGGCTCGGAGGGGGCGGAGAAAGAAAAAAATCGCAAGGAAGGCCCTCGCACCCTCTCCCGTCCCCTCCCGCGCCCTCTCCTCCCGCCCCGCCCGGCGGCCGCCAGCGCTCTCGCTCCGCCGGGAGCCGCGGGCCCCGGGCGCTCCCGCCCGCCGCTGTCGCGTCCCCGCGGCCCCGCTGCGGCCCCTCCCTGCGCTCGGGCGGCGCGGGGGGGGCGGGGGCACGCGGGACACCGCCCCCTGCCCGCGGGCCACGCCCCCCGCCCGGGGCGGGAGCGGCGCGTGGCCGCGCGCGGCGGGGCGGGGCCGCTCCCTTCAGGTTGGGGTAGGGGAAGCGGCAGAGGCGGCAGTGTCTGCCTCGTCGTGGCCCTGGGTGTCTTTGTCTTTCTTCCAAAAGCACAAAGCCAAACATTTCCGTAGCTGCTCGCTGCCTCGTTTAAGAGAAATAAACCTGCGGTAATACACACCACAGCCTTTCAGGACCCTCTGCTCGATGTTGAGGCAGCCGGTCCTAACTGCTTCGTGCAAACACGCGGCCTTTCCTGCCCTCGTCATGCAATGCCTTACCAGTGACCGCTGGATGCAGAAGTTGAATAATTTTCCAAATTAATCGGCTGTGTGACAGCTAGATGCACTTCCAGCTGCTCAAACTCATTTAGGGTGCAGGAGGCCATTGCTGAGGCATGGTGGTGCAGGTTTGATGCAGTAATGAGATACACAGCGCTTGCCATGCCTCGCCCTGCACGGAAACACGGCCTGGCTACGCGCTTCGCCTGTCTGACAGTTCTCATCCCGGCTGGCATTAAATGACTGAGCCGGTTTTAACTAAACTTGACAGAAGGATGGGGGTTTCAAAGATGCTAGTTGTTCCAGCTGTGTAAAAATTACTAGCTGGGTGGAAGGAAGATTATCTCAAAGAAAGACAGCTCATGTTTTCCAGGTTGCTGTGTGGCCAGGCCACACATACACAAATGCCCAAAGGTAGCAGTGTCTAAAGCTTATGGTGTCCCGGAGGGATGTGCAGACAGATCATACATGGGCACTCTGAACTCGGAAACAAAACTAAAATCTGCTATTACAATACCATTAAAATAGATACACCCCATCAGCTTACTGCAGACTTCTTGGAAGCCGCCTTCTGTAGAATCTGATGTATTCCAGAGGTTAATACTATATCAGCCTGAGCTTGGGTGGAATCCTAGAGGGCAATATATATTCTGACCTTGGGCACTACCATCAGTGGTGATAGTGTGTATCAGAAAGAGACAGATACATATAGTACTTGAAAAGTCCTCCTGCTGTTTTCCAGTATTTTCTCCATTTCTTCTGGGCAGATAGGATGGGTGAACACCATACAACACTGAAAACAGGAAAATATAAATAACTGATATGGAAGACACTTAAGGGGGAAAACAAATTAGCAAAAACAAAGTAGAGCTAAATTACTAATGGATTACATATAAGACATAATGTTTTCCTTTTAAACTCATACCTATAATTTTTTGTATCCTATTGCTTCTATTATACCATACTGTCAAAAAAATCAGAGTTCATTTTGGTTTGATTTGATTGCATGAAAGTGATACATTTAAATATCATATTAATAAATTTATATTCACTGCAGCTTCATTCAAACTCTTTCTATAAAATAAATACTGTATTTGCTTCCACTTGCCTTACTCATCTTCTGAGATAACTAGATGACAAGAAGAGCATTTTGAGTTTGTAGGGCACTTCTTATTTAAATTTCAACAGTAGTTCTTCATTTGGGTAGTGCTCAATATTTAATAGCTTGTGGGAAAAACAACTTCAGAAGGCATCTTTCTGAATTAATATAATCCTTTATACTTTATTACTCTATATTTGAGTAATTTGTTTTTACATATGCATTATTTACAGTATTTTTATTCAGAAGATTTCAGAAATGTTCTCGCAGTCTCATCTATAAGAAAAATTTATAAAATGTCATGGTGGTTGTCAAAATTAAATATTTCACTTTTAACTGGAAAGTTTAGCTGAAAAATTGTGACTATGATGAATAGAAATAGCAATGGCTCTATCCAGTCTTCTTGAACAGTAAAATAGATATAAAAATAGAAAGAATAGTAAAATTCAAACTGAAGACACTTGACAGATTGGCAACACATCTGTCATGTTTTAAGAACACAGCAGCAATGATAATATGAACAACTCATCCTCAGTTCATTGTACTTAGTATATCACTGATTGCCAGATCAAAAACTTTAGATTGTAATGATCAAATCAATAGTCTATTAAAGTCTGAAAGGTTGTCTGTTATATAACATTATCATCCACCTAGCCCCATGCAAAAGTATATAAATAAAACAATAAAATCCCCCTAACTGACTCGTGGTTCTGACTCATGTTTATAATGAGAGTCTGACTCATTTTTTAAAAATCTTCTTGGCCAAATGAGAGCAAAATTCCTTCACAAAGATAATTGATTTACTGTTTAGCAGGTATATGAAAGTGGTTATTAAGGGGTTCTTAAAGAAAAGCTACCACAAACATATAAAATAGTTGTTGGGTTTTTTTCTTATTGTCATTGTGGTACCTGAATTTTATCTTGAGCGTATTTGAATGAATCATCCTCATCTATGCCCATGTAAGAACAGAATGTGGCTTTCTGCAAGTTAATGTAGTGAGAAGTAAAAAGGTAAGTCGTTATAAGAAAAGGAAATGAATAGATGTTATTTTGCATAATGTCTGCACTAAGTTAAAAGCTAAACCAGGAAGGAAGTTACCATCACTGTGCTAGATGGGAGTGCTTCAGTGACATGTGCTTGCTTTTGAGAAAACCAGTAGTCTTCAGATTAGCACTAGGAATAATTATATTGTTTATTTTGTGTTTACCCGAATTTTTCAAAATGCATGAAGGTGAGTGATCAGCTTTTAAAATAACCCTTTATTTATTCCGAAGTCTGCAATTGAAGTGTTGCCACGTGCTTTCTGAAAAGCAATGGTTAGGATGCTGCACACGTGGAATTTGCACAGGATATAGACTATTTTTGTTAGATTTTTAACCAACAGAATTAATTATATGCAGTAATTTGAAGTGAGTTTGTAATTAATTTACATACACTGCAAAATTTTTGTTAACTATTTCCATGTAGCAGCATTTTTACTGCCTTCATAATGAAGAAAGTAGTTAAAGTGCTTATGTTCTTTTATAGCAGGTGCTCACATCTTCAAAAACAACTTTTTAGAAGTTTTTATACTTAAATGCTGTAAAATTTTCTGTAATTACTATCTGGTAATGAGATGCTGGCTGTGAAAGAGATATGAAGTGGTAATCTGACAAAAAGTAGAGCAGAATAGATCTGAGTAAAGCAAATCTTGTAGCATAAATGCCAAATACTTCTTTGTGATCCTAAAGGCTGATACTGGATTTAGGATAAATGCAAACTATGCATGTGTGCAAGTTACTCATTCAGTGCTTTTTTTTAAAGTCTATGAGTAAATTGATTTTAAAATAGTTTTGTCACATCCATTCCTAAGAAAGCTTTGTATTTGTAAATATTATATTAAAAAGCACCCCTTTGACAAAGAGTGTATTCTCAGGCATAATAACATAATTTCTTTATGAAGCATATAATTTTCTGGAAAAAATTACTATCAAAATATCCAGATTAGGTTACTTATATTTTTTTTATTAACCATGAAGAATGGACATATCAGTAATTAGAATATAATGCATAGGTTCTAATAGTTTATAAATTAACAAACTTGGTAAACTGTCATAAGTTTTGAATATTGTAACATTTATAATTCCGTTTAAGATGTTGGAATAGTTAATATTTTACCTCCATGCAGAAGTGAACAAAGTATTTGTAGCACAGATTATGCAAATAAACATTTACAGGACTATTATCAGAAGAAAACATTAACCTTAGTGTCAAACATCAAAGAGTAATTATATTTTTCCATAATAGTTTTTCTAGATTGCTCTTATTGGCCATGCTTTAGGCTGCAATAGTGTGATCACTGCAATTCTGTCTTAGTCACAGCATGTCTAAAATAAGATTGTGAAGTATATGTGCAGAGCAGAATTATAGTTGGAGCAGCACAGATTTATATTTGGAAAATTAGACTTATTGCTGCATTTGGGATGTTTCAAAAACTAAATTACTATATAACAGGCTGTGTAATGATGTCTGAATTACATTAGAAAGTAAATATGTTGAACAATTTATTAAAAATCTCTAAGGATTTTGGGTCTCTGGTTGATCAAAAACTTTCTGTTAAAAACCAGTTTTACTTCAGATTTTGTAACAAACCTAAAATGTACAGAATTTTTTGTAAATGTTTCAAATTTCTGGTTACACCATGAGGCTGCAGCAGACAGAATTGTTGGAAATCTTTGAGATGTGAAATATAATCACTGGCTCTTCCTCTGCAAGTTCCTAAATGAATGTCAGAGAGCTCCTAATTCCTGAATGTCTTATCCCAGGGGAAGTTCCAGCATTTACTTTCATTCTGGAGAGGGAATAAAAATGGAAATTTCTTATTATACAAAAATCTAGGGGGAAATCAATTTGCAGAAAAAAAATACTTTAATTTTTTTTTAGAAGAATACAGTTCAGCATTACCAGAAGTGAAATGTTTCTTTTCTATTTGTAAAGCAACCCACTTGTTTGGCTACAAGTCATTGAACCTTTAAAATACACTGATTTAGAGTAGGAGGTTATCCTTTCGGTGTCTGATGCTTTCAATCCCAGTCCTATCCCTTGGATCCTGATACTTTATGGAGTGTATCTCCTTTAATCTATCAATTGTGTATTCCCCAACTTGTACCTTGTATCTTTAGAAGGACTACAGCTTCCATAAGGAAGTGATAAGAAATGCAATATACAATATACTGTATACACTGCTGCTCTGACTTCAAATAGAATACTGCAGATCAAATGAAAATGAGTCAAGCCTATGCAAAGTGAAATATTTGTGATATGCTTAATGGGAAGCAAGGTTTTTACTAATTTTCATCTTCCCTGTGAATAATTTCATTTTATTGGATTTAGATTTTATATGAAAACCCACCCTGTAAATAGAGGTTTTATAGAATAATTTAATAATCATAGAACTTCTTAATATTAAGCATATGGTTGCAGGTCTTTGAATATAAAACAGTTTCCTAGAGTTACTTTGCATGGTTTCATCTCAGCAATCCTTTTTTGCTATTCAGGCTGCCTGTGTTCAGATTTCACAAAACTGCTTCCACATTTCTAGAGTGATGTTTACATTTGGGAGGGTCCTTCCCAGTCCTGCAGGAAGGAAAAAGGAGTATGGTATGGCTCTCTGCCGTGTAATCCTCTGGGAAAGTGTAGCGTTGTTGTGGCCTTTCTTCAAGTGTCAAACAATCTATATCCCTCCTAAGAAAGGCCTTAGTCCTGTGACAAAGGCCTTAGTCCTGTGACAAGTTTGTTTATGCTAGATCGTCATTTGATTTGCTTTCTCAGTAGAGGCCTTTCAAGAGGATGGTAAGCACCCTCCCTAACTCAACAACATTCACACCTTTTCTAATCCACACCTACAACACGGGTCACAGGCAGCTCTGGAATCTGTTTAGCCATTTGTGGAGTTCAAAATGGACTTTGCAGTGCTGAACATAGATGTCTGTCACAGTCCAGTCAGCAGATTCCCAAGTCCATGTACAGACTTTTTGGTGAAAAGGATATGTTAGGGAATTATGATTACTTGTCCTTGAAAGCTGTAGCAGTGTTTTAGACTGGTTGCCCAGGTGCCATGGTTTGCCATGAGAGCAGAGTAAGCATTCAATTTTTCCTCCGGACTCATCTCCACAGACAAGTTCTACACAAAATGCCTCTTTCAGGTGGAACAATTTGTTCTCAGAAGCCTGCTCAATGACCTGTTGTCTGGGTCAGATTGTAAGCATTTCAAGGAAAATACTTTGTGTTTTCTCAGGGAAAGATCAAGTCCTAAATTTTGTCTGATATTTTTCCTTTTTATATCAAAATGAACTTTTTCTTACCTGTGTGTTTTACATTTCAATTTATTGTGTTTTATTTCTGTCTGTTATGACTCTCTGATGTAGTGTTAATAAAGGGATGATAATTGACTTTGACATTGGAGCTTGGATTTTATTTCTGTATCCTGTCTGGAATCTCTTACTGAACATTTTCTGAGGCCAGCCTGCTGCTCTGTGAGTACAGATGGCCTGTTGAAGCCATCAGAGTGCAGCTGAGCACTGGAGCAACTAAAGACTGTACTTTGCTGTCTATACATAGGGATTTAAGATCACATTGCTCCAGTTGCTCATAATGGGAGGTAGATAAAAATTTTTCTCTGTGTAGAGATGCAAGGGTACTACTAGAATTGGAAACATAGCTATAAAACTGTAGGTTAGTGCGTCATCAGCTCTGGGAAGTGGTTATTCATAAATACATATTTCATGTTGGGGTCACACAAATTTTTTTATTCTTGATTTTTTTGTATGCTGGAAAAGTAGTTCAAGGTTAGCACAAGTAAAAATTTGCATGATAAAGCTCTACTGTAATGTGGAAGACAAACCACACTTATTTATAACTATGTGGTTTTTGCTTCTTGCCTTGCCAGAACTGCATTAATGTACTCTAGCTACAGTACTTTGATAATGAAATTTGACTATGAATACTAAACCCAAAAGTCATAATTAAAATCCAATGTTTGTTGACTGAATAGAAAAGAATGTGAAGGGTGTGGCTAGAGGATTCAGCAGCATTTCTGTGTATTTTCACTCTGTGGTTTCAATGTCATTTGGAAAGAAAGCTTTCATTCTGATTATAGGTACTTTACAACATAATTGCATTGGAGTGTTGCAACTGCACTGTTCCAGGGCAGACTTCCCTCTCCAAACCAGTTTTCTCTTCTTTTGAAGAAGCATAAATGTGCTTTCTCTTCTTTTGAAGAACAGTCAAATTGGAGCAGCTTTGAAATGGGAATGAGACTAGACACCATCACAAATTCCAGTTACTATTACAAGAGTTTTAATACAATTCAGCAAATAAAATACAGGATCTAAGTTGTGGGAAGACCCTGTGCTTTCTTTCTCTTACATATGATGCATTCAACATTCTGTCATAGCTCTGAAGAAAAAAAAAGTGCATTTCATCATAAGATGGTTGGAATATCCACTACATGATGCTTCTACGCACATACTTGTCCATGTGTCCTATGTGATTGTCTGGCTAATATAGCACTCTTTCTTTTACAGCTAACACTGTAATGGTGTCATGCATGGATACCTGTTCGTTAAGTAACATCACTTTTCCACTTTGTACTTTTAATAATTCTTATGAAAGATCAGTGAAACAAAGAAGAGAACACCAGACTATTTTGCTGAAGGTCATTGTAAATAATTCCAGTTTCCAGAATATTCCATTTATTTGCCAGTCATCCTGGAGGGAACAACAGTCCCACTCTAAACAGACAGAGTGTGAATCTAAGAGGGATGTGAATGTTGAACATCAAGGATCAGGATCAAAAGCTAAAAAAAGTAAGTAGGATAAGAGAAATACTTATTTTTGAAGTAACTAATTACAAAATAAAAGACAAGTTTTTATTTGATACTTAGAAGAAAATTATATGCTCCTGGTTCTCTATGGTCTTTGCAAGTCTGTGCAATGGGGGTTTTTAGCATGGGTAGAAAATGCAGATTTTGTGTCAGATTCTCAGTGGCATTCATTCCTGACTGTCAGTGAAACATGTTGGTAGCAATCACTTTCTAAAGTACTTAATTTATTCCTAAGGAGTTGTACCTTCTGACAATTTTTCAAGCTGAATTTGCTTTTAAATGTCATTGTGGAACTCTACATGTAGATTGCTGGCATTATAAAGATAGGTTGTGAGCAAGTATCTGAAGAACTAATTCAGTAGGTAACTATTCTGATGGCAACTATGTAAGAAATAACCATTTCTGTGTTTGTAGTCTACATTATCAAACTCTGTATAATATCAGAAATGGCCTTACAAGTTTTATAGAAAGCAGCACTGACTAAGGAATGGCACAGTAATCCAGAGGAGAGTTAGCAACACCCACATCTTTTCAGAGCAGTAGCAGCACATTCCTTCTGCGCCATACACACTTCAAATATCTGCAAAACTTTGGGGAAGAGGATACCTCTTTCTAACATTGTCAGCAACAATAGGCCAAGTCCTGAATATGAGAAATTCAGTTATTTTCCAACAGCATAATTTCCTTATTAGAAAATAGTTGTATTAACAAGTATGAAAAAGAAAAAGTTATATATGGACAACTGTTCTCAGTTATATATGTACAACTAACACTTTTGACAATGTCTCACCTATTTCTTGTAAACATAGCACAAGTCTCACAGCTTGTGTGGTTTGAAGCAAAGCAAGGACCTCCTGCAACTGATAGCAGATAGACAATGTGCACACTTCAAATCTCTATCATCATACAGCTTCTGCCTGGGTTCTATCCTTCTCATAGCCTGATTTTTGCCTGTTGCCTTTGACAACTGACAACAAAAACTACAACAAAAAAAGGGTGATAGTAAAGCAAAAAAGTGTTATACTTTGCAGGAAAAGGTTATACTTTGCTCTTCAGATCTGTTCAGAGTAACTTTACACAGTATACATTTATCCATCTTTTTCATAGTCAGTGATGTAGAAACCTGTATGTTTTTGCAAATGAGACAGAGAATTCACTGTTCTTTTTGAGAAAAGTTTCTTGGTCTAACACTTGAATAACAGTTTTGTTTTAATTTTTATTTCCAAAAGCAAAAGGCTCGTTTGAAGTGAAAACAGAAAATGTTACTTATTTTTATAAATATTTTAATTTCACTACGGTTTCCAAGAAAGAAGTGGAGCATAATACGAACTACGTGGTGGAAATCCACATTAACAATTCTATAGCTGGAGGACGAAATGCAGCTGACAAACAACTAAATCATTCTTGTCTCTTGGCAATGATGGAAGAACAAAATGACTGTATAAATATTTCACTGCAACTGAAGTCTTATATGGAATGTAAGTTACAAAGGAGAGTTAGAATGGAAATGAAAGTAGAAATAATATAATCTTGCAGAAAAACCTCATGTAGGTAGTTCTCTGCTTCCAGACACCATTTGAAAATATTTGAATATTTCACAAGAAGAGAGTACAATTTTGAACATCCCTTATTAAAAAACAATCCATAGTAGAAAACTGATGATTTTGATAATGATTTAAAGCAGGTTTAGCTGTGCCCTTTCTTTTCCTAGAAGAAATACAGCAAAGTAAAAATATGTACATTGTTTTTTGCGTAGCAGCAACAAACTCACACATTGCATGTGACAAAACTTGGAAATACAATTTTTCCTTTCCTGATAATGGCATAACTCTGTTGTCTTGGAGGTAAATTTAAAAGTCCCTGTTAACTACGGTAGTAAAAGAACCAGGAGGTAGGTTTGACCATTCTAACATACTGCAATAGCCTCACTATAGTATGCTTAAAAGATAAATCTTCAGCTGAACTAAGCTTAGTTTTCCCAGAGGAGAGCCTTCAGCTTTTTATATTTCTCTTTGTGCTGCAAGAGTTTTTTGTCTGACTGCCTGACCATGGTCAGGGCTTCCATTCTCTCCATATACAACACTTATCCTTTGGAAATTGCTAAATTATTGCATTCATTTGATTTTGCATGGAAAATGTATTTTATGTTGTACCTTTGCTGGAAAAAAAAATATTTTTTTATAGTTGGATTAATATATGTTAAATAAATCCAGGGAAAATCCTAGAGAAGAAAGGACAGTTTAGGATTGTTTTGGGTTTTTGTTTGTTTGGGATTTTTTAAAATAAGTGTGTCTAGCCATGAGAGGAACATAATTTGTAATTTGCCCTGCTAACTCGAGTCAATACTATGAGCTAACTACCCTTTACTAATTTACTTGGGTAGTAGTAATCTCATATTAGCAATGAAAATTAACAATAGGTCTTTTTTTTCCACTTTAATTCAAAACAGCTAAAGAGGTGCTCAGGGCTTTTACTAAGACTGATAATCGCGTCTTTCAAGCCAGTACAAGATGGGGTAGAGTGCTCTGTTTAAAAGGAGCCTAGATTACTGTATAAAAGTTATTTTTAGTTCTAAATTAGGAGGAATGAGCCATGGGGTTGCTGGCATTTGCCTCATGTGTTCTTGATGGAGAGGATACAAGGGAAGTTAGAGTAAGTCTAATTATACTGTTCTAAGTCAGGGAAGGGAAACAGTGGTTTGGCTACTGTCTGTAATTTGTTTTTTTATGAATCACAGTAACATAGCTGTTTTTAAAAACAGTTATTTGACAGTGCTAAGGTATACATTAACATGCAGCTGCCAAAGAAGTTTGAAAGGCCATTCAAACAACCAGAGGGGAAAATTCTCCACATCATTTCTTTGTCGTATATAGTCCTAACTTGTAGTAGTTATTGAACAAAATCCCTGTGGAATGTGGGTGCATTTCTGCAGCAGCTGCTGTCCAAAAGAGCAGCCTACCTCCTGCATCCAGTCCCATGTGATTCTCCCTCAAGGCAGCTTTAGTTAAAGGAATTCCCCAGAGGGCTCCTGTTGGTAGCATTTCCTCACTTCTTTTATAAGAAAATTTATATATGTAGAATCTTGCCTTCTCTCATATATGAAGATGGACCAGGAGGTTAAGAATGCCGGTACAGACCAATGTTGGACAATGGACTGATTTCTTCCATGTTTTATCTAGACAGAGGGGACATATATTACCCTTGTTCTACCTTAAATATAAATGTTGATCTTTGAAGCATTTTCATTGGCTGAGCTGAAAAGTTTTCATTCACTTAGTCATCTCTATTTCAGCCGTGGGGAGATATATAGACATATAGATATAGATATTAAATTACAGGCAAAAATTAAGCTAAATTCTAGACAGGAAACCTAACATCAAAAAACAAAGAAGGCTGAAAGAAAAAGGCATAATCCTTTTTGTTTGTTTGTTTTATTTTGATCTGTGGGGATAGGCACAATCCAAAAACCTGCCAAGATGGAGTGTTCTGCTTTTGTCTGCTGCCAGTGATTTGCTGCTTAATTTTGTCTCTTGTACATTTTATGGACAGATCCAATGTGTATGGTGAAGATCACTTGGTTCATTATGATTCCAGTAGTTTTTGTATTTACTGTTTCAATCGTCATCTACAAAATAGTCCAAGAAAATAAACAGAACTGTAAGTAAAGTTAATCTGCATGAATTTAACTTTCTATGCAAGTAAAAATATATTAATTTATAATAACAAAACTGTTGCTTATTACTGTATCTCAGACACTGATATTTTGATTGTCAAATGGTAAAATCTTCTTAGAGACTGACTGAAGTACTCAGATAATTGATAGTATCACCTCTTCGGTGGATGCAAAAACTGTGGATGAAAATCCAAGCTTGTGGATGGCAAATTAAATTTTTGATAGATAATTGGTGGCTTAATGATATGAACTTCTGGTTTCACACTGATTTAAGTAGATGAAACAATTACTTAATTACTTACAATTACTCACAATTACTTAAACTTTGTGGAAGGTTTTAACCAGAAATGCCAATGATCAGTATAAGTGAATTGAAATACCCTTTCCTTCCTGAAGATGATTTATTTAGGTGACAGTCAGGAAAAATTACAGAATGGATATAAGGAAGTATAAACTCATCTGTCTGTCTTAAATACTGGCTATTCAAATTCTTTGGTGATGTAATCTCATGCAGGGCAACCAAGGTGTGCCTTGATAAGCCCAGAGCTGAATTAAGCCCAGATAATATTTCATCTCTTTGCTATTATTTCAGCAAACAAAACATTGCTGCGCTTTCTGAACCATCACTATTGACTATTCCAAGTCATTAGAACTTTGCTATGAGAGAACTTGCCATTAGTTCAGAGACTGAAACAATTGCTTCTATAATATTCCTTCAGCCAAGACAGGCTCTTCTCTTGGGATACAGGCTGAAATCAGACCTACAGTATTTTCTCTATCAATAGACAATGATAAAACAAGAATAATATTTTAGGAGTACCCTGAGCTTGAGATCTTTGACCAATCAAGGTAAAGTCCTCTGCACAAAAACAGTGCCGAAAATTGACTGCTTGACAGATGCTGGTCCTTGTTTCTCTTCCCAAGTCAGAAGTAGGTGGTACCAGGAGCACATTACCTTCCATCACTGTGAAAAGAATATTACTTAAGCTGTTACCTGAGGGAATAACTCTTAGGTGCTTTTTACAGCAGTGTCCAGAGATATTCTGCTTGTGTCAGCCCTGAGTGGGCAGAGCACCTCCAGACAATTGGCATTTAGTTACTGTTCCCAGGCAGATGTCCATTCCCCCCGTAGTTCAGAGGTGCTAAAAGGAACAGCACCCTGCTCACAGGGATAGCAAAACAAATAATAAACCATATCCATTCCCCTGATCATCCTTGCTGTATGCACCGGTAATTTCTTAATGAAGGAGCAGTAGAAGTCTAGCTTTAATCATAACTGACCAGGAGGAAGAGTAGTGCCCACACACAAAATGTTTCTGTGATTTTTTTGCATACTGTAAATATTTTATGCATATATTTCTAATGAATAAGCAAAGTAATTGCTTGAGATGTCAAGTTTGTACCTTCCCTGCCCCAATGAAAGGAACTCCTTACCAGATTATGTTGCTTAAAATGCATGATATTGTACTTATTGCTAGAACAAATTTCTGAGACATATTTCATGTATACAAAACCCCACAAAGTGTAAATTAGGACTTTATAAATGGGATATTAAGTGCTCTAATTTAAAGGACTTTTATTTGTAATTTCAAAACTACTTATAAATGTCATGTTTCTGATTTTCTATTGTCATAACATTATCTTTTTAATGTAGAACTTTAAGTAGTGATGATTAATGATTTAGTACCTTTATTCTTAAAGGTATCACTTTTTTATTAAATTCAAGTTTTCAGAATCATCATGAACACCAATAGGGAGGAAAAGATGCCCTTTTGAGGCTTCTGATTACTTACGAGCTTCAAGGATACATTTTCTGCTAATTGAGGAAAAGTGGGTTTATGAGTTAAATTTATAAGATATAACATTATAACCAACATCATTATGTCACTGATAAAAAGACAAGCGCATAAGAAATAAAACTTAAGCTTTATGTGTATATATTCATCTGCCACCTTTCATTGCAAGTCTATACACTAATTTTTTTCAGTGGTGCTCAATAGAGCAGAGCATTACTATGTTCCTAAAACAGCTGTTATTAATTTTTCCAGCCATAATTCAGTTAGCAGTTTTTCTCTTCATTTCTGAGCACCACTGAAAGCAGTAAAGACATGTGGAATTATTAATTTCCTCTTGAGACCTTGCAAGATGTTCTGCTAGGTAGATTCTGAGATTCTCTGAATCATTAAGCCATTTTCATGAGTGCATAAAATAAAATATCCAAATAAACTTGGTGGAGGTTACAATTGATTCAATACAAAGGCCCTAAACTAGAAATTGTTTTGCTTTTTCACATCCACTCTTGTCTCATGAACATTTCCAGACCTTCCTTTGATATTAACTGTTACAGCGAATGCATGGGGCTTCAGCGTTTTAGATCTCCATTGGCTATTCATAAAAAAATTCATGACCTAAATAATTTTAACTTAGTGAATATTTTAGTGTTCTCAAAGGAAGAAGATAAAAATAAATTCTGTTACATAGAATTGGAGTGAGCCTGTTGCCAGGAGCTGGCTGAGCCCTGGACCACAGTCAGTGCTGAACAGGGCTAACCACAACATCTGCACAACCATCCACAATAAACCCACTGAGAGTGGTGCCTTGAGAAGGCTGACCTAGAACAGAGGCTAGACAGAGTAAAGAATAAAGTAGGTATTTATTGAAAGGCCTTAAAGGATATACCTTGGGCAGTGCAAGAGCCTGGCTGGGGCTACACCCAAGATGGACCCAAAAATAGCCACAAAATGGTCATGAGATCTCACATTTTTATAAGTTTTGGTCCATCTGCATATCAGGGTTAATTGTCTAATCACTGTTTCAGGTTATGAAGTCCCATCCTTCTTGTTTTCTCTCTTCAGTCCACCGTTGTTTATGCTTTTGGGTCTGAAACTTGTAACGACTATCCTTGGTATCAGGCTAGAAAAGGAATTGTTTTGTCTACCTCCCCTGTGAAGAGAGCTCACTAACAGTTAATAAGAAGTTCAAAGCTAGTCAACACAGAATATGAGAAATATGAAAGCTAAAACTTAAGGCATCAAGAGCACAGCATTTAGAGAGCAGCAGAAGGATGAAAAGATGGAGAGTTTATGAACTGAGTACTGAGGAACAGCTAGAGGTGTCCAATCCAGCTCTAGCTTTGTCAGTGGTGTGGAGCTTGCTCTCACTGTGCTTTCCAAGATAAACACCCCACACTAGCAAGGAATCTGTCAGCTTCCTAGGATGCCAGTACACTCCATCCTTGCTACTCCACTGTCAGCAGTGAGAGTCCAAACCTATACTGAAACATGTACTTTTCTTGATATCCTTCTAAAATTTGTTCAAGGTACACAGTCTAGAAAAAGGCAAGGAATAATTTGAAAGGGACAAATCTGAATGAAATTTCTAGAAAATTTCCTTCAGGAAAATACAAATCATCTGGCCCTTGGTTTTCCTCATCACCTTATTCCAACACTTTCCTGAGTTTTTGTACACTTTCCAAGGTATTCAACAGTTTCATAATAAGGGGTTTACAAGCTTTCCTTCTAATCAAGGTTGATGCTGACACATTTTGTTTAAAGCAGATTATAAACAGAGAGTAGCAACATCAGTTTCTACTGTTCTGAGAAGAAATGGTTCCAGGCATGCAAGAAGAACTGTATCTGCTACTAAAATTCACCCTTTTCCTGGTAAGTAATATAAAAGTAAAACAAAATTTAACAAATCTTGAGGCATGAGGAGGTCAAGAAAGATCTTTTAAGATTTTCCTCCCAAGAGATGCTTCGGGTTTCAGAGTTACCTTGGTCCTACAGAGTTACCTTGGCCAGATTCAATCTGGCTTATGTTAAGGAAACACTTTATTATTATAAAGAAATAAGTATGACAATAAAACTATATGAAGATTTATATCATGTGGGAATTCTTCTCCCAGTCTTCCCAGTGTGTTGCATTAATGACTTTGAATTTTTTAATTTTTGGTCATTTTGTGGGCCAGTTTTGAGGTTTGGCAGCTGAATGCTTTGTGTGTGTACAAAAAGTATACAGAAATATACACATGTATATGTATGCTCTATATGTTTGTGACTCTTGATAAAATTTGCTACCAAAGCTTGGAATGAATGACTCTAGCAGGACTCAATAAATGGTTTTGCTGGCCCTTCATAGCCTATTTCTAGAATCAAATTCCCACAAAATGCAGTTTTTTAGTTTCAGATAGGTAAAAAATTGTGGCCTTTGACAAGTGCAGTATGTTTAGCACAGATAAATTAAACGGTGTGGCTAAACTCAATGTTTGGATTCTAGAAAACTGGACTTGGCAACAAATATGTGTGAGGGAAAATTACCTGTTGTTGCTTGAGTGTTACTGACATTGCTCAAAGAGTGAAATGTTGTAATAAATTTCATGGATTCGGGTTTTGTGAAGGGAGCTATATCTTTAAAAAAATTAACAGGAACATACAGAATAGTAGCTCTGAATGGCAAACTAAACTCCCTTCAAGACAAGAAAAATACAAAGCCAGCAAATGTAAAAAATGGTTTTAAATCTGACTAGGCTTAAGTACTTCACTTTTTGTTTTGCAAGTTCTTCGGGAGTAAGAAGAGACTCAATAATTTATGTCTGCAACTCAGTATTTCATGGCATTTCAATTTTACCTAGAAGAGAGTGAATAGCTTCTTGTCTGTCTGAACTCTCCTGTGGGTAAAATTTATGCTTCTTGCTCTTAAAGCACTGGCTATCTCTGAGATATATTTATGAGCTCGTTATTTTCATTCTGTAGGAAAGGAATTACTTTTCTGACATCTGTTGTCTTGACTAGCTTCACTAATATCATACCTGTCTTATCACATGTTCAGAACGACATTTTTAATGTTGTATATCTAAGGCATTCTTGATGAGGGTGTCTTATGGAAATTCAAATCTGGTTTTACTAGATTTTACTGAAGATAATAGGAATCCCTTATTGGTCTGTCATTCTCTTTTAAGTGCCTCCTCACTACAATTGATCCATGTAACCCAGAAAGATGCTTAGTTGCATGAACTGCTGTAATGGGATTTGTTTTAATATAAAATTCCTTGGTTTCACACACCATCATTTCAGTCAATACAATCAATTTCACAGTTTATACCAATATAATTTAAAATGGAATCAAATGCATATGAAGAGTTTATTCTTTCCACAGTTGCTAAGCTTAGCATTTGCTACCATGATAATGGATTATAAATAGCTACAGATGACTTTGTTGACAGCCCTTGACAATATTTTCCCTATAATTACAGCATAGCTTGCAATCTTGAAAAAAAAACCTTTGAGATCCACTGAAGACAATACAATTGCCCTGGAAACACATAAATGAGTACTTGAGAGGATGTGACAGTATGTCATATAGATGAAAAGATGTATAGGTACTACTAAAAGGTTATTTGAAGTTAAGAGATTATATTCTTATTATAAGAATAGAAGAAGGAAGAGGGAAGCCTATACTTTGAGAATGGGAGTGAATTCTTAGGAAGCTTCCTAAGCTCAGTAAATTACTAGCTTAATGTCACTGTGGTCCTACAAAAAGGTAATTTACAGCATGGATTTTAGTTTTGTGAAACTGTTAGTAGCTTTATATCCATGAATCACTGTCATCAAGTCCAGTGACTGGAGGATAGGGGGGAAAATGTATAGAATGTTCTCTAGGGAAAGATTAAATTTACAACCTTCCAAATTCACAGTACTGCAAAGGATTAAGCACATATAGAGAGGGAGCAGGGGAGGGGAGGGGGGGGGAGGGGAGGGGAGGGGAGGGGAGGGGAGGGGAGGGGAGGGGAGGGGAGGGGAGGGGAGGGGAGGGGAGGGGAGGGAGGGGAGGGGAGGGGAGGGGAGGGGAGGGGAGGGAGGGGAGGGGAGGGGAGGGGAGGGGAGGGGAGGGGAGGGGAGGGGAGGGGAGGGGAGCTTTATAGCATTCTGGTCATAAATGATGACTAAACATTGTCTGGGCTGTTAAGCTAAAAAAAAATGCACTAGGCCATGGGATGTACAAAGCATATTTTCTGGACTTGGGAGCTGGTCCTGCCATTGCATTTATATATAATAACTGTCCCTTGAATGGTATGAACTGGCAAAAAAGAGTTGCCCTTAAATGCATCCACAACTCAAGGGAAAGAAGAGAGGGTACTCTTTTTTTAGTGCAAGAAATAAATATTTAAGTGGCTGATCTGTATTTCCAGACACAGAGCATTTTCATCAAATAGAACTTAATAGTAAGAACACACAGAAAATAACCCATTGAAGCCACTTCCTTGCTTTTCCTTGCTCTGTTTACTACGGAGAAACTTAGTCAGATTCCCACATAAGAGAATTTTATTGCAAGAATTTCTTTGAAGAGCTTTCTTAAATTGTAGAGGCAGTAGAAGAGGTTTTAGAACAGCTTAATAAATTAATAAAGGCAATAAGAAGGACTATAATGTATTCCCCACAGAGTTTTAAAAGAACTAAGATACAAACTGCTGAATTGTCATTTGCAGCTTACTGCTTAAATCAGTCTCCAATGCAGATAAAGTTATACTTACCCTGCTGTTATTCCTCTTGCTTAGCCCATTTTCCCTAAACCACTTTGGTACCTCTTCCATTACTAGTAACTGACTAAGTGAAGTTATTCTCATGTAGCTGTATCCTAAAAAAAGGATGATCCTGGGCACATGGCACAAAATTACTTGTTGGGAGCAGGCCAGTATGTGTGAACTGTAGGCTACATTATTTAAAAAAAAAATAAAATAAGCTGTAGAGAAATGAGATTGCATAAATCAGGGCATTTAATACCTAAACTGTCTAGTAGGGTCTGGAAGATTCATTAATATAATTAGATTAGTTATACTTAAGTGGGAATTTATATTACCAGAATCTTATCACTATAAATTCCCATTTTGACTTTCTTTTCCTATAAGAAAGTAAGAATGTCATTCCTTGTTTATTTTTATTCTATTTTGAATGTGGCATAAGATGTGATTGAAAAAAGGCTTGCTCTCATTTCTGTGCTAGAACTGACCAATGCAGACAGGGAATCATACTGTTAAAATAATCGTGTTATTACTCTGCTATCTTTGTGGGCAGCCTTACTTCAAGCATAATACCTTGTTCTACATTGCTCAAATAGTATACTCATTTTCAGTGATACTCCATTGCCTCATGGAGTTACAGTTTGGCTCATTACATTTTAGGATACAAATACAAGATTCCTTGACTCACTTGTCTGGCTCACAGTAATACAAAGTTAATTCTGTTGGATGGTATTTTTATAACTCATCCTGGAAGAACATTGGAGGCTCATAGTGACAACCAAGATTCTGAGAGTAAAACCTCAGGCTTCCTGTCCTGCAGTTGTTTCCCGGACTGCTTAGGGTTTGTGACATTGTGACATAGCATTTGATATAAGTGGGCTTGACAGCTGTAATTTTGACAGAAGAAACAACAAGACAAATTTCCTCTCATTTGAAATCCTGTATTGTTTTCTGTGCTATCCTATTAAAATAATAGTTCCTTTCTTACAAGATAGGAAGAAATAAGGGAAATTCTGCCATCTCTCTGATGTGTTGCCACAGCTTCAGGTTAATTGACACGTTGGAAATAGAAGGAAATGCTGGCTCAGTAGTGTTGGGGCTGACATCCCAGTGAGTTCAGACTTACTCCTCCTTGTATTCTGCAATACATTTCCTTTTTAGCAAAGAGAACAGGCAAGACACATCTACAGCAGCAAATAGATGCAAAGCCAAGATAAGAGAAATTTGTTAAATCTTGGCTAACTGAATCACCTTTTTCGTGGTCCCTTAGTTGCTGACATAGCTGAATGACTATCCCTCTGCAACTCACATGAATAATGCTGGAAAAAGCAAAGTTTCTCATAGTATTCAATATTTAACACAGACTTAAAAGTTTCTGAAATGCAACATATCCAAGAAAATTGTCAAGTCTTATTACTTTGGAGCTTTTAAAACCTTTTATTTCAGATAAAAATAAGGATAAAATCTATAGGATGCAAGTAACTTTAGGGAGCTTTTTATAGCCCCCATATGCTTTCCATAGAGCACTGACACACAAAGGACCTTTTCTCTACTCAGTTTGCATGTAGGCACTGAAGGGGATATCAGCCTATATTCCCATTCTCTCCAGACTCATCCTGAGGGTGAAGCAAGAGCCATTGTTATTTTTTTAAAATTACCCCAGTCTTATTTTGACTTTGCTTTTTATATTCAGCTGCTTGAGTGCCAAGATCCAAACTCTACTTTTTAATTGCATTTGTAAAGAGAGAAGCCCAAATGATGTAGTCAGTGGAGAATGAACATAGCTAGATATAAGTGGCACAGTTTATCCTCTTGCTGACAGCTCAGTAGAAACCCATTTGTAGGTTTACAGAAGTAATGGATAGTCAGGGACAGGATGGACCTGGAGTCAAAATATTATTTGTGTTCTTTGAAAAATGCACTGGATAAACAATTCTGTGTGCATTTGCCTGACAGTGCTGTCTCTGCAATTTCTTATCTGTATTTCACTGAGATACTGTATCAGGATCTGTGTGCTAAAAGCATCACCTCACCCCATCCTGCTTCTGAGGTGTATGATATCATCTTGTTGACAACTGGCTACCCAGTAGCTCTGCGTGTATGACAAGTGAGCTGAGGCCACACCTTCTGTACCTGTGGCAATCTCTGCAGCCCTTATGTGAAAATGAGTTCACACTAAATCTCCATCGTTTCTGCTTACCTGGCCGAATGTAGGGGCTTGTATTTTGGGGGACTCTGACATAACCTCAAATTTGCATGCTTTTGGATTTTCATTACAATTTATCCACAAATTTATTTCACACAAATTTATTTGCCTACCTTCAAGCTGCTTCCCAGGTAGACTTAAAATCAGCACATTGTAGTCCTACTAGCATAAAGAGGAAGTTAAATACAAAACATAGTTAGTACTTTCAGTACGGTTCATCTCTGTCTTGTGTTCAGATAGGTCTCAATTATTTTCAAACTTGCATATGCAAGTCCAACAGTCTGGAGATATATTTGCTGTTAATAATATGGTTAAAAATTATTTTAACTTTCAGTAGCAAAAACCAGCAAACAACAGATTCCACCTCCTGCACAGACCACAAAGATACTGCCTGTAATTCCTGAGCAAGAGCATTGTTATATGGATCAGCTGTAGAAGGTAAGTAAACATCTTTCAACTCTGATTATCCAGGTTTGCCTCATATATTTAGAATTAATAGTGTGGATATCTGCACAAAATAAATCATTACTTCTAGCCAAGTATATGAGATGAAAAACTGGATAATGTATTTGTGAGAGCTAGGTGGCATGAAAAGAGAATCAATTTTACTTCTGCTATCAGAAGTGATCTATAATCGTATGTGTTAGTCTGTGTGTCCCTGCAGACCTTGGTGCAAATTCTGACACCTTTTTTCTGGTGTAAAATATTGTGTCCTAGACTTCAGCATTGTGCTGACATTTGTTTCTGACAAGGGCAGAGGAAAAAAGCAATTTGCAAATGATCTCTGAAGAAAATTCCATATTTGAAATAATTAGTTTCTTTATGAAATTCGTGAAGCAAAAGCAATTGATTGCTCTGTTGTTCTTACACCAGTCAGAAGGAATGACAAGAAGCTGGTTTCTGTTCAGAACTAAAACTTATCTCCCAGTCCTAGCTTTCCGCAGCCACTGTGCTGCTGTAGCTGTTCCAGGAATTCCAGATGTAAGGAAACAAATCTTCATAGAAATGTGCAGTAAGAGATATCCCTTCCTGAAAATACTTCTAATGTTTAGAAAAAGAACAGATGCTACTTGAATAAGTAATACAGACTAATATTTAAAATGCATAGACCAGGTGATGGCTACTTGCATGCATGATATTATTGTGTATGGTGATTTTTTTTTAGGTCAAAAGCTTAAGAAGGTCCTTCCTTTTTATTTCTATTTAAATTTGATTGAGTTCTATTGGAAACTCAATATCATGTCATGCTATCTTTTTATTGTGTTAAAAAAATTTATGTACTGAAGAGCAGTTTGATTTTTGTGCTTCACGTGGAACTGTGAAGATGAAATTGTACATTGAGAACAGAACTAAGGAAAAAATTTTGAATAGCTTTGCTAACAGAAGATGAGGTAATTCTATAGTAAATTAATAACTGAGCTAGATAATTTTTTGGAGTTTGAATGAGACTAGTTGGGTTATAGGATGGTATATTATAGTTATTAAAAAACTGACCCCTGTTTAAGTGATTGTCATCCATAGATCTTGTGAAGAATTAACAAAGATGAAAGTTGTTATTATTACTATTTTAAAATGAGGATATCAAGAGACACAAAGAGGTAAGATGACTTGGGAACTCTGTGACATAACTGAGAGCAGTTCTCAGATTATCTGAGTTCAGCTGTTTGCCATTTGGACTCAAGTTTCTGACCGAGCTGGTGCTTTCCAGGCCCCATTAGCCTTTCTGTAGGGCAGCTTCTTCCTTTTCTGCAGGGATTCCTCCAAGACACTTCAGTACTACACCATTTTTCTGAAATCTGTCAACTGTCTCTCAATCAAATCTTTATCTTCCCATTTCCATGTCTGCCAGGTACCCACCCAACTTAATTGCTTTTTTTACTCTTGGGTTAAAAATAAGACATTTCTAAGGTTGAAATAGGATGTGCTGCTAAGCAGGTGCTCACCTGTATGCAGTGCCTTCACTTATACAGTATTACAGCTGATCATTAGCATGCTTTGTTAATTCTGTTCTTCTTCCAGAATGTTGCATCCACCTAAAATCCATCTTTTAGAAGCAGGGGGGGAAAGTCATGGCTCATTCCCATAGAAATTCAACTTTTGTGTTTGAGGTGGGAATAACTGTTGGGGCAACCTTTTGCTTTTATTACCTTAACCGTTGGGATAGAAAGAAGAGATGGAACAGCTTTTCAGATTTTTAGTTGCTCTGTGAGACAATATATGAGATCCAGGACACTTTGGGATTAATTATTCCCTTTCCTTAATCTCTGTGTGAATGACTGAAAGAAAAAGATTAGGTATCTTGAGGAAACCCAAAATCCTTGCTCAGTGCTGTACAGAAGCAGGCTTGCTTTCCCAGACAGTCTATCTGTCAGAAGGACACCTGGCAGTGAGGTGAAATCCAGATGTGATATGTGGGAATAATGCTGAACACATTGTAAATTGTAATGTTACATGACATTGTGTGGAAATATTATTAAAGTATGCGTCTGCAGAAACTTAGATCTAGATCTTGCCTTTCATCATGTTTTGTTTTGAATACATTGCTTAAAGGAATACTGTCTCAGAGCTAAATACTCTGTGAAAATAATAAAAAGCACTTTCTGCTTTAGTTTTGCTTTACTTCCTGCAAAAATCCCCCTTCTTCTCTGTTCATCTGATAAGGTCAGATCCGGGTCATTACTGCTTGTGTCTGTGTGTGCCTCAGTTCCAGGAAAGCTTACTAGTTATGAGTGCTCGTGGTATTGAGGCTGGGGAAGGAAATTGCAAACTGCTTTTTGCATGAGTGCTGGGTTTGTCTCTGTGAAGTCTCTAGAATGCTGCTAAAGTTTGTTTGCTCAACAGGGAGAATCTGTGTTACAAGTACTGCACCTGAAATGAAAGCTGAGTACTGAGGCTGAAAAAATGCAAAAAAAATCAAATTCCCAGAATTGCCAAAGACAGTCCTAGCCTACATCAGCTTGATAAAGCGTGGGTTTTTCTCTGAAGGAGGAGGTGGGATGGAGATGAGAAGTATGTACCAGGGAGCTTCTTGATCAAACCCATCACTTTTGTATCACTGACAGCTGCTCCCCTGAAGCATGTGCATTTCAGACCACTGAAACAAGCCTCAGATAAGGAAGGGTTCTAGGCAGAGCTAGAAACCTGAGAGAGCTCCACTTGGGATACTACTAATGTCTGCCCTTCCCTGCCTCAAAACTAGCTTCTGTTTGGTTGGTAAGAGTTACCTCAATGCCTGCCCTGAATCAGACAGGCAAGATGAGTTATGCTTTTCCTCATCTTCAGCCAGCTGGAGCTGCACTCAGAGAAATCATTAACCACAGCAGTGTTTGATTTCTCTGTCAGGAGACTACCTACACAGCAGCTGTGGTAGGTGTAACAGCAGTTGTGAGGAGGAGGAAATGTAAAAGCAAGGATCACTCTGATCACGATCATTATAAATAATAAGCTGGAGAACCTGATGATGGCCTCAGCAGTGGCCCTTAACACAATACATTTTAAGATGAAAAGCTTAAAAACTTTTTTTTTAGCCAAAGGAATGGTCAGGAGAGACCTATTTGCATATTCTTTGCTTATTGCTCCAGTCTGCAAAAGTGAAGTATTGCTTTTACTAGTAGATTGAGAGAGATATCAATAATCAATTACACATCGCAATTTTCCTGCTTTTCTTTTTATGTCAAGAAAAAGACATTTCTTTCTATAAATGTATTTTAAAAGTCTTTAGACTTAAGACAACACTGTTGATTATAAAATGTAAATATATTGATAAACATATGACTGTATCTGTGTTGCCATATTTATCAATATACTTAGATGCAATTGTGCGGTATATCTATATCTCTATCTGTGTGTGCACACAGAAATGCACCCAAATGCTTTGTTATTCACTATTGCACTGACAGCTAATAAAAAATGCACTATCTTCTGCACTTGTGCCTTTGCCAAAGGTGAATCTTTTCAGCATAGATCACTTAAAGTCTCTGTGTATTTTTACGGTAACTATTAAAACTACACTTGAGTACCAAACATAAGAATCCTCTGTTTCTGCCATCTTTTATTAAACTACATTACATTACTACATACTACTACATTAGCAACTGTCCTAGAAAAAAGTAAATGAGCCATGTCCCTCAAGAGTTGAAATGCACTTTACATATGTCATGGCTTAGGAATGGTATTTTCCAATTCAGCAGTCCTGCTAAAACCACACTGCAGCTTACTGCCTCTCCCCTCCAACTGGAAGCACAAAAGGCAAAGATCATGGCTTGAAATACGCACAATTTACTGGAAACAGCAATGAGATAAGAACACAATAACAAAAGGTAATACATGGAAAGCATGGGACATTACTGACTGGCTCTTCCCCACAATGTTTTTTCCCCACTGAAAGGAATACCCTTCTCCCTGGAAGCAAGAATCCCTTATCCCTGCTCCTGGCAATGACTAAGGTGGTGTAGAATAATCTCCTAGCCATGCCCACACAGCTCCAGGCTAATGCCTTCACAGCTACAGCAAAATATTAACTCTGTCCTGGCCAGAACCAGGACAACATATGACAGCTGTCAATGTATTTCCTTAGTGCCGTCAGAAGGCTGTGACATTAACTACCCTAATTTTATTTAGATTGGAAGCATGAACATTTTATTCAGGGCATACATTTGCATTCAGAGCCAATGCTGTTCGGTAAGAGCATGCTAGAAAAAGGCTCTGGAGACATGACTTTTCTGTCTCTCCTAATGACACCACTTTACTAATTTGCATGGTGGTAAGAAAGAACTGTTTATCCTCAGCTAAAACAGAGATTACATAGTGCTTTTAACAAAGCTTTACTTGCATGAACTGGTAATTTTAACTTTAAGAACACTACTGGCAAAAACTATTATTTTCAGCAGCTGTAAAATGCTGTGTGATGTATCTGGTGTGAGAAACCATGAGGACTAACACTTCTGAATGTGCTTGATTCAATGGCTATTCCCTAAACAGTGGGGGCAAAGAATAATTGAAGGAAGAAATTAAAGTGGGCGAGTAAGAGCCAAATCACCATACCCATATGTAAGATGAAGGCATTGGAGCATTCAGAAATATGGTTTTGTTGATGGTTATCCCTGAAATCATTGTTGAGTAGGGAAGGTTTTGGCTAAACTTTCCCTTGGAGGCTAAAGAAGCCTGTCTCAAAGAGTGACTTTCTGTGTCCTGCCCTTGTGGCAATCTTTCTGTCCTTGGGGTGGGGCCACGTGGAGTCTGGGCAGACTGACAGTGCAGTTCTCACTGGCCTCTCTCACACCAAAGCTGCACTTCAGTCTTAGAGTGGTTAGGGCAGAATAAAAGCCATGTGTTTGTAGCATGAAGAGAAAGTGTGAGCCCTCTCCTGTAGTGCCACTGTCCTCTGCCTGTGTTCTCTGAATCAAAGGCAGCATTAATAGATATAATGAATGACTAGGGACAGAACAGTGTTCTATTTGGGGAAATTAGAGACAGATAGAGACCTGACAGCTCTTGGATGAAGTGCTGCCATTTTTAGAGGGAGAGAGGGAGAGTGAGAGAGAGAGAAAGAGAGGGGAAGGAAGGAAGTGGCGGAAGGAAGGAAGGAAGGAAGTGGCGGAAGTGGCGGAAGGAAGTGGCGGAAGGAAGTGGCGGAAGTGGCGGAAGTGGCGGAAGTGGCGGAAGTGGCGGAAGTGGCGGAAGTGGCGGAAGTGGCGGAAGTGGCGGAAGTGGCGGAAGGAAGGAAGGAAGGAAGGAAGGAAGGAAGGAAGGAAGGAAGGAAGGAAGGAAGGAAGGAAGGAAGGAAGGAAGGAAGGAAGGAAGGAAGGAAGGAGGGAAGGAAGGAGGGAAGGAAGGAAGGAAGGAAGGAAGGAAGGAAGGAAGGAAGGAAGGAAGGAAGGAAGGAAGGAAGGAAGGAAGGAAGGAAGGAAGGAAGGAAGGAAGGAAGGAAGGAAGGAAGGAAGGAAGGAAGGAAGGAAGGAAGGAAGGAAGGAAGGAAGGAAGGAAGGAAGGAAGGAAGGAAGGAAGGAAGGAAGGAAGGAAGGAAGGAAGGAAGTGGCGGAAGGAAGGAAGTGGCGGAAGGAAGTGGCGGAAGGAAGTGGCGGAAGTGGCGGAAGTGGCGGAAGGAAGGAAGTGGCGGAAGGAAGGAAGGAAGTGGCGGAAGGAAGGAAGGAAGGAAGGAAGGAAGGAAGGAAGGAAGGAAGGAAGGAAGGAAGGAAGGAAGGAAGGAAGGAAGGAAGGAAGGAAGGAAGGAAGGAAGGAAGGAAGGAAGGAAGGAAGGAAGGAAGGAAGGAAGGAAGGAAGGAAGGAAGGAAGGAAGGAAGGAAGGAAGGAAGGAAGGAAGGAAGGAAGGAAGGAAGGAAGGAAGGAAGGAAGGAAGGAAGGAAGGAAGGAAGGAAGGAAGGAAGGAAGGAAGGAAGGAAGGAAGGAAGGAAGGAAGGAAGGAAGGAAGGAAGGAAGGAAGGAAGGGAAAAAAGACTCAGTGTCTTCAAGTCAACTGTTGTGGGCCTTATATTTCCTTGAAAGTGCCAAGTGTTGCATCAGCTCTGAGCTGATGCTAGAACAAATTCACACAAATTGGTCACTATTACCCGAACATTTTATTTATGTGTCAATCTCTTTGACAGTCAATGCCCCAAGGACAAGATAAAAGAATACTGGTATCCTGCATCCTGTTAATTCTTTTAATAAAACTGGTAGACATGGCAAAGGCTGCATAAAAGCTAATGGAAGTTCCACATCAGCAACTGCCAATGATTTTTAGTACACTGCCTTTTGCCATCTGTCATTGTAAAGAGCTTTGAGATCCTTGAACACACGAAGTGCTTCATGTCTCTGTACTTCTTCCTGAGTAACAGTGTAGCTGTACAGTTAAATAAGACAAGTTGGTCTCCAGTGAATATAGAATTTAAGACATGATCTTATCTTCAGGTGAAATGGATTATAAAACTGGAACATAAGGTAGATGACAGGTAACTGGCAGAGACAACACATGGTGTATGGCTAAAAAGATGAAAACCTCTGTCAAAGAAATTGTAAAATAAAAGAATTTGATAGGTTCCTTTCCTCTTAAAATCTGAGAAGCATGTAGGCATGAAACCCCTATGGGTGAAAGGGTTGGCACAAGAGATTAACAAGTGTATGAGAGGCTGACTCTTACCCAGCAACATTCAGATTATCATCACTGTCCTTGTTTTCTAATGAAACACTCCCACAGGAAATTAGAAATTTGATTGTGCATATCCCAGTCTAATGTCAGGAAATTTCAGTGCAGGTATACCTACGGTATTACCTGGGCTTTGGCTCATGCTGCTGCTGCCTTCCTGAAGAGGTCTTTAAATGCCATCATTGCTGAACTTAGTAGCACAAACAGAAAGTGCAACTAAAAATATTCTTTGCCTGTTTTCCTTATGTGATTGTGGCTTTACAAAAATGTTTTCATATTTAAAAGAATCTCTCTCTCATCTTCTTCAAGCAAGGCACCCACACAATCAACAGAAGATAGAAATTATGCAGAGAAAACAGTGAAACTCATAAGACATTCTAGCAAAGGCATGTTACAAGTGAGCTCAGGAGTGAGAGGAAGATTACAGTTAAGCTGCTTTCATGCAGGTATTTGTGAAGAACAGTAGGTGTGATTTTAAATTGCTGGGATCCTTCCAATTATCCTTTTGACAGTTTTTCTGAAAAGTATAATTTCAGTGCTCTGAAGTGATAGTACTGTCATTAAAGTCATCATAAGATTTGGTGTGAAGCTGCTGAAGGGAGAAGTTCCTACTAGTACTGACCTACTGGCTTTGTCAGTTGGCCATTTTTGTAAGACTTCATTTTTTACACCATAATTCCTGTTGATAACTATGATTCTATGATTTATGCCCTCATGCAGTTTTAAACTGTTTTCAGAACTGTATGCACTCAGTTACGTACTTATTTTTTAAATATCATGAAAGGCAATTCCTCCTGATTCTGCTTCCATAAGAGATTCCAGTCTTAATCATAGATTAAAATGACAACTCTCAGAACAGAAAAGCCCACAGAATCAGATTGCTGAGCATATTCCAGGGTACTTGGCACAATTACTGGGTCCTGCACTAAATGCATGCCAGGATGTGTTTCTCTCCAAAAGAGACACTAAAGGTTTCCAAGGGAAACACTCCTGCTTGCTGGCAGAACTGGACTATAAGGGGCACTGTGCAGGCTGTTTAAACCCACTGCTCCATTAGCTGGCATCAATTTTTGATGCAATGTATCCTGCCTACACTTGTCATTTTCTAGCTCACTTCGGCAGCTGCTGCCTCCAGTACGATTTCACAGCCAAGGAACATTTTTGAAGCCAGTTCCTATCATGTAAAAGCAAATGTAGACAGATGTTGTAATCAGGCCTGCAGCTATGGGAGCTACCAGAATGGGTGACAAACTATTTTTGCTTTTTCACTCAGTGTGCAAGTTAGAAGTACAGGAATGCTGTACTTCCACTCCACCTCCCTCTTCCCCTCCCTCAGCATTGCATAGTTCTCTAAAAAGTAAGATAAGCTTGGACTCTGGGAGCTCTGGGAGCTGCAGTCCAAATTCAAAAGTGCCATTGATGGTTAGGGAGAAGCATTTCACTGAATGTGGGAAAAGCTGCTTTCATTTAATTATTTCCAAATGTGTCCTGCCATATAGCAGTAGAGAATGGGAAATGCAGTTGCAGAAGAGCACTTCAGCTAGGTGGACGTGGTGAATCTTTCTGGCTCTTCCCACTCTTCCATTGCCATCTTCCCTGGAAGTGGGTAAGACCTGGTGTGCCTTGCTCAAGTTCCTGTATCACATGGGGCAGGTACCTGAGCCACTACTCAGCTGTCAGGTATCAGTTTCAGTCTTTTGCTCCAATCTGATGTGCATCATCTATTTTGTCTGCCTTTTAGCTACAATGTTGTTTTCTTTTGTAATAAAGAGAAGAATTAATTACTGTGAAAGTCAGAATTATGACACTTGAGATAAATTAGAGAAGACTTAACCTCCTCTTTTATTCTGATACTATTTTCTTTAGTTTCAGGTACCACCCTATGAAATACCAGCACTTCTGAATGAAAGAAGACACATCATACATGCCCAGAAGAAAGCATCCCCATTTTCAGCTTGGGGAGCTATGTTATCTGTCTTTTCAGGAGAAGGCCAATTATGCATTTCAGTTGACAAGCTCCATTTTTTACATCATAATTATTTGGTATTAAGAAAATATGAATGACAAACATGTTTTGCTGCATAAACAACTTCGATAGCGGAGTGTAGATTTCACATCTATTTTCTGTTCATTCAAGATACATACTTCTTTGGTTGCGATAATCCTTGTGATAATTACATTTTTTTATCAGGGTAGAAATTTATTTTATATATTCCACAGGGTAAGAAGAAGTCTGTATAAAGCTGGGAATTATCCTCTACTTTCATGAAATGAGCACAATTTTCAACCTGCTTAATGCTCTAGATGACTGAGATGCCTAAAAGATACAGTTTCTGGCTGTTGAGAAGGGTGGCCAAAGTATTACAGAAAAAAAGATTTCTGTAGCAAGCATGTTAGTTTCTGCAGTAAAACAGGAAGACCATCATAATTTGCACAATAGCTTAGTGCATGAAGAAAAAAATGTGGAAAAATACTAATTTGGCTTCAAATCACAGAATCGTTATTACAGATTTTTAATAACTCATTAAGACATTAAATGGGTTTGTACTTTTTGAGAAATTGCATTTCCATCTTTTGTTCTAGCTTGGGTCATTAGCATTCCGACCCATTATCTCTTGGAACTTTTCCTTACCTTCCATTTACTACTGCTCCTCTGAGTGCAGTGGAGCTGTTTGGGCTGAGCAGGGTCCCAAACTCCTGTGGTGCTAACACATGATTTGTGGGTACAGCTTAGCCATCAATTACTAGGCAGAGACAGAAATTGCCAGGACTTCAGGCTCCCTTGTGCTAAATCCATCAGGATGAACAGATTGTAAACTGCCCATTGCAAACATGATAGGCAGCTATTTAGCATCCAGTTAATACTTCATTACCTCCATTCCTTACATTTATACAGCCTTACCCTCCTGCAGCTTTCTGAAATTGCATTTTCCAGTCTACACCGAGCAGTTCAAATTTAATAGGAATAGTTGGGAACATTAGCTTCTGAATGATTTGAGGGCATATGGAATTTTTTTGTATTTCATTGGATGAGCCTGAAGCATTTGTTTCTATTGTTTATTTTACCATCTTATTAAAAAGAGAAAAATATTTCCTTGATTTGGGGGCTTTTTATTGTTTGTCTGTGGTAACAACAAAGCTTCTTAGAAGCACAGTTTTTAATACAGCCTATAAAGTAAACCTCTCACAGTTTGCTTCTTGGTTGTTTTTTCTTCTTATAGAGAGCAACTTACAGATGAAGAGACATATTTGTCTCGATTCACCACAGAGTTGCTAAGGCCATTTTGGTCAGTGTTTAAATGCTTCGAGTGATTCAAGCTATCACTTTTCCTCTTCAGTAATCCAGAGAACTTGACAGGAGCAGCTCTACTTCTTGTGACCCCCTACTTAATTTTTTTTCTTCCCTAATTTAATTCTATTATTATTCTTGCTGCCTATAACCTGCCTCTTTTCTTTCCCTTAGACAAATAAACTGTGATTTTCTATTTTATTACCCACAGTTATCCCACAGCTCTCCAAGTGTTTGGTTTTAGGCCCTGGAAGGTTCCATCTTCCAAGTGACCTTTAAGAACACCATAAACAAGAAAACCCAAAAGGCTTTACAAGCTTTTCTTGTCTTCTGAGTAAAGCTTACCTTGTCTTCTAACTATGATCCAGACTATAGGAAATAATAGAAGAATGGGGGGACATTGGTAAGGATGGTAACAAAAACTGTGATCCTGAAGTAATTCTGGTTGAAATTTCAGGATTTCAGGCACTCACTGGTCCAACCTCCTTACACTGGAGGAGGGACTGAAAACAACTTGTTTAGTGTCTTGCCATTTTTTCCAAAGGTCTGGTTTCTCTCCTCCCAGATCCTTGTAACTCCTTGTCTTCATCTCTGGCTTTGTCAGAACCAAACATATGAGGAGAGAGAGGATGTCCTGGTGCAGCCTCTCAAGCACAAGATGATGAGCAGGAGGGAAGAGCCTCAGAAACCAGCAAGGGGAAGGACACATGAAGGTGGAGGAGGGGTGTGTGTGAACAAAACTGGTGGGGAAGGTGGAACTGATGGAGCAGAGAATGTGCAAAATGGACATGAGACTGAACTGGCAAAGGGAATTGGGGGGAAGGCAGAGACCACCTTAAATGCCAGCACCAGATAAGCTGCTGACACAGTCTCTCAGATCTCAAGGGGCAGGAAGAGCAAGCCTGCATTTTCCCAAATCTACAAAATGGGTTGAGAGGCTTCTTAAGGTGTTTAAAAAGTACTTGAATTACCTGGCGCTCTGGATATGTCCTCAAAAGGCTGTAAAGGGAGGCTGTGAAGAGGAGATCAAAGTGGGAAGACTGCTAAGGAGTTCTTACTAAATGTGTGCTCAGGGACTTTTGCAGGGCAGGCAATAGAGGGAGAATGAGCACTGCAAATCCACAGTAATCAAATTAACTGTCTTCTTTCTTTTGAGCTCTTCCTCTTTTAATGTTCCACCTCTGACTACCTTTAAGTTCATGCAGATTTTCATTTTACTTTAGAAGTATATTATTCCTGTTCTGCTGAGCCACTCAGATGTCATGATTTGCTTGTTCTCAGAAATGCTGACAGTATATTTTTATAGAGACTTTTCTCTAGTCCAACCTTGAAAATTGTTCTTATTTCCAGAGAGCACATTTTATTTTTTTCTTTTGAAAACAATTTCCATCTCCCATCTTTTTAATACAGCTGAATTCTTGTTATTTTATTTTTAATTTTTAAATTGCACACCATCATTAATATGAATACTGAAGTAGGAGACAGCATGGAAAATGTACAAGTTGCAAAATGAAAGCAGCTTCAGCAACAAAGGTTGACCTGAGACAGAATAAAGTGTTTAAAGTCCAGAGGGCTTTCCAGTCCAACTGTAAGAACTTCAAAGTAGGTCAGACTGGCTGATGGCGTCACGGTAAACCTTGCTCTGAGATGGTTTTCAAAAGAACTCAGGAAAGTCCTTTTCCACACTCTACATTTTTCTGAGACTAACAGAAAGGATGGGGCTGTCATCTGAAATAGAACTGAAATGTCTCAAAGATAATCCTATGAGCTGGATGAATGCTTGTATGATAAAAACACTTCTGTGAATCAGAAAAAAAGGGGAAAACCTGTACTTGTCTTTCAAAATACTGTGCTGTTTCAGACTCCTTGAAATTGTTATGAATCCTGATTATGAGTGACACTGGACATTACTGGTGACACACACATCAGTAAAAAGCATCCCAACTGGTAATAACTGTGGTTTTGTATGATATGACTGAGGCACATTTTGGAGGAAGATATTAATGGCTTCAGTGGGTGATTTAAGCAGCATGATAAAAAGTGGTAGAGACAGTTCTTTTGTTCAGCTATCTCTAGCAATGGAAGCTGGAATGTTGAAGGAACTCATGGGGAAGAGATGTTTACACATGAATAGACTATACCCTAAAAAGCAATAAACAACTTACAGCTTGCTTTGGTTTGTTTACAAAAAAGAAACCCCAAACCCAAGAAAAAAAGAAGTCAATATCCTTAATATACAGTAAATTACTTCTTCAACAGTCTAATTCCAGCTCGTTCTTCAGGGATGACCTGTAACCGTGGATCATGTGCAAGGCTGTAGGTATGCAGATATTGTTTTAATTTTCATCCTGATAAATTTCAAACTTAGTGTAGAAGCCTGCCTCCTTTGTCACTGCATACCAGGGTGGGTGTGCTCAAAAGTGAATGGAATGCCACAGAAAACACATCTGCTCAAGAAAACAGGAAATTTTCACAAGTACTTAAGACCTAGTACTCTGCCGAGTGCCAAGGCACACTCAGTGTACTAACCTGGAAAAGGGTGGTGATGAAAGAAACAACACTGTCCATTAAAAGTTTAAGGCAACAACTGTTTTTGTCAGTCTCCCAGTGAAATCACACTCATCATTCCAAAGGTAAATCAAAAAATCAGAAAGTAAATTACTTCACTGAGAATCTACTCCCATCACATTATTCTTCCAACCACACCCTTTTAGTGTACTGTCTCAGTTCAGTATCTCAAATGATTTATTTGACTGGTGGGAAAGTACAAATCACTGTAAACAAAATATTCTGCTACATCCATACAGTACTTTTCTGTTGAAATATTATTTACCTGAAATTTATTTAAAGATACAACATTCTGTTTTCCAAGGACAAGATGACTGAATCTAAGATCAGATGGGATTATCCCTATGCTTATATCCTGCCCTGTTTCCCTTCCTACATTTTATGGATGTAAATACTTAGTCTCCATGTTTTTATAGCTTTTGTTACTTCAAGGTAAGGTATTTTATTCATAAATGCATAATTTAAGCAAGACAGTGAAACCTCTAGCAAAGAGTATCTCAGACAAGCAATCTTTGTCTTAAGAATGTCCCTCGATGATTTCAAACATTATCCCCTGAGGCTTCTGGTATTATATTCAGCCTGTTCAAATGAATTTGAAGACTGCACATCTTCTACTTACCCAGAAAGGTATCTCATATCTGTTAAATTACAGGGTGCCAGAAAATAGATTTTGCGTAATAAACCTTATTTCAGGGATAGGGAAAATTTCATCTCTAAATAACAGAAAATGGAAAAGTCACCATGAATGTGACAGCAGAACAGGGACCACAGTAGTGTAAAATGCAAAAAAACCTTTCTGTCCTCTTATTTGGACTCAAAGAAGTTACCATGTACAAAACAGATACATGGTTTCTCTTTTCTATCAAACACAGAAACTGCCTCACACTCTGTTTCATTATTTTTATGATATATGAACTATGCTTAAATTTAATAAAATGTTAACTGTAAAAATTAGCATTTAAATACAATTCATGAATATACCAAGAGAAAAAAAATACAAAATAACGTAAAGATACATAATAAATGACAAAAATCCAAGAGAACAGGCTATTTAAAATACTGGAAGGTTCTTCCTGCTGAAGAGGAAAACTACCCTAAACAAGTTCTTAGGTCCAAAGCTCAGGATTTTAAACTACAGATATGGACGAATTAGCATGGTTGCTAGTGTTGTTATGAAATGTCTTTCCTATTCTTGTTTATGCCCTTACTATTGCCTCAGAAAAAAGGTGATTGCTCTGACAGATAACCTTTACTCCCAAAGCAATTTTTTCATAGCTTCTTATTACAACTTCTATTTCTGAACTGTAGGTATCAGTAAACCCCAAAGTGTTAACCTGGTAACACATCTAAGAAAAGGTTGTTTAGCTGGTGTTTTGATTGCCAAACAAAAGGGAAATTTTCTATCCTTTGCATATTAAAAAGACTACTTTAGTAATCATTGAAATGATTTAGTAACCATTGAAATGAAGAAATAGACCTAAATTAATATAAACTTATGGGTCAGCAAATACAGAGCTATACCTGTAATTTTACCTGGCTCAGAAAATTTCTTATCAGTATAATTCTTTATGCACAACCTAATTTTCATTTAGTAAAGTTAATACCTATTGCTGTGCAACTCTTTCAATACGAAGTGTTATGTTAGTGGTACATACTAATATGAAGTTATTATTTTCTACTGGAAATAATATTTAACAAGCTCAACACTATGATGATTTGTTCATGTTTGTGAAAATTAAATACTGAAACCAGCTTCTGAAATATACTTTTTAAACTGCAGTTATAATACAAACAATATAAATGGTAATTTGAAGTGAAATGTTTTAAGAAGCTTTACATTCCAATTTGTTTCATACATTGTTTACAAATGAAAGGGCCGACATTTAGAATCTGTATTTAAGTCAATGCTTATACAAATAAACTTCTGTTTAAATTAATGAAAGCATGAACTGTACCAGAAAAGAAATTACTTTACTGACTACTTCTAAAGTCTGACAGTCTGAAAGAGTTTTAAAATGTTGTTCAGTACTGTGTGTGCAAAACCGCATTTAGTGTCTTCAAAGAACTCTAGTGGCCAGGTATCTCTTGTACCAGCTCTTCTGTTGGCACAGCTCAGGACTTTGGGTCTGTGGTTGCTGTCAAGCTGGCAACTCCTGGGCTTTTGAACAACAGGTCTGAATATGGGAAATTTGCAGAACTGGAAGCAGTAACTGGAAAGCATCCTGAATATAAGTAGTACTGTTGCAGCCCTAATGAGGAGAGAAAACATGTGGTTCATCAGTACAGCTGCCATGTACTTCAAGAATTACACTGCACACTTCTTTTTTTATTATTTACTTTTTTTACATCTGCATCATGCTATATTATGATATGTCTTCACACAAGATTTTAGAATCTGTAGATAGCATAACCTGAATAAATATAGAAAAATCTGACTGCTGCTAAGTTTGAACACTTGGACAGTTTTGTTGGTAATTTGAGTAGAATAAAATACCACAGTGTTCAGAAGCAGATTTGACTTTTTAAACACAAACCAGATAGTCTTTCCATCAACTGAACTAATTTTGAATTTGCTGTAGGTGGAAAAAAGTGTCACTGAAATTAACAGTTCAAATTATAATGGATTTATCATGTAGTACTATTTTTAGAATTTCTAATACTGAACAGTAAAGTGGCTTGTAATTCTCCATGATCCTAGGCTGTATTAATACACATTTGTATACAACTATGGGATCTATGAAGTACAAAACATTGTATTACACAATTCTAAATATTCCTAGATTTTGCAGTTCGTGGAGCACAGAGAGGTAAGTCAGCAGCAACAGCAAATTTACCCTATAACAAATGCAGCTGCATGGTAGTTTTCACTACAGGTCTATTCAACTTTTCATAATTTTCCTTAAGAGTATTGTTAATTCAGTGCAAAATTGCTTATTGTAAAGCAATATTCTTATTTTTAAGGGAATGCAGCTATTAAATAGAGAATGACAATTTATGGTCACTACTATAAGTTTATGTTTTCATACATGTGTGAAATGTAGAGTGATCTAACAGCATTAAAAATTTGTGCTGCAGATCCTATGAGTTTTAGGACATTATGAGGATAGTCCTTCATCTCAACCTCTTCTAGGTAAAACCGAGGTATGTTTACTCACCGTGCTTTTCTGAAGAAAAACAGACATGGTTCCAAGTAAAAGAAGTCATTCATGAACATTCTGGTGGTCTGACACACCATTATCCATGTGCTGACCAAGGCTGTTGCTAGACTGTGAATCTGTGTAGAAATCTAAATGCCTGCAGACAGGAAACACTGTAGCATACCTACAATCTAAATTTTAAAGGAAAGAATAGTCTGAAACTGCAACTTATTGCTGTGCTCTGACCAATACAGCAGCAGTTTCAGAGCTGGCCAGCTTCACTTCAGTAATACAGCTCTTAAGAATCCTCAGTAAATGCAACCTCACTACTACAGTGTTTGTGGGAGGGGCTGAACACAAAACTGGGACATTTATGCGCTGGCACTGAACAGCCAGAATGATATTTATTTATTTATTTTATTTAAACTATTTTAAAATAGTTTTTCCTTTAGAAATAAATAGGCCTGTCTCATTTCAAATAATTTTATTAGAACATTTTTTAATGTGAAGAAGTAGAGCTTACCTCTAATAGCACACTGTTGATGATGGGGTTAAGAACCTCTGCCTTCATATTACCCTGTAAACCAGAAAACAGAAAGCCAGGTCAAGAAATACATTTAACAGATATACACTGATATCTGAGATGTGGTTTTATGAGTTCTGTAAAGGTCTTCTTTCATCTTGATTCTTATTCATACTGTTTATCTCAGTACTGCTAGTAACTGTGTCTGCATTTCAAACTTACCTATACATTCCTATCACAGAGTACAATGAACTAAAAGAGGCCCAGGGTTTTACTTCTTCATTAATTTATGTACCGCAGAGTTTCAAACTGCCTACTTTCCTGTGAGGTGAGGTTTCTATAATGGCATTGATTTTCCATCTGTCTATCAGTGACCTTTTCACATCCCACAAAATTCTTAATCCCTTGCTCATTTTCAAGGACACAAAAAGGAAAAAGCCATGTCAGAAGAAAAGTTCTTAGAAGTTACACAAATATCTATGGTTAGGACAAAATGAAAGGTCCAGAGTAGCTCCCCTACAGAAGGAAAACCAGGTGAAACTCAGATCCCCAAAATGGAGAAAGCACGTGCTGGGCAGTGCAGGTTGGTTGGTGAAACAGCTCAGCATGCACAACATTTTTCTCGACCACCACAGAGGAAGAAAGATTGATACAATGAGTAGTGACACAACTAGAGGCTAGAAAATCATTAGGTCCTCTACTTTTTAAAATGGCAAAAGTTTTCCCTTTTTTATTCTTACTGTTCTTTGCATTGTGGTTCTTTATAACAACAGTAACCTCCAGCAAGAGTTGTTTTCTTTCAACGCTGAACACAATACTGATTAATTTAACTGTAGGATTTCCACTTACAACCTTGTAGCTCTTGTATTACAGATTTACAGAAACATGAAACTTCTTAATTGGAGAAAGATGGTAGAACCAAGGAAAGATGGCTAGAGAAAAGAAGCACATTTTTACTCTCAGTTACTAGAAAATCCATTACAAAATGCACTGTTTAGTGGGCCAGTTTAATATTTTGTGTGCAATTTATTTTTATATTTTTGTGCATGTATTTGTTTCAAGTGTCCCACAGGTATATTCTAAAGTACCATCTGAAAATGCAAAATAAGCATTTTTTCCTTACAGTAATTGGAAGTTATGTAAATTATTCATAATAAAAGCAAAGAAATAAATTGCATCCTTTCGTAATAACTATGAAAAAACATGCTCAGACATGTGCTGGAAGAGCTAATGGGAAACTGGAAAAATTTCCTTTGAATTACATTCATGTTTTCATGGAACAATCAGGAGAACCAGAATTTGTTCTTCTCTGATCGTTTAAAGAACAATTTCATCAACTGTACAATTTTTACCTCCAAATCATGCTATAATACTGAGATGTCAGTCATTCTTGAAGCACGTTGAAAGGCAGGATACTATTTCTAGCAAAGATGCTCATAGATAAACAGATGTTCTTAAACAGAATATCTCGTGATAGAAGACAGAGTGATTTTTTTAAGATGGTCCAAACAAGATTTTCTAATCTCTTAAATCTTTTGAAAACACTGCAGTGTTAAGCCAGAGGATCTAGTAAAGGCTAAGAAGACAACTGATGAAACCACCTTAAGATACTGCAAGTATAATCTGTTAATGACTTTTACACAAATTGTTCAAAAAGGATAGGCTAAGTTGGAAAAGAGATTATCATCAAGCTGTGTAACTTCAAATGTAGGGCCCTTCAATGTGAGAAGGTAAGAAATGTTGAGTAATGATCAGGAAAACCAGGAAATGGTTTCTAGAAAGAGAGATTTTACAAGGCAGGGGACAAAGTGTCATCTATCAAGGCTTATAAACTTTCCTTTCTGTAAAAATGTTCTTTGTTCTTGATCTGAGGAAAGAAGTGGCCTCTGCTGATATAAAGCCTCTGGACTCATGTAAGAATTTCTGTTTCAAGAGGTGAACTATGTTTGAAAAAGCCCAAATGCTACAGAAAACGTTGTCATCTTACCCCAGCTGCTGTTACAGAATCAGAAAACTTCTTTGATAAAGATGAAACTTCATTGCACATGGCACTTGTTAAACTGGTTTAAAAAAACAAGAGAGACAGATGTAAAAATACATCCTTCACCTATCAATAGATAAAAAACCCTATTACAAACTTTATATTGGAAGCAAAGATGTTCTTAAAGCAATTTTGCTTCTAAATATTTTAAAAATATTTAGGCATAAACTTTTCATGATAAAGTTTTTATATTCCTTCACTGAAAAATCCACTGCTGACTACAGAAGCAAACTGATGTATTGTTGCACACACTAATCTTTTTTGACAATGCAATGTTTCATTTGTTTAAATTCTTAACTTCTAGTTCAACCATGGCTTTTCTGACAATTGCAGAAACACAACTTCTGGGAATACTGTTGGAAATAAATCAAACTTGAATGAGAACAGTGAGAAGTTTTCTATGTGAACAATAAAACATCTACTCAGTGCTAAAAGGGAAAGACCACTTGTTAAAATATGAGAGAACAGGACCTAGTTCTGTTCTGAGATCTTTCATTGTTTACCTAGACATTCGCAAGTGTATCCCATAGGACCTCATTCTCCAAGGTGCACCATGCTTTAGCTCTGATTCTGAAATATACTTAATAAGTGCTTTGTTTTAGACTGAAGTGCTCCTATGGACTTTGCTATTCTTAGTAGCATTCTTAAGGATAAGCACTTGGTCAAATATTTTACTTACTTAGGAGTCAACTGTTTAAAATATCTTAACATGAAAACTAACTGAAATCAGTAGACTTAGTAACTACAGAGAGCTTGAGATTTGATTTAGAGTCCCACTATACTGACTGATTTCTTGAAATTCTGCGTGTTTTACTATGGTTAACTCTAAAATTGCTAACAAATGTGGTCTATTGTTTAGAACTACAGACTGATTTTTGTACATTTTTGGCAGATAAACACTAGATAATGAAACTGTTGGCAGATAGTAAGACTGCATTATACACTCTAAAAACAAATTCCATATATGCAGGCACAGTATCTTCTGCAGAGGAAACAGGAAATGCAACCTAAGTTGGCATGTACATTTGTTTGCTGGAGCAGAAACATCCTTTAGCCTGTGTATAGGTCATGTAAATATACATATGTCAGCCATGTCAAAAAACGACAGGTAGCCTACAGAACCTGATTTCATGAGAAAATACAGCATCGGGACCCCTAAAGCCAATCCTGTTTGTTGATCCATGAACATACTGTGTCTTCAAGCTGAATGGAACTTCATGAGTGCTATGCAAATGTCAAATGTTCATATATGAAGTACATAATACTCACTTTGTCAATACTTTTGCTTGCTCTTGAGCTGTTTTTTCTACTTCCTGGCCATGTAGAATTAATTCTGCTACTTTATGAAGCTGTTCAATACAACGAGCAGTTACCTCAGCCAGACTTTCAATGGACAGCATGTAGATTTCCTTAAATTAAAAATGGGAATAATATAATCAATAATAACAACACTGATAAATATATATATAATAGAATTTCAAACATAGGAACCCTTCCTACCACAACTGGAAATACCAACACATACATGGTGAAGTAGTATCAGCCCTAACATCATCCTCACAAACAATACTGGAAAATTAAATATCTACAGACTATAAAAAAAAGACATTCTACTTGCTCTGAAAAATTTGTAAGATCAAGTCTACTGCTTAATTGACTGGGAACTAGGTCAGGCTCTTGGATTTTCTAACATACCACTTTTAAACCTCATCCTAACAAACAGAAAGATACCTAAACTCTAGAATAAGTCATAATCATAATTATTTTCATATGGAGCCAAAAGTACTGAGTCATCCCTTAGGTGAATCTCTAGAGCAGAAATAGATAATGTGCCCAATAAAAAAGTGGCTTTTATCAACAATGATAGAACTCTAGACAGAACTGTGGGGTTACAGCTTTCTCAAGCTGATGCCAGCTGGTAATCTGCAATCACATAAAAATCTGTAATATATACAGTGTATATATTCTCTCTGCTTTTTTAGACATTCTTGTAAGGAAACAGGTAATTTCAAATTAGAAATAATACTCTCAACAAAGATAGCAACCACATTTAATACTGCCATTAACTTGACAGAAAATACTCAATTGCAATTAACTTTATCAGAACTGTCTAAATGAACACTTTTAGCCTTAAGAGCTATCTTTCATAAAGAGAATGAACAGTTGGTAGTTGCCTAAATAATATTTCAGTTTTGTCTGTTTATGATTTAAACTGCTTAAATAGTCTGAACATTTTTCCCATGTACTGTCACTGAGAGAAGGAGATACTAAGAAACATTGAGATACAATTTTCAGTGTGCATGTAATGTTTGACATTACACCTCAGAATCCCTCAGCTCACTGTATGTTGAGTATACACAGGCATACACACGAAAACACAGATATAAAACAATTAAAACATGTTAGAGAATCTGTTACTTTTAGATTTACTCATGGAAACATAATGACAGCAAGAATATTTACCTTAAATTACTAAATTGTACTTTAGGCTTCAGCTGGCTCTACTGTGAATAGTTGTATATTATTATTTCTTACTACTTCCATGAATTTAAAAATTAAGGATGACACATAAAGCCAACACACAAAGAAACAATCTTATCAAACAATGTCCACTCACTTAATGAAACTTATCCTCCATAAGTTATTTTACCTCCACAGTTTTGCTTTTGTCTACTTCTGTTTTATCACTCTCAATTTTATTGTCTTTTTGAGGCTTTTCTTCACCAGGTTCTTCAGGTTTTTCATTTAGCTCCTCTTCTATGTCTACTGGGGTAGACAAACTGGCTTCTTCCAGCCATTCATGAGCTTTTTTCCTAGCCTGCCAAACAAAGAACCCAACCCCAAAGTTCAGTTCTGAAAAGAGAATATCAGATGACATTCCTGATCATTAATTAACAGTAAATTTAATCACTTCCTTTTTATACTCAGAAATTTGAATGTATCAAGCCTCTGAGTGGCATTTAATTAAGTGTACATTTAAGAAACTGTAGGGGGAAGCATTTTGGACTGCATGAAGATGGATCATCCAGGGATAATTCCTCTAAAGGTATAATATTCCTAACCAACACATACAGCTGGTGTTAATTCCAAAGTCAGTATTTCAGCTTTAGTAGGTATCATTCAAATGAATTTACACAGAATTTTTTCTTACAGTTTCCCAAATAAGAAAATAAAAAGTGTGTATAAAAAAGAAAAAAAAATTGGAGAGTTAAGAGAGATATACTAAATTCTTAAAGGAAAAATAAATACAGAATCACTGTATCTGGAGCTGCTTTCCCTGACATGCAAACAGATCAAAGCTGAAGAGTCTTGAAGCTTTATACGATTTCAGACTACTGCTATGCTTAGTAGGAAATTTGTGATGTCTCTTTTTTAACATGAAGTCAAATTAAACACATTGAGACCTAAGCCTAAGCTAGTTATCCATAGTCTATCTATGTAGCTAGAGAGATAAACATTCAAGCCTAACATCAACAGATGAACCAGCTTTAAAGGGACCTAACAGTACAAATGTGACTAGTTATGTGACTAACTCCTACATAACTCACTTTTAGGGCAACAAAATTATTCTGAGCCTGACTTTTGTTCCCAGTATGTAAAACCAAATCTGCTGTGCTCATGTGCCCCGTTCTGCTGAGACACCCCTGGTTCAAGCTTTCTAACACTGGAAAGGGCTCATCCAACTGCACTGCCTTACTCATCTCACTTCTTCTGTGAAAGCTTTTCTATATTCAGCATTTTAGTCTCAATCTCCCGTACTTTGCTTTCTGAGCTGTCTGAAGTGAACTGGGTACTGCTGTGTGTCAGATTTCAGAACAAAGCCCTCCTTCTTTGCCCAAGAAACTGAAGGCAGCTCACTAACAGGTGCTAACCTTATTTAGCTTGTCAGGAGTAGCAGCAACATGCAATTCAAACAGCAGTTCTGTGAGCATGCTGACAAACTCTTCTCCCATATCTGCAGCAAGAAAAAACAAGACCATTTTTGTTAGTGTGTTACTGCATTTTATATGATCACCAAGTATTCCAGCACTTGAAAAACAATGACAGTGACACAAGAAAGGAATGTGTGGGGGTGTTCATGTATATGCACTAAAATTGTTGAACCGGGATATTCAATCGCATATTCACTGTGGTTACTGTCTTATTTAACCTCACGTATGAAAATATGGTGTTAATGCTTTCAAAATGTAGGTAAAGTCACTTTTTCTGATACTCTCCTCTTGTTATTTCATAAACAACTGAAATGATGCTGCAGTGAAAAATACATGAAAGGTTGCATAATCAAAATGAGAGGAAACATTAGAGAGGAGGGTATGTGTGTGGCTTTCTGACACTTGTACCAGAAAACAGTCATAATTGTTTCCGCAGTCATAGGAGGAAGAAATGTGCTTCACTGATGAGTGGTTAGCTTTTGCAGGGGCAAATCTGCAGCACAGTTTTATTTGGTCTCTCTTTTTTTTTTTTTAGGTGCTCACTGCCTTAGTTGCAGCCTATTCAAAACACCTGTAAATGTTTCAAGAACAGGATAAGAAGTTGTGCTTTACTGACAAAAACCAGAACTTCTCACCTTGAGAGAATACATCACTTTGTGCAAGAAACAGAGCTTCTCCTGGGAGTCGGTTTCAAAGCAAGGAACTATTTTCCACAGCAATTAAGGAACAACAGACATCTTATGAATCCTCACTCCTAAGCAGGTAATACACTTTATTGACTTCTATTTCTCATGACTCCATAGAGGAATGGGGTTTAAAGAGCAACTAAGAGGGGAAAAAAACAGCACAAAACTTTACCATACTAAGACTTTATGCTGAGCACTTGCTGTCCCCCTCAATGAGACATGATAAGTTCCCTGTGAGAGGGATCGGGCAAGCTGAGTAAAGCAGTGCCAGAAAGAGCAGTCTGAGAAGAAATTTCTCTCCTGTTAGAACATGTGGATGTTAACACAGTTTTGCTAACTTTTCTGAAGGTTAAAGAAATTGTATCTCACCATCTTGCAAAATGTAGTTTTTATGGGAAAAGTACCCCTGAGAAGATCAAGAGGATGTGGAAGAAATATCCTTTCATGTTTCTTTGTTTCCAAAACACAACAATATAGTCTTCAATGGCATAAGCCAGTCTTCAGTCAAGTCAAGGGGATTTTTGCTGTTAGCTCTAAGAGGTTTGGTATGGATCTCACAGACCTGGAGACATGAACCATGCTGCTTGTAAGCTGTCTTCTTATCCTTCTGTTCTAACCTGTTTCGGGGAATGCTATAATTTCTGACATTTATGTTTAAGACACCTATTTTGCCCCTAACCAAAGCACCCATCCATTTTATTGTAACTTTTGTGAGCCCAGCCCATTCTCTTCCATGCTGTGCCATATCAGAGCTATGAAAATGCTTATGCTGCTCTAACTTCATTCTCATACTCCACATGCCACATCTTGCCAAACAATACCTATAAAGCAGCTTTGCTACTATGTTTCAAAGTCACTTTCATTCAAAAAAATTCAGGGTTCCTTAAATTCTTTATGATACTCTAAGCAGAGTGAGGATGAAGTTGCTAAAAAGAAAAGCATTTCAAAGTACTTCAAAAGTTTCAGATTATACAATTTCTGTAAGAAAAGCTCAGTTATCTGAAAAGTTATTATTTTCCATATTTTTGATTTCATTGATGATATAGCATAACAATTTTATATTTATTTATGTTTGATCTTTCATATCTTGCACTTGAGTTACAATATAAATTAAAAATTAAGCACTGAACAGCTTCCAGAACTTTTAGAGTATTAATTTTAGTAACTACCTTATGAAGACTATCAGGATATCAGAAATTACAGTCTGGACTGGATTTTTTTTTTAATTACTAGATAAAGAAGTAGCAAATATTCATATGGTTTAATCTCTGTATTTTTAATTACCTTTTTGCACCTGCACCACTTCATCTTCTAATTCCTTTGGAACAAAGATATCTTTTATAGCAATTAAATCATTTTTCACAGTCTCCAACTGTTCTCCATCAAGTGTTGCTAAATGTGACTGAATCTGTAAAAGAAAGGACAGTAAGTATTACTAAATGTTAATTTAGAGCCTGAATCCAAAATAGACTAAGAAATGGAAACTTCCATTATGTCCAAATCTTTTCTCTAACCTCCCAACTTAGACATATTTTTAGATCTTGTCAACAGAATTTGTTGAGTATCACAAAAATTACACCAGCCTTGCCAGATCATCAGGTCTCTTCCTTCCTCCAGAATGAGTTTCAAACTATATAAATCTGTGGTTTAACTACAAACTGTAATAGGCATTTTCAGATTGCCTGGATGAAGACATCAGGCAAAAAGAGCACAGGCATAATGATTAGTCTGAGCACTCATGGGAAGAGCTGGAAAAGGTTGCCTTCAAAATGCAGCCAAAATTATTGACAGTCTACCTGTTCTGAAGAATGTATTGGCAGGTCTTTGCATGTCTCAGCTATCTGCAAGTCCCTGCATCTCTTAGGATGGCACACCCAAGAGGGATGGAAACAGATTCTTTGAATCACTGTTTGTACTACAGCTATACGGTGTTAACCCTGTGAGTAGAGCACTCCTTCTGCCTATGGAAGCCAAGAGAAATGCCCTTGCTCCCCTTGATACAATGTTTTACCATTATGTTTGTTTCAAGGGGCTTTTTCAAAGATTGCTTGACAGATGTACAGACTACCTAAGTGCCAGGCTGGAGACAGCTCTTATTTTCTTACTGGTGTGTCCTTGTGTCCAGCTCCTGTGCTAAGGGTTAAACACAAGATAAAGCTGTGACACCCGAGTCAGATTGTGAAGCACTACATAAGGCTTTTTTCCTCCCTTTCCATAGAACTGTCTATTTCAAGGGCTAACTGAGAACTTCTTTTGACAGAGACTTTTAAAATAAAAGCTTAAACATACATGTCTTCAGTACATCTTGCACTCCTCCTGTGGCTTTTGGGTTGTTAAAAGTGGTCTCAAGTTTACAGTACTCCTGTGTATTACAGTACTCTTTTCTGTACACAGCATACTAATTCTGTAATATTATATGTCTATGTGCCTCTGTGTGTGGTAAGTGGAACATTTATCTGGGTATTGGACTTGTCGACCCACACAGTTATCATCAGTCCTTTTAGACTGAGTAGGACTATGAACATGTCTAGGATATAAATGAAGTGCATCAGAAACCTCATGGTAATAACCTCCACTTGTCTTGCTTAACCTGTGGTATTTCACAGCAAAATAAAAATATTGCTGACACACGCAATTAACCTGAATTTTTTTTCTATCTGATTCTTTCCTGTTTAGTGGGTAGGAGTTTTTGGCCATTTTTGGTTTTGCTCCCAAAAGCAGACCCTTGAACCTTACATGTGTGGTTTCAACATATAGTTTTTCATCTAGATAACAATGAAATATAAAACCAACATTGACAGTATGCACCTAGCTGTTATTAATATAAGCTTCTTTTATTTGTGAGAGCAAATAAAATATTTTAAAATGTAAGTTGGTTATATTGTATTAAGAAGTATATATACATATATATATATTTTTTTTTATTAAGTATAGGCAAAGAACGCTAATTACAATAACAAACAAAAAAGAAAACTTGTATTTCAGAAATTTATTTAGGAAGCTGTTCCAGTACAGAAATACCACTGCTAGGAATCTACAAAATTCTATTAATTCTGTCAGAGATCTACTGATGTACTAGCTGAGCAAATAAATTGAGAGTTGAAATTGAAATATATATTTATCAGATAGGTCTTATTAACATTACCATCTTCAGTGAAACATTTGTATACTTCCAGTAACAGTATCTTAGTGTAGTTCTATGTAATTTTAAAAACTAACACAATAAGAAGTAAATAAGTAATCTGGAACTAATTTTAATTCACCAGCCTCCATGTGTAGTAAGTCTGGAATTCCTGAATATAAGTGTACCTGATTTCAACCAAAATATTTCAACCTCATTGCAAATTCTGCAAGGAATTTGCAAGAAATCTGCAGTGTCACAGGCTGTGTATGGCACACTATATATGGTCCTAACAAAAATACCTGTCAGTTATGAAGTTTGAGTTAATCTTGTAGTTACATTTTAGATGTATTGAGTTCCTAAAATCCAGGACTAGTCCATAGGATCAATTCAGCTTTCTCTGAACTTGATGGAAAACTTACTGTTCACTTTATATGCATCTGCAGAATAAAATTAATGTAAAGATAATTTTTTTTACCAACCATATTGATTTATGCTGTCTGTATACTGTACCTGAGCTTCACTTTCATTTGATAGGATTTCCAGAGCTTCAAGATGAGACAAACCTTGGAATTCATCAAAAAGTAGTCCATAATGTGCTGTTCTTTCAACTGTAACTTGCTGGGCCCGCCTCTGTTTCTCTTTTTCTTTGGCTTCTCGCAACAGCTGTAAAAATATACATAATTTCATGTTTTATTGATAGTAATGTGTGACAGATTTTATTACTATCTGGTTCTGTGTGTCTAGAAGTAGTAATAAAATCTGGGACAATATCATACCTGCTGAGCTAAAATTCTAGAGATGAAATATCTAATTATTTTTTGATAATTTTCTTTGATAAAATATTTATATAGTACTCTAAGCGGGGTTTTCTTAATGGTAATTGCTAACCATCTCTCTTTAAGATACAATGAACAAAAAAAACAATCTTGCTTATTTTTTTCAAAAGCAATGTCAGCTACAGATAGCAGATAATAAATTTCACCACCAGTTATAATGAAAGACAAAGGACTATTTCATGTGCAGCTTTAAAAAGCCATGTAATCCATTCTGCAGACCACAAAATGGGAAGAGTATAATTTTCAGGATCTACCAACTTGCATAAATAATGCACCTACATAAATATTTCCTATAAAATACTCTTAGCAAATACTAAAGTCAGTTTTATGTGATAGCGGGACTGACAAAAGAGACTGATGACTTAGACCAAAGGTGGGGCAGAACTACCCTCTATATACTTGGGTATATTTTGGTGTGCTTTTAATACACTTCTATCAGTGTATAAGAAGGATAGAATAGTGTATCCAACAGGACCTTCTTCCTTCTATTCATGGACAAAATGGCCTCTCATGAATTTCCTACAGTAAAGGTGGCAAATACATCTGAACTGTCCATTAGGTCACATACAAGTCTCTGAATACAGGTGAACTCCCACCACTTATGTTGTTATTCCATCATTCAAAATTCCTACAATATTGTCTTCAGTGATTCATTTAGTACAAAAGACTTAAAATGGTACATTTTTCCTCTGAAGTCTCCATCTTCAAAAGTTAACTCACAAGGCTGTATGAACAAATCACTGAAAAACACTGAAAGTGTGACCCATGAGAATTGATTTATGTTGTATTCTGCCTCAGACTCTGCAAAACTATGCATGTTGTTAAAGGAGACATTCACAAAAGCTCATTTTAACCTTGTGGACCTTAACAAGGGTTAATTGCTTTTGATCTACTATGACAGTATAAGTCTATTAACTCAACATAATGATGAATATGACAGATGTTTCATCTCAAAAGAAAAACCTTACTCTTCTATACAAGGAAGTAAACATGCAGTAAACATAGCTTCTTTTCAATGTCTATTGTTTTCCCTCCTTTCAGCATCTGGAGAATTTAAGTAATTTTCTTGTATTCTTCTTTTGTTTTTATTGTATCTCTGAGCTTTAAAAACATGTGAGTCACAACTGTGTAAGGGTACTATTAAATTAGATGGACATTGAGATACAACTTTTTACATGTTTAATTCCTAATGAAACATTAGCGTTACTGACTTCCAAGAAAAACAGTATAGTAATGTTTATGCTGGAAGATATCTATCTACAGCTGTTACCAAGACACCAACAATTTGATTTTGTTTTCAGAGTGTAATGATTTATCACCACATATAACACCTTATTTAAATCAGCAATTGCATATGTAATTATGTAGAAAAGATGATTTCACATTATCTTTTGTTGTTCTGTGAAGAAAAATGAAGTAGAGAAACTATAAAGCATAATATTTATTTCCATAAGCCCAGCCAGCATCTACTGCAATAAATAAATCCTCTCCCCGAGGCATGTGAAATTCTGGAAAAAGAATGTGAAATTGCATTGACAGAGCAGTATTTAAATATATCCAACCTGAGATAGTGAGACTGTTCTTGCCATAAGTGTTTTGGTTCTCTTAAATCCAGGATCACTTTCTGCAAGGACATTCATGGTTGTCTTCCCAATAAATTCCAAAGCATCTAAGCCTCCAGATAACACACTTTTCCCCTGTATAAAATAATGCAATGTGGTTATTTTCTTCCTAGTTTAGGCTAATATGAACTGTAAAGAGAAGTGCTTTTTTAGACATCAACTTTGAACATTCAGGTCCCTAAATTTCCTATACTTTAACTAACAAGAGGATTGATGCATTTACTTTGTTCTGGATACATTTTCCAAAAGAAAAAAAAAAACAAAACTACTTACACCAGAGGAAATGTAACAATTGTTGTAAAAAATAAAAAATAAAAAAAAGAATATATCATAAAAGGGCTGGAGCACATCTCCTGTGAAGACAGGAGAAGATCTGACAAGACGGGCTGTTCAGCCTGGAGTAGAGAATGCTCTGAGGAGACCTTCCAGCAGCCTTCCGGTACCTAAATGGGGCCTTACAGGAAGGCTTGAGAGGGACATTTTGCAAGGGCAAGAAGTTTTTGGACAAAAGGGAATGGCTTTACTTTGAAAGAGGGCAGATTAAGATTGGATATCAGGAAGAAATTCTTCACTATGAGGATGGTGAAGCACTGGAAGAGGTTGCCCAGAGATGTGGTGAATGCCCCACCCCTGAAGTATTAAAGGCCAGGCTGGATCAGGCTTTGAGCAGCCTGGTTTAGTGGAAGTTGTCCATGCCCAAGGTAGGGGCATAGGAACTAGGTAATCTTTAAGTTCCCTTCCAATCCTAAATATTCTGTGGCTCTATCATTCTATGAATGCCACTTTCATCCATTTCATCCAATGGCATCTGGTTTGTAGGAACTTGTTTTAGACATGAATAATATGGAGCCAAATCCATCATGGACAGAATACTCTGCCTTACCTGGTTTTTAAAACTTTAACACTTGTGATGACTCTGGAACTGTCTATTTAAATACGTTTTTCTATGTCTTCATATTTTGTATGTAAACTGAAGAAGTAGTTTCACTGGCTAAAGATTTCCATTTCAACCTGGATTGTGTGTGTGTCAGATACTCAAATGCTGATGTAATTTGATATATAGTAGAAATCCCTACCAAAGTCTCCAATGGCATTACAGGTGACTTACTGAGACCTTAAGTGATTCTTTTTGTACCACACTGACCACTGATGAATCAATGAAGTCTCTCCAAGCTGCCTACAAGCACATTTCTCTTATTTGTAAATCTTGTATAATGCTCAAGTAATCTTACCGGTGGTCAGCTGTCACAAGCCACATCATGCTCCAGGTTCTGTAGAAACAGTCTTAGGAATAATCTATAGGAATCTCCTTCTGTTCCCAAAATCTTTGATACTAGAGTGATGAGGCAGTCAGACTGAGCAGGATAGACAATAAAAAAGAACTGCCATTTCATAAAACTTGCTCAGTGGGGAATTAATCTTCTATGCTTTTGCAGCCAATGTTTAAAGTCTCTTTTAATTTCAAGTGAAACACCATACTTAAATGTGTAAAAAATAGTTGTTTTATCATGGAAAAGACTCCCAAACAGACTTACAAAAGAACTGTTTTTTACGAAGACCTAAAACTTAAAAAATGTGACCTACAGTGAAGTTGAACCTAAAAATAATGAAAAATAACTAGAGCAGAGAGACGAGCTAAAATGACTCACTGTGTTTTGTACAGCGCTAGTGATAGCTGACAGCATGCCACGAGATCCAGATGAAGGAGAAGAAGGAATATTTTCAGAAGAGTTTTGGTTCAGAGAATCTTCTGCTTCTAACAAAAGAAAAAAAGCAGGCTACAGCATCATTTCAACCCTGCAAGTCACAAATTACAGTGAACTGGTTTCTGTAACCAAAATCTTACAATTTTTAAAATTGAACTAATTTGGCAGGGTAAAGAGTTTTGTCCAATTTCAGTGGACTTGAACTTACGAGTAAGTGGTGTTTCAGCTGCAGGAGGCTCTGCTGTTTCCAGAGATGCTGAACTTGCACTATGAATTCTTAGCGTAGTTCCTGCTTTTTCCTTTACTGCTGTTATCCCATGACCTGTAGCAGAGGCATATTTTAGACTACATGATTTGAAAACTCATTACTAGCAGTGCATAGTGTTCTTATACTTCATGAATTATGACAAAATATCTATTAAACTTACTTCAATTGCTTAATTTTCTCTAGGTTAATAATTCACTTCTACTATATTTATATTAACTGAATATAAATTAAAAAGCTGAAATATAACACAAATTATGCTCAATCTGAAAAGTAAAAGTTATTTCAGTGGTACACGTAAGTTTAGTTCCCTGCTTTTCAAAATGCTAAATATCGTATTGCAATCAGTTTAAATGGAAACTCACAGTCCTCTTAAGGCCATAGGGTAGGACCTCATGTAGTTTTCAGAATTCTAGAACAATTAACCCAAAGTTAATGGTTGTGTATGACTGCAAGACTGAAGCAAGGAAATCGTTCTTCAGTCCTCTGCATAGGCGCTATGTTTTTAGGAATACTGACTCCAGTCATCAAAGTTATTTCAGGATTTAAGCTCCTTAGCTTCTCATTTGAAGTAAAATTCTGAAGTGTCTCTCCCCAAAGCTACTATTTAAATACACTTTGTAAAGTCTGCTGATGTCACTTGACACAGGCAAAACGATTGCTCCAGTGGCAGGTTATCTCCTACAGAGATGTTACCACCTTTACATGGTTCATATGCAGTAACTCCCTAGCCCTCTATTAAAATTATATACTTTTAAAAAGAAGTATAAATGTTGCTATCTTTTTCCTCTGAGTACTTTTGATAGAATATTTTTGCCTTGTGGTTTTCTACACAGAGTTTATTTACACTAGCAGATCACAGGGACTGGTAATATCTCCCTATAAGATAGGGTAGACTGACTGGTAGTCAGTCAAAGGAGGCACTATCTTACTAATCTGCTTTCAACTGTAGTTGAAAAGTGCTGCCCTTAAGAAAGACTACTCTAAAATTGTCTGCCTATTTTGCTTCTGGCTATGTGCACAAGTATATCCATGATACACTTCTCTCATTACAAGCAGTCCAGCTGTTAATCTTCCTTAGCTGGAAGTTTCAGTGTATCAGCTGAGGTGCAACAAGTGAACAAGAAACCATGTGAGCAATATTTCTTTCCAACACAAAATGAAATAGTTTCAGCGACAGGATTTTATTTTTATCTTTTACAGTACACTGTTAGTGCATCTTGCATGAAACCAATCACTTTTAGCAGCAGGACAATCCAGAATGCTTTGACTATCTGCCTAATGACTTATAAGAAATGTTAATGATAATTTCATACTTCTTTGGTTCAACTGAACTGTAAATAGATAAATTATTTCATAAAAGGCATTAATACAGATAGGCAGGCAGATATCTAGACTTCTAAGGCACAAAGTTATGCATAATGATTCATTATGTGGTGTCCATATTTTCCCACAACCGTGTGCATTCTATTAGAGAAGTTCAAAGCATCTTTTCTGAGTTACATTAACTACAGCAAAATAACCTATCACTTGACAGTGTTCTGCAGCACTCTGAATAAACATATACATCTATATCTGTGCGTGTAGTGATACAAATATGCTTTTGAACATCTGATTCAAGAAAGAGGCAGTAAATCTATTTGAAATGGAGTAGAAAAAAAGGAACGCTTAGATTTATGATTCTGTGATTTCCAGATGAAATACACATCAGGCGGTCTGTGACTTCAGTAATTAATACTCTAGACGTGAAGCAGCACCTCTGAAGGATCACATACAAGAAAACTGGTCTATCTGGAGGTAAACACAAAGAACAGATATCCCCTAAGGAACAGACCTGCAGATACAAGGAATTTCAGAGGCTGCACAAGGTCCTAATCTTTTATACTGTTAACAGCCTAGACAGATAAATGCTTTTATCTGTCTAAAGAAAATATGACCTTAATCTATTTTATCTGTGTCTTTCAAAAAACAGAAGTGTGTTCAACTGTGTGGGTCATACCAGATTATGCACCACAATGTTTAAGTCATTGCTGGATAATTTCTTGACTTTTGCAAAGTCTATTCCAATGCAGATACTGGAGAGCAGTGTACTGCATGGTCTAATCCCAATCTCCCACATATTTTAATGAGCTCAATGAAAATATTAGCACAGATAGATTCTGGAGTCATTTGTTTAATCCCCAAATTCCTGGGAATCAAATCACTATTAATTGTGCTTTTACACTAATATAATAGATACTGCATGTCACAGTCCTTTCCATTGCTTCTGCTCACAACTTTTTAAATGAGCAAGAGTTTTATTTGTTTCATTGACTTAATCAGCTTGACTTGGTAACAAAATACTATGGTCCTGTAGTCATATAAAAAAATCCTATAAATTTTTTCAATTAAAAAAATTTGAATTGTCTGCAAAAGTTATGCATTTTCAGATCAATTTCCCACTTTTTTTCCCTGTGATTTTTTTTTTATAGCCTTGAACTGGTTCCTGTAGTTTTGCAGACAAGTTAACACATTGATGAAGAGAAAGCACACAGTTGCTGTATTGATATTTACTGACCTACAAAAGGCAGCATTTTTGGGGCTATGGTTACATGCACTAGAATAATAAGTAAATACTCCAGGTCAGCTAGGGGTGGCTTTGCTGAGCTAAGCTATATGGCATGTATGTTTGACTGAAGCAGCAAAACCAGATGAGATCAGAAGACCACAATTGAAGCAACCATTAGATACACATACATGCACAAACAGAGCAGAAATGCATGTTGCCTTGGAAATGAAAATGATTATTTGTAATTTCAAAAGGCACAGAAATAAAAGAGGTCATGGGAGAGAAGCCTACAATTTAAAGATGCACTCATTTTGTTACGCTGGGTGTGCTAATGCAACTGAGCTGAGACCTCTGACTCTTCTGTAACAGCAGACAGAAGAGCTATGCAATGGGCATTGTTAACTGCGAGCTTTTGGAAGAATGCACGCTTTTTTCCCTGTGTTGTTGCTTTTGCTTCTCTTGCCTCCATGATTTCTTGCCTTTCTATTGGCTGGAAATTTCCACAGAATGTCATTGTTCATGCTCCCAGCTGGGATCTCTCATTTGAAAAGAGAGGCTTTGCTAACACTGTCTAACAATATGACCTGCCTTTTGGTTTGCCGTATCTGCCCAAGGCCAGATTACAGCACTCACAAATGTTGTAGTCAGATACATTCCACTTCACTGCAAGCTGTCTTATCTTCTACCTCCCAGCTTAGTAGCTTTGGATTCCCAGCAGAGCTGAGAGAGGCAGACACCTCTGGAGGGCAGTTCACTATGTCTGAAACCTAAACCACTCTGTATAGGAATCACTGATCGCTTGTCCATCTAGTACTCACAGGCAATTGGACTCTCTGATTCAGTGGTACAGGTGGGGAGGAGTTTGTCCCTTGCTACCACACTGCCTTTGTAACCTGTGTCCTACCATGGGAGCACATCTAATGAAGAACTGATAAAAATTTAGTCTAGTAACATGAGTGAAGTCTCATCTAGCTCAAGCTAAAGATGAAGACCAAGGCCTTAAATGAGCATCTTTCACCAGATGAGGAGCTGAGGAACCTGAAACTGGCTGGAAGAGAATCACACCAATACATGAAGTATTGGGATGTGGAAAATCCAGCTGTGCTCTGGTTTTGTACGCTAAAAAGTGGGACCCCGTTGTGCTCCCTTTTAGGCTATCCCATTGGCATTCCATTCTCTTCAAGCCTTTACAAAATTTCTCTTCCTTGCAGTTAAAGAAAAAAAAACCAGGCTAGATTCTTATAATACCTATGCATCTAGTCTACAAATGAGGAATAACTCAAATTAATCTAGTAAATGAGACTAGATTTAGATCTCCTTATTGCAAGCATAAAAGGTTTCAATAATAGCAATAAGCATAAATGTTGTTACACCATTTTATCAGTTCTCAGTCTCTTCTAGATATGAACCCATCCTAGAAGACATAAAGAAAGCAAAGGGGACTGCCAACCCCAAATGCATCCACATTTCCTTCCATTTGTTACTTGCATTCAGCATTCTTAGAAAGGACTAACTGTAAAAAAGGGCTTTGCTGCTACAGCAGCTGAGAAGTATTATTTACAAAATAAGTTGTGACCACCATGTGATTTCAACCCAAAGTTGTTTTCCCTTAATCAGCTGAATTTATGAAATAAAAAAAGTCTGAAGACATTAACTATCCTCTTTATCATCACATAAAGTACAAGCATAACTAAAGTACAAGCATAACACCCAGTCTTCTTTTTTTAATATTCTACTTTACTTTGCAACAGGGGAATAATATCTATAGAGAAAAGACATTTGCAACATTTGAATACTTTAGTTTCACATTATCTGCAGCACTGGCATTTCTGTTCCACAGAGAAGTCAACTTAAGATATGCAATGGAGATTATTACACATACCCATGCACAATAATATCCAAGCTCATGAACACAGTGACATCTCAACTGACATTTTGTTCTGTCATACTGAGTGACAAAAAGTGCTTTTCAGCATACCAAGGGAAATTATTGGTGTCTGATATTTTCATGTGCTATTCTCATAGTTAAGGAACTAGATGAGAATATATAGAAGAACAAAATAATCAAGATAGCAGAACATTAATTACAAACAATACATTAGAAAGATGCATTACGCAGACTTATAATATGAATTTCAGGGATCATGTGAATCAAACTGCTGGGTTATTTTCTTATTACTTCGTGTGAATGTATTGACAGGTGCCTAGTCTTAGCCACGGCCCTAAAGGTAAAATGCCTTGAACTTACACAGAGTGAAGCATTTTTATATAGCATGACAGTGAACAGACTTTCCTTGGAAATGTGGCTCATTGAGCACCATAACTTCAGCACCTTATGAATGCCATACCTCACTGAAAACACCACAGCATATGAAAGGCAAGGCTTGCAGAAGGTAGTCACTTTCATTAAGCTAGCAGATAGATTAGTTGGAAGAAAAACCAAAGAGCCAAGCTTTAAAGCATAGAAGCTATTTTCAAAACGCAAGTCACAAGCTGCCAGTACAAACTGAAAATATATTTTGCCTCACATAAGCCCTGGGGATAAAGAGTTTGCTGTTACAACTAAGTTAACCTAACGGTTTCTTGGTGCAGTTATGGGAGGTTCTACTCCTCCCCATATTCCATGCTTGTCTCTCTGCTTGCCCTGGAACTGGTCTCAAAGAGTAGGTTCAAGGAACTGATGAGGCAGAAAATGGATTTTTCTTTCCTCTAGAGTTATTCTTACGTCAATTTAGCTTCCTGAACTGGATTAGAGGGAACTCAGAAGAACATGAGTGCTGGTACAGGGAGAAGGAAGAAACATGCAAGGAAAAGACAGGTGAGGGACTACACATTTTAGTGACTACTACCCATTAATCGATTTAGCTGCAATAGTCACCCTATCGAGCAGGATAGCTTTATCAACACTGTTAAAAGACTGAATTGTGTAATGGCTGACTTACTAAAAAACACAATTGAAAAGGAAGAGACTAAAATGGTAATAATTAGTACAAGCTGATTCTCCATATCACAGTAAGCCTTCTTCTTGCATTTCATCATTCCAGCAACTATTATAGTGGTTCTGCTCCACTGTGATTCCACAAGGAGCAATCAACTTTCTCACACCTTTTAAAAACAAAAGAAATCTCTTCACCTCGTTGATGAAGCTGATTCAATAGTTTGCTTAGTGTGACATCTAGTGTCAAGACCCCAAACATGGTTCAAGCAGTGACTGAAACTAATCCAAAGGCATTACAGATTCTGTTGAGCAGAGGGGTATTACATCTCCCTTGTCATGGGGACCTCAATACAAATAATGTCAAAATCAGTTCAAAGCCAACATATATTTTCTTTGGAATAAAAAAATACCACCAGAACAATCCCTGGCTGTATGTGCAGAGTTACTTAAAGGAGGATGAGAGACAAACTATATGGAACAATATATATGAGAGACAAATTTTATGGACAAATTATATGTACTGAGTTATTACTGGGGAATAAATCACCTGTTCTAAACAAATTATAGCCATGCATTAAAAATGCTCATGTGTTTGTGAATTCTTTATCAGTGTTTGAAGGATAATGAAACTGAGATAATTGGAACAACATTTTAATTCAGTCTTAAATAGGTAAGGATGCAAGAAAAATTAATTACAGGAAAAAGAATTATTCACTGAAAAAACCTACCCAGGGATATGTTAAAGTGTCCATTGCTGAAGGTTTTCAAGATGTGACTGGACAACATGCTAGACAATCTCATCTAGATGCATAAAGCCTTTCCCACAAAACCCTTGACTAGATGACTTTTCAAGGTACCATCCAACCCCCACTGATCTATGATATTCTTTGTTAAAAGCAGAATATATTTGTTTAAGCTTTTAAGATATTATTTAGTCTAGCTCAATCTGTTTCTGCTATTTTTACAAAGTAAGATTTTGAAGAAAAATATAAGGAATCGTAAATATTGGTCATATTTCACCAGACAAGCAGCTGTGTTGTGCAATAAGATGACAGAACAACAGAAAGAGCACAGACTGAAGGTGTTGCTGCTAAGTCTTAACTCCAAGAAAGCAGTTTTACTTACAGAATTTGCTACACTGAAGGAATAGCATTTACAGTCCATTTACAATGGACTGGTCCATAGCAAAACTATTTTCTGGTGTGGAATAGGAGATGAAGTGTTGGTTGAACTGATCTGATATTAAATGGAGTAACTTGAAGGGGAATAATAAATATATAATAATAAAGCTTATAGAAATTCCCAATAGCTTTAATTTTTTTCCACTATGTCACCAGGGAATTATACTGAAGGAGGTATGTGGTCTACACAGTATCTGTCCATGAGAGTGAGAGACAGTAAATATTTCACAGGATCAAGCACAAGTTTTCTTAATAAACAACTAGGAAACAAGCCCTCTGTATCAGGACTGCAAAATATTACTTGATGCATTGATTTCCCGGAACAAATCTGAGACTAGCTATGTGGTCTTCCAAGTTACCTTGGGTTCATAAAACATGGAAGAACATACATTTGATTTCTGCTTAATTCAAAGTCTATTTTGTTTAACACATTCACAAAGTTAGATTCAAAATTATTAGAGGGTAACATGGAAACTCAACCTACCCTGATACCAGGGTCAGGAAGTCTGTCTATGCTGCAGATCCCAGGAGACAGGAAAACAGGGGGAACTGCTGCTTTATATACATGTAGTTTTAGGTGCTTTCCTAGTTCTTCTTGGTCACTGCCAGAAACTAAATGGTAGATGGGTCTTGAGTGGGAAACAGTGCAACCATTCTGATCTTGAATTAAAATTATTCTAAAATTCTCCTTTTCCTTTTCTGCATGTGGGTGCTCTTTTTCCAAGGCAACTTGACTTGTTCCAACTGGAACAAAAATGCTCATTTTTAGAGAATAACAGTCCTAAAAATGTATATTTATGGTGATGACATGCCTATTTACAATAGACATCACACGACCTTATCAAGTCAGACTGCGTACACAACAAACTTGCACCACAAACCCTAGAAACCCATTCCAAATGTAACTGGAAATGTCAGTTGTTGGACTCTATGAAAGAAAATGTAGTTATGTACTCCTGACTGTGGATGTTACTGAAAAAACAAGGAAACTTCCTTCCTCTGAGAAGCAGACAGAAACCATTTACTGTCCATGGAAGAGAAAAGAAGGAGAATATTTGGCCTTATGTGGGATCATAAAAACAGTATCTCTATTGAACTCATTTTTAGTAATTAGCAATTAATTTTAATTCCTAGGTTCATCTTTTAAAGGTGTTCTGTGGATCCTTTATGAGAACTGACTAGCTAACAGATTTTTTTGTTACAAAACATTTCTGGTTTGTGAGAAATTATTTCCCACTGGTAACTACATATTTCTATGCTTCGCTTTTTGTCTGTGAGTTTTCAAAGAGCAATACTTTTTACCTAAAGTTTTACCTAAAGTCTTCACAATGACATTTTGTACTGACCTACTGTGGGAAATGAGAGTACAGGAAGAGGGAGCATAGGGACCATGTTTCAATACGTTGTTCTACTGTCTGAAATGTAGTGTGACAGCGTGACAGTTTCACTGGGTGGCAATGAAAGCTGGAATGATTTACTAGAAGTGAATTCATGCTGTGTAGGCAGAAGTCAAACCTGGCATACATACCATTAACACACATGAGCATGAATCTCGGCTGCTTATACTTGAGAAACCATAAGCCTTTGGCAGATAGAAATTGTATTGAATTATGGATCCTTTCTATGAAGAAGTCACAATCAAGTAATTCATTAACTTTACAAACAAGCCTAGAACCTTGTCCATAATTTGAATAATTAGGAAGGTCCATCTTCCTCTTTAAAAACATCATGCTTCCCAAGTTTATCAAGGCAAAATTGTCTATGAATCCTTAAGATGCAATACTAATCTGCCTAATGACACATGAAAATTATTATTTCCACACACTTTACCAACAGAACACTTACCCACTGTGGCAGAAGCTGATGACAGGAGAGACTTTCCCCAGGTACCCCAAGCTCCCCATCTACTTGCTTTAGATGAGGAGTCTGCAGCCTGTAAGAACAAAAATGTTACTCCACTGTCCAAAAATCTTTTTCTCAAACGGCAGGAGGAAACACAAAGAACCTATCAGACAACAAAGTCTAGAATTTAATAGATGACGATAGATTGGGTATTATGTGGAGTTCAAACTTTGTACACAAAAAAGCAGAAGCATAGTTCACATCATCTACTCCTGGAAGAGCTTTAAATTCCAGAGATGTCTTTACAGATGCCGTAGTATTTCTTCAGGAATCCAATCCTATAATGCCATACAAGTTCATTAGGACTAATATTAGGGAGAGGCAGGAACCTGTCTCCTTCCTGGGTTGGATGCAGGAGCCAGAGTTGGAGGCTTGTCTACCAAAGTCTCCTCACATGTGTAATTCAGTAGATGTGCACAGGGAGCTCCCAACAACTGAGTTCAATAAAAACACAGGCAGAGGAGGTGCTGCACACCTTTTACAGTAATGGGTAGTGTAAAGCAATTATCAGTATTCCACATTTAAGACATGTTAAGAAACTGTTGTCTCAAGAATGTCTCCAAAAACATACCACCTCTACACAATGCAAGTTTTATTGCAACCAAACTTGAAAGACCAAATTAATATCATAACAGCAAAGTGAAATTAAACTACTCCTAGTTTTCAAAAGCTTGATGTTGCAATTTAATTTATTCCTATGCAGTTTTTCTGCATAACTCCCTAGGTTTTGGTGAAAAACAGTACATACGTTATACAAAATTCTGTTCTTACAATGCAGAGAGAGGATGGCTTTTACAGAAAAGAAAGTATTGCTTACTGGATTGCTTTGCTCATGTAGTGCTTCTTCCAATTCAGGTTCTGTATCAAGGCTTACAGTCTCAATGCACTCAGTGGGCATGTCTCCAGTTGTCTCTTCACTGGAAGGCAGACTTTCAACAAGTTTTTCAGTTAACGGTTTTTCATTAATTAACGTGTCTCCTTCCTCTCTATTACTGACATGCTGAGTGACCTGTCCATGTTTATCTTGTTGACCTGTCCATGTTGACTCATGCAAGTTCTCAGCTTCTACGAGGTGTGGTACTGATTCTTGAGACAAAACTTCATTGCTGGGCATTTCCATTACTTCAGGTTTTTCTTCAGATGGGGCGCCATCTGATATGTCCTCAGACATTTTCAGTTCTGAATATAGAAAGTAAAGTCTTTTAGGTACCATAAACATTTGAGTGTTTATTATAAAATACACAGTGTTTACATATGCTACAGCTGTAAACCAATACAGCCTTGATGTAAGATGTCCAAAAGCATGGAGCCCTGTGGCACGTGCATCATGCCGGCACTGGTATCAGGATAATACTGTAAATACTCCACTCACTCTGCAGGATTGCACTCAAATATGAAGAGCAGCATTACTGCTTTCAAAAATATGGTTTAGTGAGGGTGAAAGGATATTAATTTGTCTGGAGAAGTCAAATGTAAGAGTTTCTACATGGTTAATTTCTATATTCACTATCAGGTGTGTATGAAAGACCATTGCAGAACAAAATAATCTGAGCTGCAATAGGCAAGCAGCTCTTGCTCTCCCTTACATCACTGTGACATACACAGGTTCCTACAGCCTGCTGACTGATAGAGGGGAGGATAACCCTCTGTAACTAAAACTGTGGTGATATTCATGTGTTTGAGAAGGGGCATCATCTGTGAACATGACAGGCCATGGGGCCTAGAGCCATTTTATAGACACAGCCATAGCATAGAGTTATTGCTCACACTGTTTCTGTATGACTAGTCCCAAAGTCTTGCTTTTGGGCAGTGCAACACTTCTCACCATCTCCTAAAATTCCAGCTGTGTGATTAAACTTCAACTTTGAAGCCAAGGTAAGCTTGTATGAGGTAGTTACTGTTTTGGGTTTTTTTTTAATTTTTTTTGTAGGTTATGAACCAGTTTTCTTTTATATATTCCTTGTCTTCCAATGTAATTTTGGAGGCATTTTCCACCATTGTGCAGTCATCAGGCTGAGGATCCTGATGGGCAAAGATAAAGCCATAGAGTAAGCTCTGCAGCTGATTAAGGAGTGGCACTGCAGAGTCCATAAGGACTGCTGGTCTGTGATTACTAACACTTATTTGTTGGTAACAATATACTTGGCACTCAGAAGACAATCCTTGACAAAGAGCTTGCAAAATGTTGAGATGCATGGCATAAAAAGACTTTTACAGTCCTCTCTGTATATGCTGCCTTTTCATTGACTCTCATATCAATTAAATATGGCTCAAATGTTTGTATCTGTCTGGAAGAATGGAGGTTCTATAAGAGACAGATGAATGGGGGGGGAAAGGCAAAAAGTAAAACATAACTGGGATTTAGGAGAAATTTTCCTGAGAAGCATGTATTTAAATGAGTATATTTTATTAAAGTCTATAGAACTGTATTCATCTATAGCTTTAGCAGCCTGTTTATCTAATGTGAAAGTTGATTTAAACAGTTCCAAGAGTGGCACTTCGGATCAGTGAACAAGAAACATAAGTAAGCACTTGCTACCACTTGTATTACTTCAGCTTACACTGTACTTTAATTATCTTCAGAAAACATGAATTCTCAAGTCAGAATCTTTGCATTTGACAGCCTTCCATTAAAAATACAGCAAATATTATAGAATGCTTTAGTGTAGGGAAGCATTACTATTGTTTTAACATTACTCACTATGTGATGGGCAGCATCACCTAAGGAAAACCTTTTTTATTTGTAAACCGAATTCCATCATGATATGAGGGTCCTCTATTAAAACATGTAAAACCTTTACACACATACTTCATAATTTTGAATGGGCATTAGCTCTAAGTCCAGCACTTTTTAGAGGATCACACAGATGTGCACATGGTAGGTACCACTTGGGCCACGGTCCCTGCAATTGCCTGCTGAACCTTCCAGGTGCACGGCACCTAACAGCAAATTACGGCGTCTGTCAGAATACACGAGCCGTTCTGCACCCGGGGTCAGCGTCATTCAACCTCTCATCCGTGAGACTGTCCTGATCCAAATCAACACGGACAGCTCCGCCCAAAGGGAATTACTCTACAGGGGTTTCGTGAGGGAGATGCATAGGCCAGCCCGGAGCAGTGGCAGGGGAGTGCCCGGCCCGCACCGACCAGCCGCGCTGAGGGGACCGGGGGAGGCGGCACCTGCCGAGCGTCCCTCTGAGTTTTACCTCTCCCAGAAAGCAAAGCCCAGCCGCCGCCGGGCACCTTAGGGCACGAATCACCATCCTCGAGCGGGAGAGAGGAATAACTCTTTTGGCGATGGCACCTTGCTCCCCTCTCGCTCGACGCCCGCTGTCGCTCCTCCTCCGCGGGACGCTGCAGGCACGGCGAACGCAGGCGAACCTGCACTGGCGCCCGCCGCCGGCAGCTCCCCTCACCCCACTGCCCTCGCCCCCTGCCCCAGGCGGGGCAGGAGCAGCCGGGGCGCGAGCCGGCTCCCGCAAGCCCTCAGCGGCCACAACTTCTCCTTTTCTTTTTTTCCCTTTTCGAAATTCCCCTCTGGGACAGAGCTGTGTGGAGCAGCCAGTGTCAAAAGCGGTAGAAAATAAGAGAAATCGCCGTGCTTCTTACCGCTCAGCAGTGCCCCGACCGGCGCGCCCCCGGCTCCTTCCCTTCCCCGCCCCGCCACGTCGGCAGCGGCGAGGGGAGGAGGCGGAGCGGGCCAGGCAGCCCTGGCCAGCCCCAGGGAGGCGGGAGGGCTGGCTTTTGTCCCTCGCTCTCCTTCCGGCTGTATGCGGCGAGTGCCTGTTCTAACGGGGCAGCGCTGCCGAGCTATCCCCGGGCTCCAGGCTTTTCTGACCCAGCGCGGGGATCCGCCCCGGCCGCCATGCCCGCCCCTCACAGCCCGGGGCGCGGGGAACGCGGCGGGGCCCGGCGGGAGCCCAATGGAAGCGTCCGGGCGCGGCCGCAGGAGCGCTTCCCTCAGGGCCGGCGGCATTCCCGCGTCCGCCTTGAGGCGGAAAAGGGGTGGATTTCATAGAATCATGGAACACGCTGAATTGGAAGGGACCTATCAGGATCAAGGAGTCCAGCTCCTGGCCCTGGGCTGGGCGCCCCAAGAGTCACACCATGTGCCTGAGAGCGTTGTCTCCAAACTCTTGGACTCCGACAAGCTTGGTGCTGGGGATGTTTCGCTGGGAAACCAGTTCATTGCTCAACCATCTTCTAAGAGAAAAAGTCCAAATTAATCTAGTTGCTGAGATGGCATAAAAATTTATTATTTTCTTTTTAGAAAATTAATCGTTCCTCACAGTGAGACCTTACTGACCCCTAGGGTTGCGGAATGAAACCGAGTGTAGCTTTTCAGATACCGCTTGGCACCTCCGTTTTCGCTGTGCTTACAGGAAATGCCCGACAGAAGCACCCGCGGTGCGTGCACACATTTCCAGTCAGCTGGTGAAACACTTGGTTGAGCAAAGGGGTTTCAGTCCCTTCCCAGCAGCCTGTGGTTCCTGTTTCTGTGTAATTCCTCATACCCATTCCTCTTTTTGCCTCATTTTAAGGGGAAGCATGCCCTTTGCAGTGATGAAAGGCAATTCCACGGTTCATCATAGCATAATTTCTATCACTAGTCTGCCAACGAGAGGAGTTACTTTTTACACAGGAGGCAAACCAGCAGCACATTGTGAGCCACTGAGGAGAGCGACTCCAAGAAGTCACAAAACAATGCCCCAGTTTCCAGAAATGTGTTTCTCAAATACCAATCATGCTACGTGACTTAGACATTTACCAGGCGTAAGTCTCTGAAGTTTCTCATTAAGGTATGTGGTAGCAGACCAAATATTTGTAGTCCTACATAGTAAGTTTCTTTTGAAGGTCTTTCAGCGAGAATTTAAGTGTCAGGGAATCCTGGGTAATTATTAATGTTAGATATATTTATTGAGAATTAAATCTAGAGTGGCCCTACGGATTTCTTTCTGCTTTTCAGTGGAGCGTGTGGAAGAGTAAGAGCAGTATCTTAGGAGGAATCATGATAGCTGGAGATTGTTTAGCCCCTGACAGATAATAATTTTGATGGTAATGTGGATCTTGCACTGTCATTTTTGCAGATTCTTTACATAACCATGCATGTCATAGAGCTGCAAGACATTATTAGTGCAAGACATTGTTAATCACTGTTATAACACAAAGTTATCACCTAAGGGTGAAATTATCATTATATGTACATGAATGTGGACATCTGTCCATTTGGCTATAAGGATGCATACATTTTGTAAGTTCCTAAACTACTTTCTTGAATTTAAGACTTTTACACTTAGCATTTTCTAATTTTTTTTCTCTTTCAATTTTCAGTAATTGATTTCACTTGTATTGTTTCACTATGGTAATACTGCAAATGGGTTTGGAATAAATAAGCATTAGGGATTGAACACTTCCACTCATCTCAGATTTCACTGATGTTTGTTATTATTCTGTCATCATCTTTCTAATGGGTTTCAAAAAAGATACGTGCCCTTTAATAAATAGATAACTATAAATAAAGGTGAAAAGACATTTGGCTCATTTTAATAGAACATGGTAGTATTCATGGCATTCACAGACTGTATTAATCTACTTCCAGTGGTTGCACTGTTAAATCTGAGTGGTAAATCTGAAGGGTTAATGGCATGCAATTAATGGTAATATGCTTATTTCCCTATTTAACATGTTGTTCATCTGTCTTTATAGTACCTAGGCATAAAAGCAATGCCAGTGGCATCTCATACTGTCAGTGAATTGAGGAGATCCTCTGGAATAAGAGTCTCTATGTTACAGCAGTTAATACACAGTACCAATTGTGTGTCTGGTTCTGTATTCAGCAGAATAATATGTAGGTTATGTTTAAGCAGTTCAGCTGTTACATTACAAAACAGGAATGAATATTTGTTTGAAGCAAGGTATTAGGATGACCTTAGGATTTTATCTCATCCTAAGGATGGATAGCAAAGTCTTTCCAGCTAAGAGCAGGCAATGGGGAGGTTTGTATGTAACGTCATTATAAGGTGTCATTTGGAAATCAGCTGTGAATAGTCTTGTCAGCCTCATCAGCATTATAGCAGAGAATTTTCCATATTCTGTTGCTTACTACCTATCCTATCTTTCAATTTCATTTTTGGATGGCCTCTTTTCACTTGAGGCTGAGAAATTAAATATAATATACAGAATAAGCCTCAAATTGAAAATGTTTTTTAGATGATTTCCTCTGCTTCCTGAATCATTGAAATATTAAATCTTGAATGTGTTATGATATGCTAACCCAGAGAAGTAGATTATAGTTTGGTAGTTCAGTATTTAGATCTCAGCTATGGTGGAATTTCTTACTAACATTATACAGAAATACAGAGAGGCTAGTTTATGTCTTTGCCAGGACAGTAACCCTGTGGTTGGGCATTCAGTACCAAAGTCACTGCTCTGTTTTAATTAAAAAAAAAAACAACAACAAACCAAAGCCCACTCAATGTTTCCATGTTCACTGTTTAACATAGTCACAACACTGCTGGAGCATGAGAGAAATTATTATTCCATTCCCATTAAATGTAAATTAAACTAAGACAAATGGTATGTTTATAAACCAGCCTTGATAAGAGCCTGACTACTAAACTGGTATAGCAGAATGGACAAAAAAATACGATAATGCTTATAGACTTAGATCATTATTAAGTTCAGATAGGAGGGTGTTGAATTTCTTTTTCAAAATAAGTACTTATTCTCATGTTAATTTAATGAAGGTAGAAAGTTTGTAAAAAGATTAATTTTTCTCCTGTTTAATGTATTGCAAAGCATAAAAACACGAAGTTCAGTAATAGAATAGTGAAGATATTACAGTAATATTGCATGTGAAAGGTACATCTGGAGACAAGCAAATGCCATTTCACAAGCTGTCAGTAGATGGCACAAACCTGTATATAAAAGTTTGGGCGTTCCTAAGTATTGTTACTCAGTAGGATAGAGTTACAGGAAGCTTTCTTTTTGTGTTTTCCTGAGAACTTTTCTCCTTTTTCGGACAGCAGGGATTTCTGGTGAGAAAGTTTTAATTTTGTTGACTTTATGCTGTTGCTAGTTAGCTGGAATTGTTTTATATTCTGTATCTTACTTGAAAATATTAAATGATTTTTATTATTTGAATGAGTCTTGTTTTCCATAGCAAGTGTACAACGTTCTTTCAAGTGTATGGGTAAGCAACGATGCTAAAGTTGCTTGTGTTCGGAATATTTATCCAAGGAAACTGTCCAAGCAGCAGTCTCTTTTTGTTAGCACTACACCCACAGTTAAGGGGGGCAGAGTGATAGCAGTAGAGTGAGGCTACAGTTAAGGAATGGGTCTAACTTGATCATGTGTTTCATCCTTGTGAAAGGCATGCTTGTAACATTAAGTTTTTTTGCTATGATGGTAACTTGTGACCATCTTAAGCATGCCTTAAGACTGAACTGTCTTAGTTAACTATATTCTGTGTATTTCTTATAAGGAAGTTTAGTCAGTTTATACCAATTCTATATTGGAAAAACTCTTAAAACCTCATTTTTTAATCTCTTCCCTCACTCTTTGAACAACAGGACACTTTTTTGCTATGCTCTTGGCTTGCCTACCCTTCTGGATTGCTTTTCTTGATTAAGCTTTTTTAATCAAGTTTGAAGACATGAGGATACTTCTGAATTAAAAGTGATATGACTATAAAGGATAATTTCTATAGCTTTAGCCCCCAAATCACAGGTTATATGTTATGAAAGTTTTTACTTGTGTTGCTTCATAGGATATTCTAAAGAAAATTTGAAGGTACTCATAAACAATTTGATTGAATGCTAGGATATATGAATGAGAAAGAAAATAAAACACATGTAGAAGAATCATATCCTTTTTTCCTCTAGTCTATAGATATTGCTGAAATTTTATCTGAAGAAAGAATAATGATTTAAAGATAGATTTTTTTTCAGATTTCTCTTGAAACTACATATTTTGTTTAATTATAAACACATTAGTAGAGTTGCCCAAACAATCAGAAGAACAGGACTGAAGATGTCCAAATGCCTTTTGAGGGCTGTGATACATATAATTTTTCCAAATGAGACTTTGGAAAAAGGCTGGAAAAGTTTGTCCATATTACTCCACTATTTCTAGATGATTTCCAAGCTTAGTTTCATGCATTCTTTATGAAATAACTCAGTGGACTATTTTTTTCTTTTTCTTTTTTTTTTTTTTTTCCTTCTTTTTCTTTTGTATTATTAGATCGAGTGGAACATATATTTTGCCTCAGTAATTCTGAGAAAGCTTGTGGAATGGTTAGTGGTGCAGTGAATGTAGTCCTTGAAGTTGTAAATCAGTCCATCATGTGATAGCTACTGTCTCATTGTAAAGTCATTAAAAATACAAACTCACAGTTTAGCCCCTTCAATATCAAGGGAAAGTTGAAGTCCAGTGTAGTCATTAATGAGTAGTATGGGAAGCTTCAGGCAACACTATGATTTAAAATTAATGGGAGGGAAAGGGAAAGAAGAGGAAATAAAAAAATACTTGAAATCTGGACAACAACTTTAAATAAGACCTATGCATGCAAAAGTGTTAACCAAGTTCTTACCAGTTCCTGTTTTAGAGGGGCGGTCTAATGGGTTTATGCAGTTCCTAAAATGAGATTTAAGACAGTGCTCTCAAAGGCTGACTTAAACAAAGGGAAGCTGGCTACCCTAAATGCCTATATTTTGAAAGAAAAAGTGACCTCTAATAGGGAAAACCAAAGCAAAGGCACAGCTACAATTTTTTTCCTCTAAAGTCTTTTAAAATAAACCTCTCTTTCACAACAGAGATGTTTGAGGTCAGTGTCCTTAGATCAGGGCTGGATTTTGTGTACTGAGGTTCTACAACTGATATATTTTTGTGTAGCCTGCAAATATTCCCAGTGTATGTCTAGTGTTCTCTGTGTACCCCTGGCAAACCAGACATGTGAGCACCTCACTTTCAGAGTCTAAATTCAGGAAATGCTTAAGCTCAGACAAAAAGTGAACTCTTCTGTGGACTTTCCCAAGGCATAAATATAGATCATTCTACCCTCACCCGTTACCCCAGTTAAAGAAAACATTGATGATCCAATCTCAGCTATCTAAAGACATTCAGCTTTGATTCAGGCTCTTGAACCTCCATCCTATGTTTCAGTCCAAGTGTTACTGTCAAAAGTCCATTTTAAAATAATCTGAGTCCAGTTCACATCCTGTAAGAGAGAATCTGAGGAGAGAATGACTGTGCTGACCCCGATTATTGTACTTTCTAATCCAAGTGTATTACATTCTGTGCACCAGTTTAGGAAGCCTTTATAATACACTGTATCACAGCAGTAATTCTGTAAGTGAGCAGCAAATTTTAGACACCTATGAAATCAGATATGTTTTGTAAGAAACGGACTCATTATTTGTTAAATACACCATATTTGCCAAATAAAAAAATTAGTGGTTTCATTTCTGTTAATAAAGAATGTCTTTCCTGAATGATTGTAGAAAATCATTGCTTTTTGAATCAAACAGAAAAATGAGAAATTTGAGCCTTAAAAGAAATCTCTCTCTGGTGGTTTCTGCACAGCTGCTTAATAATACAGTCTGGTTTTTGATTGTGTCTTTTTTTGTTTTCCAACAGAATTAGAACAAGGATGGACAGTTAATAAAAGTATTGAGCATCTCCAAGGAAACAGAAAACAGTATGACACAAAATACGAGCTTTCTCAAAAACTTTTTTCTTTACAAGTGTCTGTTTGCATTAACTTTTTGGAACCATGTCAGCCTGTCTGTGGAAGATGAACTCTTTGCACCTGTTTCTAACAGTTTTCCAGAAGATGGTTCTAACCAAAAAATCAAGAGCCTGCCACTCCGGTATACAAAGAATCATCCATACAAAGCTAATTTTGATTGGGTTGTGATACAAAATACTACAGAGAGCTTGTCATTGTCAGAAATCACAAATGACAATGTAAAAAAATTGGTAGCTTTATTATCTAATTTCAGACAAGGATCCAGGTTACAAAATCTGACACTGACAAATGTGTCACTGGATTGGAATGCACTTATGAAAGTTTTTCAGACTGTATGGCACTCATCCATTGAATACTTCAATATTAACAGTGTAACACAACTGTCAGACATTAGAAGTTATGACTTTGACTATTCTGGTACCTCAATGAAAGCACTGACAATAAAGAAAATTCTAATCACAGACTTATACTTCATACAGGATGACCTATACAGAATATTTGCAGACATGAATATTGCAGACATGACAATAGCCGATTCAGAGATGATTCATATGCTTTGTCCTTCATCTAAGAGTCCCTTTAGATACCTAAATTTTTTAAAGAATGATTTAACAGATTTTCTTTTTCAAAAATGTGACAACCTACTTCAGCTGGAGACATTAATCTTGCAGAAGAATAAATTTGAGAGCCTTTACAAGGTAAGTTTCATGACCAGCCATATGAAATCACTGAAATACCTGGACATGAGCAGCAACCTGCTGCGCCACGATGGAGCCGACGTGCAGTGCCAGTGGGCTGAGTCTCTGACAGAGCTGGACCTGTCCTCCAATCAGTTGGCAGATGCTGTGTTTGAATGCTTGCCCGTCAACATCAAAAAACTCGGCCTACAAAACAATCAGATCAGCAATGTCCCCAGGGGGATCGTGCAGCTGGAATCCCTGCAAGAGCTGAACCTGGCATCCAACAGGCTGGCTGACCTGCCAGGGTGCAGTGGCTTTCCGTCCCTGCAGTTCCTGAACACAGAGATGAATTCGATCCTCACCCCGTCAGCTGAGTTCTTCCGGAGCTGCCCAAGGGTCAGGGAGCTGCAGGCCGGGCACAACCCGTTCAAGTGTTCCTGTGAACTGCAGGCCTTTATCCGCCTGGAGAGGCGGGCAGGGGGGAAGCTGTTCGGCTGGCCGGCGGCGTACGTGTGCGAGTACCCGGAAGGCTTGCGAGGAACGGAGCTCAAGGACTTCCACCTGAGCCTGCTGGCTTGCAACACGACGCTCCTGCTTGTGACAGCTCTGCTGCTAACGCTGGTGCTGGTGGCTGCGGTGGCCTTCCTGTGCATCTACCTGGATGTGCCGTGGTACGTGCGGATGACATGGCAGTGGACGCAGACGAAGCGCAGAGCTTGGCACAGCCCGCCCGGAGATCAGGGGGCCGTTCTGCAATTCCACGCGTTCATTTCCTACAGCGAGCGCGATTCGCTGTGGGTGAAGAACGAGCTGATCCCGAACCTGGAGAAGGGGGAGGGCTGCGTGCGGCTGTGCCAGCACGAGAGGAACTTTATCCCTGGCAAGAGCATTGTGGAGAACATCATCAACTGCATTGAGAAGAGCTACAAGTCGATCTTTGTGTTGTCTCCCAACTTTGTGCAGAGCGAGTGGTGTCACTATGAGCTGTACTTTGCCCATCACAAGTTATTCAGTGAGAATTCCAACAGCTTAATCCTCGTTTTACTGGAGCCTATCCCTCCGTACCTTATCCCTGCCAGGTATCACAAGCTGAAAGCTCTCATGGCAAAGCGCACTTACCTGGAGTGGCCGAAGGAGAGGAGCAAGCGTGCCCTATTCTGGGCTAACCTGAGGGCAGCCATTAACATTAACCTGCCAAAAGCTGATGAAAACTGGTCTGAGGAAATAGATGAAGAACTTCTGTAATGGAGTTTCATCTGTTTTTCTTTTTAGTGAAACAATAAATACGATTTTCATTCATTGTAAATGTATTTAACTTTTTCTTACAGTCTTGTTTCTAACTAGTTGTCTGTGTTGCCTCCTAACTCTAGTCAAAATTCAATTCACCGTATTGCAAATCTCTTGAGATAGCAAGTTGCAAATTAATTTGAATTTTGAAATATGAGTTGAAATATTGTGAGTTTTTCTCAGCAGAGTAAAATCTGGAGCAGTTGGTATAGTCATGTGGAAGAATACTACGGCTGCTGGAAAGTTTGCAGAACTTCTTTAATCACACAGTTTATAAAGCTTTGTCAAAGGAGACCTTTTGCTAAAATTGGTTCATGTGAAAGAAAATTAAGGGTCCTGAGAAGATGTCTGAAGTCCAGAGCTCAGAATGGTTGCCAAATAGTCTTTGCTCAGATTCTGTAAAGATCAAAAGGATAGGACCCAGCTACAGAAGTTTGTGAACTTTGATCTTGCCAAAAACAAAGATTGAGGAAGGAAGAAAAGTTTTGGGCTTTTCTCTTAAGGGTAAAAAGAAAGATGAGGTACTTCACATTTTAACTTGGCATTGCAGCAAGGGAGAATCAGTGAATTGATGGAACTCTAATACCCCTAGAGTCCTGGTACCATTTTGATCCTGAGAGATACCTTGACCAGAGGGGGTGTGAGGCTGCAGGAACAGAACTGCCTTCATCATATTGTCTATTTTTTGAGAAACTCCTGACATCTCTAAATCATACCTTTTTCCCCCCGAGATTTCTACTTTTTGTCTTCTCATCCATATATCTTACTTTGTGCTTATTGTTAAAGGAATCTGTCCTTTTCAGCTGAAACTGTATCTCCTGTAGCACAGCTATGACTTGTGATCAGAAAGTCAATAACCAGTCAGAGTCAGAAAAAATTCCCAGGTCTTGAGACAGCAGGTAAGACTTTATTCACTGAGTTAGAAAAACAAACTACATTTACAATATTTGCTTTCCTTTACAGAAATATAGCAGGCCCCTCTGTCTGTGCTTACACTGTTTTAGCTTCAAAAAAGCATGGCAGGGCTCACGCAAACATTCACAACTGCTAAAGTTGATGACAGCAAACTTCCTCTTTGCCCCAATAAGGGAAGATTGTTTGAAATACCAGAGCTAGATGACCGTCAAGCAGGAAGTTTCCCTTCAAAAATGAATTTCAACATGTATATGAGAGAAGAAGGGATGTTATGATGAAATCCTCATGTAGTATAGAATATTTACATTTTATCATATTTTTGCCTTCCATTATTAGCAAAAGGTGTTAATTTTGATTCTTCTTCTTGCCTGAGGTCTAAGTATGATGAGATTTCTTGACCTGAAGCCTTGAACTCTGAGTGACTGTTTATGACCTGTAAAAGAAAGGTCAAATTTAACACTTAGCTCTCTCATCCCACTTAGCCTCAAAATTAATATAACATACCTGTTACCAAATTGCAGACATTTCATTTAGGACTGTGGAAATAAATGGTTACTTTCTGCTTCCTCCTTCCCCTCCAATTACTTCTTCAGTGTGTGACCCTTGGATAAGTGTAGATGATCAGAGAGCTTGTTTTGCCTGTCCCTTTTTCACAACCAGGGGCAGCTGGATTATGTGGTGCCTTGCTTGAAAAATTTCTTCAAAAGCCTCAGAGTTTTAGGCCAGTTACCCTTGAAACCTCTGCAATACAATTAACATCCCCTTGTTGTGTGTAACCTTAAGAACTCATCTGTCGTCTTCTGTTGGCTGGAAGACAGAGAAACCCTCTGAAAGTCAGAGGTGCACCAAGAAACCTTCCTGTTACTCATGTGGGAGCCATAGCCATTACCAGAAATTAAGGAATGGAAGGTTTTAGCAAGGCAAGCAAGGTTTTTTTGCCACTTTGGATAGAACTTGGAATTGTGTGACCTCAGGAAATGTAGATGATGTTATGATAAGCAGAGCAATTACACTTCTGTGCTATTATAGGTTTCTGGATTCCAAAATCGTTGAGTGAATAAATTGGAAAGGGTGGCTTTTAATGAGCATGGGCATCAATTAAAATTTGTACTTTGGAACCAGAAGCCCACATGCTATTATCTTCTTTCCATATGTGCCAAATAATTGATAAAACAGCTAAACATGCAATGAATTATTAGAACTAGTTTCTCTGATTCCACAAGAGACAACGAGTTTCTCAAGTGTTATTAGAATATTTCTAACAATTATCTCAGCCTCTGTCATACTGTCAACCCTTTCTATAAAACCAGCTTTAATCCATGAAGAAATTTTTCCATGTTCATGTGTTGTCTCACAGCACGTCTCACAGCACATGAGCCAGTTTATCTGCACATTTTGGAAAGAGACTAACTTTTCTGTGCAGCCTGGAGATGTTTGCCTGCATTTGGTGCTGCACTGAAATGTCTAACTGCTGCTGCACTCCAGTTATCAGGAAAAGGGAGTGTGTAAATATGTTCTGATGTCAGATACTGTATCAGAGCAGATTCCTGGCATTGGACTAGTCATCTTGGTGACTAGCAGGAATGGTATTTTCACATACATAAAAATATCAACATACAAAACTGATAACATTAAACACCCTCCAAAACCTAAAAAATGTGCAGAATCAAGTGAAAGTGTAAAAGTTTTTTATGTATGTTTAAGCAGTGTGTAGTATAAAGGAAACTGAACTGTGGCAGACAGGGAGACTTGACACAATGTAGGTTGCCCTGCTGAGAGCTCAGCTCTTCTTCAGCTTTAGAAATGTTACAAAACATCTTCACTGAAGTTCAGCTGCAGAGAGTTAGAGGAAGGAAGGGCACTCAAGGGAAAATAATGACACTCTGTGGGAGATTCTGCTGAGCAGAAGGTTCAAAACTTCTGTGAAACCCATGTTTACTCAGGGCTTTGGTTAGTCTGTTTTTTCTTTTGGAAATATTTGCTCAGATTGACTATAATACTCATTTTTGTTTTGTCAAAAGAAAGCAGTATTTATAATCAATAAATGAGAAAATTGTGTGTCCTGCAAGGTGGCTCTGGGTTACCAATTTGATTTCCACAACTTTGATCCTTGTGTCTATTTATATCAAAGCAAAATAGACTTGAGCATCAATGTGATACAGTCCCTGCTCACTTTGACTTGTGGTGGCATTTAGCCTTTGTTTCACCTACTTGACGTACAGCTGATAGTGACAATTACAGTTAAACATTGATGTGACCAAACACCAGTTTTGCAAACCTTTAATTATTTTATTAACTTTCCATGAGTACTTTGGTGAGTTCATCTGCTGTGATTATGCTTTAATCCCATGTCTTGCACATGTAAGATCCCTTCTGCAGTTCTTATCAGAGAGATTCTTCACATTTTTGGCATGGTGCTGGTCCTGTATAGCTTTTCATGCCTGGCCAAGGGTAGCTGTGATTCCTCTCTGGGTAACTAATGGTGACATACAGGCAGAAGTGTGAAATGGCTTTTTGTGACCATTGCTAGAGCAAACTACAAAAACCCCCAGTGGTGTAAAATTCAGAAATGGAACAAAGTATCTGCATGAACATATGGAAAAGATGGTATGTAGCTGGTACATTTTAAGATGCATGAGCAAAAATAAATTGCTTTCAGTTTTTGCCTGTCATGAAAAGTGACTGAATCACTAAACTGAAATCAGCCCCAAAAAAAACTTCGTTGAATTGGTTAGTAAAAAAATTATGCAAGGTTCTTAATGGTTTAACAGAGGTATTCAGGAGTATCAGTTTTATTTTAACCAATTGCAAATTTTTCTTTATGGCAAACTGTTTATTTGGATGTATTTTAAAACTTCATAAAGAAAGGTGGTAAGAAAATGAAACATATTACAACTAAAAGCTGGTTTTAATTGCTGTGTGTGCACTAGAGTCAGTTCTGATGAAAGCTGATGATGTATTTGATTTTACCATGCAGCTAATATTTTTTCTATGAATTATATTCAAAGTAAGCAGTAAAGCTTCTACTGTTTTGCCTAATTGTGATATCTCTGTTCTGTCAACAAGTGCCTTACTCTATTCAGTATCATGGATTAATGCCTAGCAATAGGAGCATCTCTTTTAACTTGAAGTCTAGATGATATCAGCTGGCAAACACTCTTGCTGCTTATTGAGAAACATTCATGATCCCAGGTCTTGTCTTGGGTCACAGATGTTGATTTTCTCCCAGGCTCATGTGCCTGTTCACAATGCTAACTGAATGGCTGCTTTCTTGGATTCCTTCAGCCCCAGATTGCCCTATATTGTCATATTCTTTGTGGCTTCATTACACCTGTCTTGTCATAGGGAATATTCTCTGTTGATTTTTATAAGTTTTTGGAGGAAGCCACAATGCGAGGTATCCTTGATAACCATTCTAGTGTAAAGATGATTGGCCTGTAAAGGTTTTTAACTGTGCCAGTTTGCCCCTGTTACTAGCTTTTGAGATATAAACTTCTGTCATCCATCAGTGTGCTACATTAATTACGCTCCTTGATGAGCAAAAAACTTTGGTAGGGTAGAGCTTTGCAAGAGATCTTTGTATGAACAAAAACTGGCAGTGAGGGTTCTGCTTCCTCTTTTCTGTGTGTGCAAAGAGGAGATGCAGTTGACAGATTTCTATAACACCTGTGTAACATCAGAAGCAGACTTGAAATTAGAAATGCAGAATTATTTGAACGGTCTTGCCAATCTATACTACAGATAGGTTTATTTCCTCCTAAACCAGATAGTTATGCAAATATTACAGAAGTAAATGCATTTTTAGTCTGAGCTGCTAAAAGTTTCCTTAAGTGCTCTTAGTACCTGCATTGTAAGGTATATACCTGTTTCATTAATTCCTTGAATTGTATAGCCTGTTTAAATAAAACCTGTTTTTTTTGCTTCCTGGGGTAGGTAATTATTGAGGAATCAGCATCTCATGTGAGATTCCCCACCTTGAAGATTACATATGTTTGAAATTCTACTTCAGGCATGCTAACCAAATATGCAGAGGACTTTTTCTGGTTCTTCAACTTGGAGATAAATTCCATGCAGAAAAGGTGGGTTATATTTGCTTCATTATTTATAATTATTTTCTCTTTGTTTATCTCTTCATCAACTCTCAGGTGCTGGTGTTTCTTTGCTGTTGGAAGATACTCTTACATTTTGAAGTTTCAGTGAAAACACTCATCTGAATTTCAGCAAAGAGGAAGGGGAGAAAAATCATTTGGTATGGCAGTTGTAATTCTCAGCCAACTCTAATTTAATACCATTCTAAATCAGCATTGGAGAGGTAACCCTTGATCCTTACTATTGCTTTTCTAGACATATTTGCTTTACTCTGACTGCAGCACTCCACAGGGCTATAGAGTGTGACTCATCTCTTGTTGCAATGTCTAGCATAGCATGTACAGTAAATTAAAACTCATCTGGTGCTGGAACATAGACAAAGAATATATTTCTATTTTTTTCTCCCTTCAGAACATTTCTTGCTTTATTACTGACATCCCTTTTGTCCAAGAGGAAGTTTCTCAAGATAGTGCTAGATAAAGCTTATTTGATTCAAGAGTTAAGATTGCTTATCAGCTTGGACTCTGAGGAATGGAGCTAACTGGGCTTTGAAGGAGCTGGGTCAGATTTCCTTGTCTTGTTTTGTCTTGCAATTCATATTGTCCTTTGACCAACCATCCCAGCTTAATTTCTTTTGTATCCTCAGATACCCTAGCACAGCTTTCTGAAGGTGTAATTTGACCTCTCTATCGGATTTGATAGCGTTAGAAATACTTTAGTGATTTCTTCTTTTATTGCTTTTGGTGATGTTAATTGCATATATTTTTGCTTTACTTAATTGAGAAAAAATTTATTAAGTCTGATAGGAAGCTTGGATGGGAAGTGTTGAGTTTTGGTATCAGTTAGTCAAATTATTAGGCACTAACACATAATCTAGAACTGAAAAAAATCGGGTTTTGGTTTCTATTTAACAAAAAATTACACAGGGACAGAATTTTAAAACTTTGGGGTTTTAGATCTTTTTAACAGAAAAAATCAGAACAGAAAATACAGCTGGAGATGTTTGTCTCCTGAAACAATTTGACAATATTGTTGTTGAGTGATTTGCTCAATATGAGTTGCTTATGCTTCATATTGTCTGTGTGTTTTGTTTAATGCTTGACAACGAGAGAGTAATGCCCAGGTCATGGTTTTTCAGAAAAGGACTGATGCCTCTCCAAGTCCATGAAGGCTATTGATAGGCATGACCAGATATTAATTCAGCTGGACCCTGTCTACAAAATCCTTTCCTCCTTGGGTTTTTGATACTTAGTACTAGATTAATTATCCCTCACTATTTTTAGAGAGGTTCACTGTCAAGTTCCAATCATAGGAAAATATAGAAAATTTCATAGGACACCTAGGAAATTCTGGAGTCTTTGGCAATGTCTGTTTTCTTTCAGATTTTGGGTATCACTGCTTCATACATAGTCCAGTCATGGTGTGGTATTACCATTAGTATGCTTTTGGTCAGACTGGTGTAAAAATATTCATTTGTGTGGAGTATGGATGGTTGACCCTGGCAGAGTACTAGCTGTCCACCCAAGCCATTGCATCGCTCCCTTCCTCAACTGGACAGGGAAGAAAATATAAAATGAAAGGCTTGTTAGCCAGATAAGGGCAGGGAGAGATCACTCACTCATCCATTACTGTCACAGGCAAAACAGACTCAACCTGGGAAATTAATTTAATTTATTACAATTTAATCAGAGTAGGATAATGAGAAATAAAACCAAATCCCAAAACACCTTCTTCCCAGACCTCCCTTGTTCCCTGGGCTCAGCTTCACTTCTGAATGCTATATCTCCTCTCCCAATGGCACTGGGGGTCGGGGAATGGGGCCTGTGGTCTGCTCATCGCTTGTTATTTTCCCACTTTTTCCTTCTCACTCTGTTCCCCTGCTCCATCCTGAGGTCCCTTCCACTGGAGATAGGTCTCCACAAAGTTCTCCAACATGAGTCCTTCCCACTAGCTGCAGTTCAAGAACTCTTTAGCACAGATCCTTTCCATGGGGCACAGTCCTTCAGGCTGCTCCAGCATGGGTCCTCCATGAAGTGACAGTCCTGTCAGCAAACCTGCTCCAGGGTGGGCTCCTCTCTCCACAGGACAACAGGTCCTGCCAGGAGCTTGCTCCAACATGGGTCTCCCATGAGGTCACAGCCTCCTTCAGGCATCTACATGCTCCAGCATGGGCTCTTCCATGGCTGCAGGTGGGTCTCTGCTGATCGTGGACCTCCATGGGCTGCAAGGACAGAGCTTCCTCAGAGGAATCTCTGCTCCAGCACCCAGAGCACCTCCTCCCCCTCCTTCTGCACAGACCTTGGTGTCTGCAGAGCTGTTTCTCCCATATCTTCTCACTCCCCTCTCCCAGCTGCAGTTGCTGTTCCCCAGGGCTTTTTCCCCTTCTTCATGGTGTTATCCCAGAGGCACTACTAATGTTGTGGATGACCTTGGCCCTAAATCCAGCTTAAAGCCAGTAGCTGGATTTATAGAGCACAGAGGAAGCTTCTAGCAGCTTCTCAGAGAAACCATACCAGTAGTCCCCCTTCTACCAAAACCTCACTGCACAAACCCAATGCAATGGACAGTATAATTCCTCTTCAGAATTCTTGGCTTACTGGAAAAATGGACTCTTATGTCTTTGTGCTATAGCAAGGATAAAGCTGATGATCTGACCCTGAGAGGGTGCATGGCAATAGCCAGGGTCTTTGGAGTGTGGAGAAGAATATCCTTTGAGTGAAGAGGTTGTTTTTGCACCAGTTGCTGTGAGGGTGGTTTTATTGGAGTTTTGTTCCCAAATGTGCATGAATTTGGGATGTATAGAAACAGCAGATGGATCGGTTGTTTAATTCTCCTTTATTTATAAATGCATTGATATTGGTTTGTACCAGTTTTGCATTCTTTTGTGATTGTTGAGAAATTTGTATTTTTTAACATCTATGTTATTTTTAACATACCAGTGGCATCCCGCCCCCATTATTAAGAGAAGTAATTTATATTTGACTGAGTCAATAATTAGAGTTAAAGAATGGGAGTGAGGACTATTGATAAGGACTGAAAACAAGAGTATGTAAAAATATTTTTTTATTACATAGATTGTATATTGTATTTTATTTTCACAATAAAAAAACAACTTCAACCATTCAACAGCTTCATTAAATTTCATGTATTTTTTTTTTCATAGGGCTGGACTCATCAGGGAGACATATTATACAGAAAACAAAGATATGCTTCCGTGTTTCTGTAAAAAAACAAGATAAAGCTGGATAGCATAATGAGCTCCCTCACAAATATCTATGTTTTTACTTGTGCCTTTACCTTCACACTATGGAACAATATCCAGCCAACTGTAGAAGATGAATTTATTGCAAATTATTCAAGCAGTTTGCTAACTTATGTTCCAAAAATCATTCCAGCCCATACTCGGGTATTAGATTTATCACATAATAGGATCTCTGGACTTAGTATCTCAGAATTTATTTATTTTTCTGACCTTCAAGTATTAAATATTTCTTATAATATAATTACAGTGCTTGACTTTAGTGTCTTTATTTTTAATGAAAATTTAGAATACTTAGATTTATCTCATAATAACATTTCAAAAGTTTGCTGTCTCACTCTTGCATATCTTAGACATTTAGATCTTTCTTTCAATAAGTTTACTGCCCTGCCCATGTGTCAGGAATTTGGGAACATGTTTCATTTGGAGTACCTTGGATTAACTGCTACAATGATACGAAGGTCAGACTTCAGGTATATCAAACATTTGCAGCTGCACACTGTCTTCCTGACCTTAAGAAACTTTTCATTGTATGAGCCTCAGAGTCTGACAGTCTTGACCACAAGGAACCTCCACATTGTTTTTGCAGCAAACCAAAACTTCATTTTTCCCCTCTTGTATGATGGAATGAGCACTTCAGAAAACTTAAAAATAGTTAACTTAATATATACCTTGAGCTACAAAGATTTCCCTGCTCCGCCTTTAATGCTTCTGAAAAAAATCAAGACAACAGCTCTCACGCTTGAGGCTGTGGACTTAAAATGGGCTATCATCCTGCAAATTTTCATGCTTATTTGGTATTCACCTATGGAACATTTGACTGTGAGAAATTTGACTTTTCGGGGTCCACTGGAGGAGCCAAATGAATATGCATTTCTACCCTTATTAAGCTCTGTAGAACATTTAATTTCTTTGGATGGCTCCATGAAAACATTAACTTTGGAGCATGTTCGTAATAAAGTTTATTATTTCAACCAGGAGATTCTATACAGACAGTTCTCAGAGATGAATATTGCCAATTTGACAATAAGTGATGCCTATATGCCGCACATGCTTTGTCCCAATAGAACAAGCTCATTTCAGTATTTAAATTTTTCTCACAATGCTCTGACAGATGAGTTGTTCCAGAATTGTGGCACTCTCATGGATCTGAAATTACTTATTTTGCAGAAGAATAAATTTGAGAGCCTTTACAAGGTAAGCTTCATGACCAGCCATATGAAATCACTGAAATACCTGGACATGAGCAGCAACCTGCTGCGCCACGATGGAGCCGACGTGCAGTGCCAGTGGGCTGAGTCTCTGACAGAGCTGGACCTGTCCTCCAATCAGTTGGCAGATGCTGTGTTTGAATGCTTGCCCGTCAACATCAAAAAACTCGGCCTACAAAACAATCAGATCAGCAATGTCCCCAGGGGGATCGTGCAGCTGGAATCCCTGCAAGAGCTGAACCTGGCATCCAACAGGCTGGCTGACCTGCCAGGGTGCAGTGGCTTTCCGTCCCTGCAGTTCCTGAACACAGAGATGAATTCGATCCTCACCCCGTCAGCTGAGTTCTTCCGGAGCTGCCCAAGGGTCAGGGAGCTGCAGGCCGGGCACAACCCGTTCAAGTGTTCCTGTGAACTGCAGGCCTTTATCCGCCTGGAGAGGCGGGCAGGGGGGAAGCTGTTCGGCTGGCCGGCGGCGTACGTGTGCGAGTACCCGGAAGGCTTGCGAGGAACGGAGCTCAAGGACTTCCACCTGAGCCTGCTGGCTTGCAACACGACGCTCCTGCTTGTGACAGCTCTGCTGCTAACGCTGGTGCTGGTGGCTGCGGTGGCCTTCCTGTGCATCTACCTGGATGTGCCGTGGTACGTGCGGATGACATGGCAGTGGACGCAGACGAAGCGCAGAGCTTGGCACAGCCCGCCCGGAGATCAGGGGGCCGTTCTGCAATTCCACGCGTTCATTTCCTACAGCGAGCGCGATTCGCTGTGGGTGAAGAACGAGCTGATCCCGAACCTGGAGAAGGGGGAGGGCTGCGTGCGGCTGTGCCAGCACGAGAGGAACTTTATCCCTGGCAAGAGCATTGTGGAGAACATCATCAACTGCATTGAGAAGAGCTACAAGTCGATCTTTGTGTTGTCTCCCAACTTTGTGCAGAGCGAGTGGTGTCACTATGAGCTGTACTTTGCCCATCACAAGTTATTCAGTGAGAATTCCAACAGCTTAATCCTCGTTTTACTGGAGCCTATCCCTCCGTACCTTATCCCTGCCAGGTATCACAAGCTGAAAGCTCTCATGGCAAAGCGCACTTACCTGGAGTGGCCGAAGGAGAGGAGCAAGCGTGCCCTATTCTGGGCTAACCTGAGGGCAGCCATTAACATTAACCTGCCAATATCCAGTGAAGCAAATGAGTGATGCTACACCTGCTAGTAGTATAAGTATGTAAATAACTGACTTGATTATTTTGCATTAAACTCTGTTAATTTTTTTTTCTATTTTCTTACAATATTCCCAGTTTGTTACAAAATGTGGTACATATAGAAATTGCTATTGCTTATTTAAGCCATCCAAGTAGTCAGAGGTCATCTGTAGTTGCCCTTCATCAACAAAGAATGAGAGAGAAATTTTCAATGTTTGACCTTATTTTTAGGTTGCATTTGTTTTGGACTTTTCCCATTGAAAGCTATATTTGAAAGTAACAAGAATAGTGACTGGTTTAGTGTAATCAGGCTGCCAAGGCATACATTTAATCTTTGTTCTGATATGAATACTGTGAGGTTAAGAATGTAGGGATGTGCTTTCTTGGTTTTAATAAAGTAACATAAAGAAGAAAACTATTGTTTGAATCCTATCCAGTACATTAGAATAGTAGATGTCAAGAGTACAGTATCTGCACTCTTTTAGCTTATTTTCCCTTCCTGCAAGTCTTTCCCTTCATCACAGAGAGACTTCCTTGGGTGAATGCTGAAAAGTTGAATCCATTAATCCTTGTTTGATGGTCTTCTTCCTTTGCTGTATTTAACATTACTACTTGCATTATCTACATTATCTAACATTATCTACAGATAGATACCTGCCAAGTCATGATTTCATAGGATTTGCTATTCACTGTCTTCAAATTCATAGTTAATACTATGTACTTATTATTTTTTATAGTTTTGTAATATTGCTGCTTTCTGCTGTGATTCTATCAAGCTATACCAGGCTGCATGTTTTTTCTGTTTCCTAATACTCAGAAACTTGATGTTTGGAGGTGAACCCTCTTTTATCTCCAGGCTTCCACTGAACTCTGTTACCTTGCTCATTTAATTAGCAGGTGTTGAGGGTCATCACACAGCTGAAAAAAGAGTAATTTTCCCTTGGAAATAACTTACCTGCTAAAATCTTACTGATTAAACTAATGGTGTTTGTTAGTAGGAGACATCTGGTAACCTGCTGTGCTTAGATTAGATTTGAGAGTCTAATAAACATCTCATTCTTTATCAGTTATTAAATGTCATGTGTCATTTCATTGGTGATGTGGAGTTGTGTCATTATACTTACAGCTTAATGGAAATGTAAAGTCCTGTGATCATAACTGTGAGCAGCAAATGAGGTGATCAGACTGGTAAGAGGACGTGATCCTTAATGCTCACTGAGGTGGCTCACCAGCACACACCAGCTGTGGTAGCTAGATGAAACAGTGAAATTGAAGCTGTGGGAGAGCTTCCTGGTGTCCAGAGATGCCAAGACATATTGCATCTCACCAGAGCTTGTCTGGCTCTATCACTTCGGCCTGCGACAGGAGTGGGTCACACCCCAGGAGCAGGATGACCCGAGGTGTGACTAGAGCACTTGCTCTATGGCTTTTTGGCTGTCAGTCTGAGCTCTGAGGAGACAAGGACGAGAGGGAGGTCTTTTGCATGGGATAATAGAGGATTTATTGCTCTGGGGAATCTTGGCGGCAAAAGACAGAAAATGTGAGAGCGTGCAACAGCTGAAACAGGGAGGCGATTCAAAGGGAGGGTACAAAGCATCAGCTAATCAGAGATGTCCTGGGGAGGGCAAAAGGTGGGGTTCACAAAATCATCATCCAGTGAGGGAGGTGAGGGGGAAATTGGGTCACATGGACTAATCAAGCCTCGAAGTTTAGGGGATTTCTGAAGTGGAATTCCAAGCGTGCGGTGGGCCTAAGGTAGGATTGACAGGAGACTCAGGGTAGATTGACAACGTGGGGTGGGAGGGTCTCATTTGGACCAAACCATCAACTTAGAACATACCATTAACAAAACACACTGCAACAAAGACACTGCTGGCTCCCACCTACCAGTTCAGGCTAACTGGATAGGATTACAGTAGGATGCCAGGTGCCTGGCTCCTGAGCTTTGGAAAGAAGAGCTAAAATCTCCATTAAATCTTAATTATCACTCAATTATTTCCACACTCATTAAATCTGTATCTCTCCAACTTAGAGAGGAGGATGTTGTGGGGGAATATGTCAAAGCCTTACCCAGAAATTAAGATTTTGTAGGGATTAGGGATGCTGCTGGCTGAGAGGTTGGACATGACCCAGCCATGGGCACTCACAGCCCAGAGAGCCAAACGTGTCCTGGGCTGCATCCAGAGCACCGTGGGCAGCAGGGCCAGGGAGGGGATTCTGTCCCTCTGCTCTGCTCTGCTGAGACCCCACCTGCAGGGCTGCATCAGCTCTGGGGTCCCAGCGTAAGAAGAATGTGGACCTGTTGGAGCAAGCCCAGAGGAGGCCACAAAGATGATCAGAAGGCTGGAGCACCTCTTCTATTAGGACAGACTGAGAGAGCTGGGGTTGTTCAGCCTGCAGAAGAGAAGGCTCCATGGAGGCCTTTCAGTACTCACATAGGGCTTGTAAGAAAGATGCAGACAGACTTTTTAGCAGGACCTGTTGTGATAAGTGAAGGGGTACTGGTTATAAACTAAAAGAGGGCTGATTTAGGTTGCATATAAGCAATAATTTTCTATAGTGAGGGTGGTGAAACACTGGAAGAGATGGTCCAAAAACATTGTGAATGTCCCATCCCTGGAAACATTCAAGGTCAGGTTTGGAAGGGCTCTGAGTGATCTGATTTAGTTGAAGATGTCCCTGCTCATTGCAGGGAGTTGAACTAGATGACCTTTATGAGTCCCTTCCAACCCAAGCCATTTTATGATTCTATGATTTTACCTCTCTAGCACTTCTTGACACTTTAAAGTGGGGAATGCTACCAAGAAACTCTGTGCACCTTCTTCCTGAAAGCCTTCTCCCCCTCCCAGACATTACAGCCTAAGGACATGATTAGCAGTCACACTTAGTGCTAATGGGCTAAAGGGCCCATAGTCTATCTTTTTTACTAGACAAGAAAACAGGAAGTAGAATTTCTTAATTCAGGTTTTCTGGTCTCTGTAAATTTAATGCATCAGCAAACTGGGAGTTATGTCCTAAGTAATGCACAGACTGGGCCATGGAGGATCCCTCATCTTTAAGACTGCTCTGAAATGTAAGTTTTAGGTGGGTGTGAAAGAAATTGTTTCTCAAGTCTGCCATGTATATTGTTTTGGAATATTAATGTTGTAAGAGCCCTTTATACTCTGTCCTTTCTACCTTGCAGATCTTTCGTGCACATGCCAAATTATTTCAGTTATTTACATATCATACCATAAGCTACAGCTTCTTAAAATACACTTTTGAGTTTCTTTGATAGAGCAGACTCGTTTTGTTGTGGTGTGTTGGTTGGTTTTCTTTTTTAAGTAAGCATTTGACAACATTTCTTATCAAGCAACATTGTGTATTGCCTTAGTTAGTGTTCAGTCAGGCCAGAATTTTAATTGTAAAAGATACATTTAAAGTGTTTTTATGACAAAAAATTACAGTAAAGACACAGAGATCAGTTTTAAATCCTTGAGCAGACTTCTGTGTATGACAGGATTAAACTCAGTGATAGCAAATAAGACAGACAGAACAGCTTAATTTCTCAAGTATGAGAAAATTAACGTTACCTTAAATCCAGTGAATTTAAATTTTGCCTTTTTCTCAGACTAAGAGGGACGCCCAGTGGCCATTGAAATTATCACTGCTTCCTGAAAGTGATCACTCAGTCTAGAACGTATGCAATGCTTTTTGACTCATAGGAAACCAGATAAATCTTATCAGCACAGCAACTGGAGTAGCCTCTTGCAGGTGTGCGGGCTCCGGAGGACAGGTCAGGACGAGCTCTTCCCTGTGACAGCTGCCACGCTGGGTCAGTGGCCATGACTCCCCCATGCCATTGGTCCCTCCTGCCTAAACCTTAGAAATCAGCAGCCTGATATGAGCTTTGCAACATGCAGTCCTTATTTTCAAGCAGGAGACCAAGAAATTCAAGCCAGTCATTTTCTCGTATGCCGATTGCCGTTTGCAGGCTTTTATTTTTATGCCTCATTTCTGCTGTACTGCTTTCCCTTCTGTACATCACCATGGCATACCACAGGTACTCACCAGGCTGATCTGCAAGATCCCAGGCAGTGAGAAACCAACATCCTGATGCAAATACTTCAGCAGAAATGAAGTGTTAGAGATGCATAGTGAATTCGGCCAGGCTCCCCCTTCTCAGGCATCTGATAAGGTGTGAAGAAATAAAACCCCTTTCTTCTTCATCTCTAATCATCATCATCATCTCTCAGCACAGCCTGCAGGTGTGTCTGGAGGTGCACAAGACTCACATGGAGATGTGTCAGCAGCCTCTGGCACCCCAGCCTGGGAGAGGCTGTGGGGCAGAGCCTGGCACCAGGAGCAGGCCCAGGCAGTCATCTTGTGAGCGATAAAAAAGGCAAACTCACATGTTTGGTGCTCCACACCTGCCTATGGGCTAATTAGAATGCCCTAATTAGAAGTGAGTAAAACATTTTTATAAGCTTGCCACTAAGTGTGGTGCTCCTCCAGCACAAATTCCTTGTGCTCCTGCCCTGGGTCCCTTGGCAGGAGGCCACACGGGAGGTGGCCACAGGCTGGGCAGAAGGGCCACCCAAACGTCCAGAGCCACAGGGGTCTCCTCCAGGCTGCCTCCGACCCCAGCGCGGCATCACTGCTCCTTGTCATCCAGCGCGTGACAACATGACCACCAACAACATTCTGAGTGTTTTATTAACAAGTATAATACATATGCACTGTATACTAAATATATTGAATACACTAAATATACTAAATATAGTATGAGGACTGTACAGTACAAATTTATGTTCACAGTTTGACATGACAAAATGTCATTACTGAATTCCCATTGGACTACCAAAGTAGAAACAGTGAAAGTACATTAAACATTCACATCTTTAGTACGAAAAGATTACCAAAATGTCTCTGTATTTGCAAGTTATAGTAATGCACGCTAGAAACCTTTAATTAGCCATTTCGTCTTATTAGCTTATAAAATATATTACATTTTATTTTAAAAATTCTGCATAGTTTATAGAAGTATTAAAGTAAATAAAAATCCTTGCTATATTTGCAGGTGAGAGATGCTAAGCAAAAAGATTATTTTGACCTTCTAAAGTACATTAAGTGCTAGTATCTGTAAAATATAATGAAAACTGGTGTAGCCCTCTTAAGAGATGTAAAATGCTTTGTAAATTTTTTAGAAAGGATTTGTATTCATCTATATGTTGCTAACCTTGACAGAGACGACATATTTGAACAAGATGTGGCATTAGAGGTATCACTGCAGAATGCTGCGTCTATATTTAAATAAACTACACACATTAATACCTGCTTAGTTTCTTGCAATTGTATTAGAAACTAGTAATTTATTATAATCAAATGGCTTAAGCAGGCACATTTTAGTAAAACAGTATTACTGCTACACACTGCACAGTTCAATACTGTTAGGAAGAAAAGGGGGGGTTTACATATTCTGCAGGATTAGGATTTTCTATCTGAACTGGCTATTCTTTAGGGTATAGATGGAATGACTGGTTTTGTAAAGTATTTAATTGAGTATATTTAAAAATTGCAAGGTATCCCTCAAGCCCAAAGCTTGTTAAAATGAACCAATGAGCTGGTTAAGATGTAAATTTACATTCAGCTAAAAGTGTATTTGTTTGTGACTTTTTAGACATCCCACAAAGACACCATAGACAAATGAAAAATCCTACAAGGAAGGCTTCATCATGTAATAATATCAAATACTTATATTTAATATTTAAATTTGTTGTCCTAATTCGCAAGACACATGGATGAAATTTGAAAGTTCCACTCAATCTCCACTGTATTTGACCCCATCATTAGCATAAATATTTTCAGGAAAAAGGTACATAAGATAATGAATTAACATGACAAATAACCTAGACTAAATTATCTGAAGTAACTCTTAGTTACAAAGAAGTTCTGCTTTTAGGTTTTAAAAAATATTGATTCAAAAAATATTAAAGAACATATTAACGAAAACATTTTTTGGAAGCCTCAAAAGCAATACACAGCATTAGAAAGAAATGTTCCTTAAACATCCTTAGTTTTCTAAATTAGCATTTTTAAGGTAAAAATGGGACCAGTTTCCATTAAGGTGCTTATATTTATAGTATCTGATTTTTTCCCCCCTACAACAGAACAGAGAAATGTTTTCATCCCAGGGTACTAAATGTCTGTAGACCTGTGACTGATGCCACAGGGCTCCCTCTACACAGCCTCTCAGCCAGTGATGTGTCTGGATTTACAAAATTACCATTAAAACCTAGAGCAAATTCTGCTACCAATGACAAAAAAAATGTAAAACAAGTCCACATTCTGGAACAGCTGCTCATTAATATCAATCTCTTTCCTACAAGTTTCTCAATGTCACTAACAATCTGGCCCACCAAGAAAGGAAAAAGACTGATTCATGTGCCAGGTGTTTCAGCACCACAGGTGAGCAGATGAGGCACTCACAAGACACCAGATGTAGCCCTACCGAGGTGGTGAGGCTGTATGGAGCTGGAACAGAGCAACTGCTGTCAGAGCATTTTTCCACAGAAGTACAGACCTCTCCTCTAATTTCACAGGCATATGGATGTCAGAACAGCTGGTAAAGCCCTATCACCAAATAAAGGCTCTTTGCACTCACACTCTTGAATCTTCAAGATTTTTGGCATTGGGCTCCACTGGATACAGAAGCACAGTCTACCTGCTCCACAAGCTCAGATATACCCACCTGCAGATGGACACTCCACCTGTCTGCTGCAGAGTTCTATGAAACTCTTCCTCCCCTCACGCCTCCATTGTTCACTGATTTTTTTCCAAAAGAAAGGAAATGCTGACTTCAGTATGTTTAATGTACAGGGAATGGTGGTTACCTTACACCGGGCATGGAAGGAAAATGCGCTTGTGTGTGAGAGCATAGAGAAATACATCCTGTTTCCTTGCACACAAAAGAACTGACCAAAAAATTGTTACCTGCCACAAAGTCTGCCAGCTAATACAAACAGAAACCTTCCTTTCAGAGGGCTCCCAGACAGGAACATTTCTAGGGGCAACTGCAGGTTGCTTGAATTCAATTTCTTATACCTATAGAGTTCTGTTTGCTAATAGGCATGGTTTTAATGCAATAGACACGTCCACAGGGAAGTAGTTGTACCTACCACCAAGAGACTACAAGAGTCACAAATCAGAGTTAGGAACTGGATGATCTGGTATAAGCTTTTATCCAAAACAGATACATGACTCAATTTATCATCAGAAGTACTTCATAACTGATGCCATCTTCTCATAAAAACACTGTGGATCAATAATTTTAAATACTGTAGTGTATTGCAGTGGTACTCACAACAATAGAGAGCATTTTTGACTTAATGATTGTTATTTTCTGAAGTAAAGCAAAGAGAAAAAAATTATTTAAAAGAAATGCAGGGGCATGACTGGAGGTGGATAATCTATATTCCTGAAATGAGGTGCAATAGGATTCCACTAATGTAATTTAATGCCAAATCACAGGAGAGTACCATAGAATCACAGAATCACAGAATATGCTGAGTTGGAAGGGACCTATCAGGATCATTGAGTCCCACTCCTGGCCCTGCACAGGACACCCCAAAAGTCACACCCTGTGCCTGAGCGCATTGCCCAGATGCTTAGCTCAGACAGGCTTGATGCCTGGGAAGCCACTTCCAGTGCCCAACCACCCTCTGGGTGAAAAACTTCTTCATGGTAAACCCCTTACTCAGCTTCAAGCCATTTCCTCAACTGTGTGTGTTCCATTCATACACTTGCATAGAAACCAGACATACAGAGTCACACCAAGTCTTCCTTTAACAAATCCACTGGGGTATTATGCAACAAAAACAAGGATATATACTACACTATAATACAGATGACATTGCTTTAGATGCTCAGTATTAGGTACGGACCAATTCCTGCCCATTTTTCTTCTTCACTGGGGAAAATGATACTATGACTCAATCTTTCTGTAAAGTAATTACACTGTTTAGATTTATTTCCTCAGCATTACTCACTGTTCGGGCAGAAGGGATTTCTAAATCAGGTGTCTTTCTAAAACTGTTGTACTAACCATACTGCAGAAATCAATGTATCTGGGAGAGTCCATTAATTGCATTGTTGAGCATAAAATGAGAGTGTATCCCTTACAGGGTACATAAATAACAGTCTCTGGCAAGGACTAGCATTTCGGATATTCAATAACATTTACTATTTTATCAGTATATGCTGGGTTGATTATACGAAGAAACCAACAAAAACTGTTGGTTTAAACATTCCCTTATTCACAAATGAAATACAATAAACATACTGAATGCAGAAAGGGTTTGCTTAGCATCCCCTGGAGAAAAAAAAGAAGTGTTCACATTCTTTAGGTCTGACCCGTGGCAAGGACATGGAAGGGTTAGATAACATCTGTTACTGACCATACGTTAAGCTTTTAATGGTATAAACTCAGAGATCCAGACCAGCTGAATCCAAATTAAAATGCATGTGTAAAAAACAAAAGAAGTGTGTCAGGAGTCAGGGACAGAAGACATTCAGACTAGCATGTGGCGTTTCCTGTGAAGAGCAAGATGGTCCGAACGTGAAAAGCTACGGTCACAGTCTGGACACTGGAAGGGTTTGATTCCTGTGTGCTTGCGGAAATGCCGCGTTAGTTCATCAGAACGAGCAAACTTCCACGTGCATCCCTCCCAAGTGCATTTGTATGGTTTTTCTCCTGGAAAAGGAAACACAGAAGTGGGGATTTAAGACATGAACGTATCAGTTTTGATCACGTAAGTTCACACATACATCTGACACATTTATTCTTTGCATTGCCAAATTTCAGCAAGTACTTCAGTGCTTACTCAAAAAGCCTCTGAACAGCTCAAAGCTGAAGAGTACTCTGCGCTATAAACTGTGCAGTCGAAGTTAACTGACCAAAAAATTGTTACCTGCCACAACTTATTTCTGCATTGTCTCTCTGTTCCTGTCTCTGCCATATTAGCACTGGTTTTGTCTTATGAAGCCCAGAAGGATGAAGGTTTAAGCATTTGTTCAAGTATTTTCAAAACATGGATCTAGTTTTCTAGATTTCTGGCGAAAAGGACTGTGCTACCATAAAGTATAACAGGCAGAAATCTTCTGATTTCAACTGGCATCACTGTTGCAAGTACCTCAAACTCACTATAATTACTAATATGTCATCCTCCTCCTTTAACACCACTGTATTGCCCAACAGGTAAAGGGCTGGCTTGATGCACAACAGACATGAACTGGGCTCCATTTTTCCTAAACAAGGTATCCTTGCAAAAACCTTGGATGTGTGTATATTCATTCAGCATGCCAAGATGAACATTTCTGTGGAGAACAGAGATGGGGATGTCTGCTGGAACACTCATTCAGAAAAAAAGCACCACTGCACCAGTGGTTATCATCTCCACAGAGCAGATGCATTTGCATCTGGCATACAGTCCAGACTTCTGCAAACAGGCTACTCCCATGGAAATCATAGTCAAATTTAACAGTGATGTCATAGGTGAGCCAGTGCAATTTGAAATGATTTGGTGTTTACAGGGTGTGCAAATTGAGTAAACTGCAAGCAACTGGACACAAAATGAGTGAAGAGCCAGTGAATGTAAAACACATCAGCATGCACTGTGAACCTGTTCTGGCTTACAGTATCTTGTTGTAGGTTTTTCTTACTATGTCCTCTATCTTTTTCTGAACCTATAATTATTTTCACAGTAATGCCAGATCTACCTTCTGTCATTTTGTTATTTACACCTGTGGTCATCTGACCATTAGCAGAAATTACAAGCTTAGCCCACTATTTCACCACAGTAAATTGAAGAAAGAGAAGAATAGCTATGCTCAAACCTGTATGGGTTCTTCGGTGAGCTTTCAGGTGGGAGCTTTTAGTGTAGACTTTGTTGCAGCCTTCATAATCACATCGATGTATTCTGCGTTTTCTTTGTGTGTCTGGAGATTCCACAGGTAAAGGTCTCTTTCCTGGCTGAACTATAACTGAAGGGTGATTCCTGCAAAGTCAAATTAATGTTAAAAACATTTAGCACAGCAAACCTCAGCTAGTATGATTCATAACAGAGCCTTTTATTCATTACCACTCTCTCTTGGCAGAAAGAACAACATTACACGCATGTCGAAAAATTCAACAGGGTTTAGAAAATTTTGTGTGTTTTAGCAGTAGTATTTTTAAATGTTTACTCACTTTGTGGCATGATGTAGCCATTTTTACTACTTACTAGCTCTTTTTTAAAACTTACAGAGGAAAAAACCCCTTCAACTTCGTGTTTTTCAGTCCAACCCAGATTTCTTAAACCCTGAGTGAACTCTTCTTGTATTTGTTCACTGTTTTTTTTCCTTCAAATACAACTAATTTGATTGTAATTGGAAACAGCTATTCCATATTATTAAAGAAATTGTATCTTTAGGGTTTCAAAGCAGAACTCAATCTTTATTGTTCCAGCCACTCCTTCAGAATGTAATTAAGAATTTCCTGTTTGGTGCTGGCAGCAGGGTGCGGCCTCCCTGTACCACTGACGTCAATTCCTAAAAGTAGAGCTTAGCCTGCGTGGCACACCCACAGGATGTCTGAAGTTGTCCCTCCACCTTCATAAACATAATTTTTCATTTCAGAAGCCCACAGGTACAGTGCAGGTAAGACATATACAAACTACATATGGACTTTTGCAACAAACAAACCCATGAATGTTCACGTGTGCAAAAACACACAAGCTTCTTTGAAGGTGTCTTTGTTGAATGACACCCCCACTGAAGAACTGGGGACAACCTTGATTCCTTCTTCCAAATCAATCTTAGAAAATGTTTGTATGTTTGTCAAAAAGGTAAGTGCAGAATGTAATGCGCAGATATTAGCATTCCTTGTTGCAAAACCAGCTCCTCCATGCAACAGAAAGCTTTCTAGAAATTCCATCTTTTTTAAGTTAATGTATTTCACTTGTTTTTACCAATCAACTTATGTTTTGTAACACCACGTTCTATTAGTTACTTACTCCAAGTTCCTTTAGGGCCTAATTTTCAGAAACACCGAATTCCTACTTCTCTCAGCAAAATAAAGGGCATGTGCTAAAGACAGAAAATCCTGTGCTTGGCTTAAGAAGATTTTTCTATGACCCCACAGCAGTAGGATGGGAATTACTGATATGGGAAAAGTTGAATTCTGTTATTGATTCTTTTCTTAAGAGTTAGAGGCTGGAAACTGGGAGCCAAATTCTCTTTCTTGGGTGGTTCTGTGTCCGTTGAGTGATGTACTCTTCAAGTACACATTAAATCTAGCTAAAACTATTATAGTGGCAGGAAACCCCAGATGGTGAAGTCAGACAGAGATGTACACACTCTTAAATAAGAAGACAAGCTTCTAGCTTCCAAAGAAACGGCTCTCTAAAGAAATGCTCAGTTTTAATGCCGTTGCATACCAGTGGAGAAGCTCTGGCTTAGGACAGCAAACAGACTTGGTTCAAATCATTACCTGTGGAGTCTAGTCCTGGACATGATAACATCTGGGAAAAGGGAGAAAAAGGATATTGGCCATACACCATCCATTTGTGATTTAGATTTTCAATCTACAAGTGTCTGGAAAAAGCACTGAAAATTTCTCCTTTTCCCCTTATGGGAGAGGAGGCTGGCAAGACAACCAAATGTTATCAAAGATCAGATAGGGCATGGCAGTTTTAAAAAATGGTTAGGGTGGTGTCAAATTCAGAGGTAAATATAAAGTAAGTGCCAATAATAAAAGCACAGCCACAATTCTTTCATTCCCTCTTCTACAACCAGATGCAAGCTCATGTAAGTCTACCCATTTAAGTGTCACTCCTAAATAGGTATGAGTATCTTCCAAAAATTATGTTAAAACTTCAACAGCTTTTTCTTCTTAACCACAGACCACGCTATGTTGACAGCATGAGTTAACTTTGACACTTGTATGAAAATATGTTAATGAGGCTCCTTATATTTGGCCAGAGATTATTTCCTCAAGTTTGATTTTAGACATAACTGCACAGTTACATCAATTATCAGATGTACTAGAAAGTTCAGCCATCTCTACAGAAATGCCACCACCATTATTTATAGATAGATATACTGCCAAAAGCTACAGCAAAATAAGTCACTTCAGTGAGACTAAAGGTTTCCTATGCCCCTTCAATGTAGCTTAGGTGTCTGAATAGTACACTCTGTGTAGTTGGAACCAATGCACAGCGATAAAAACTTCAATGCCTAACTACAGCTTGTAAACCTGTGAGACAACAACATTTTTTAAAATAAAGGTTTAAGTATCTCATCTTGTAACTTTTGTGAGTTGTCTATGCATTTTTTTTAATGATAAGAAATACAATTTATAAACTCTTGTTTTGGACACAGAAGAATGTGAACTTGAAAGGGCTGGTTCTAGGAGCAAGAACTACATCTCCACAGGACAGCTATACAGCAATTTAAGCTGTTACAACGCAAGGAAGAGACTCTCCATGAACATCATACTCTGCATGGGCAAGCAGAGGAGATGCTATGGAAACATGGACATACAAATGTTTTATGTAACAAGGCTATCTACACGTTAATTCTATACCATTATATGTACCATGAATACCAATTATATACCATATAACCAAATTTTACATTCTTTGCTCAGTGAATGGGTTTCCTGGGGAAACTAGACCCATTGGGAAATAAATAATGCAAATCACTAATGCAGGTGACAAGTCTGCAGAAGTCTCAGCCCTGGAGGAAGGGTGTGGTACCAGCCAGGAACAGCACTTACTGGTTTGCTCTTGTTAAAGAGACTTAATGAAGATAAAAAATAAACTGAACCATTTGATAGTCATGACCTAGCAGTAGTTAGTTCCAGCTACATGTAGACCTTCCTGACTCCCTTGTGTGGTAGGTCCATTACGGAAGGTAAGTAAACAGCATGTTTACTATTTTATGTTCATTACAATAAAACATTTAAGGTGATTTAAAAGAAACAGCATATAGTTTATAAAAGCTAGCTGGCTACTAACGGCAAAGAGCCTGCAGTCTAGGAGCTGCATCTAGACTATTTGAAGACAAGAAGAGGTGCCTACAAGAAGGCTGTTGTGGAATGTAGCCAGCCCTGGTGCTGTGGTGTGCTTTTGAACCCAATGGCCATGAGCAGGAGGAAGAAGTCTAGAGGAAATAGAGGAGACCACCCATCCATACTATGCTTTTCTGTCTCTCTGAACCATACTCACACTGGGTTTAGAGTGTCTGGCTTGAAGCTCTCTTTCCCTTACTCTATGAGGTGAGGTCAAAGACAACCACCTCAAGGGTGACAGTGAGCAAGAGGGAAGTGCAGAAATGGATTCTGAGGTTCTGTGCTGTGAGTCTTGCTCAGCTCCCAACTTCAGCTCCTGCCACAGCCACACTGGCAGCCTGCCTGCCTACCCAGAGCATGGCTTGCTGAGGGATGAGCCAGGCCCTGGGTCATTCCATGGTTTTAGTAAGTTGACAGGACTTTCCCTAGGAAAACAGGAAATGGAAGGGTGCCCATGGCTCCTCAGGTACTTCCTTGAGAACTTTTTAATGTTTTCAGTTAAAAGGTTTATGCCCCAGACCTAATTTCTTCTTCTAGCCCTTGTCCTTTCTTCTGCAAACAGCCCTGTTTTAAAACCCATTATATCTATGATCCAGTTCATGCAGTGGCCCCAGTCACAGTTATACCAGCACAATGAGTTCATACTGGGATGGAAACAAGTTGCCATGAGGGAAGAATGCTTCAGAACAATGGCCTCAGGTAAAAATGCAATTTCACTACATATACACAGAACTTGTAAGCCTGAAGAGGTTCTTCCCACCAAGTGGGCAAAACTTTTGAAAATACAAAGAGGTCCTCCAAGAAAAAGTCACAACAGTCATTTTAAAGAAAGGTATTTCAAGTAACTTCTTTCAATTTTGCTGCTGTTCTTATGTAAGTAGGTTATCACTGGCTCACTGGGAGTTCTACTTTCAGTAAATCGTGGAATTGGAAGCTATCATCACTTCAGTAATACATTGTATAAATGGCAGATCTATTGCAATGTATAAATATGTATCAATTCCTGTATTGCTGAATAAGGGAGGAAAGAAAATTGAAATCACATTTCACACTGACAGTGGTGGGAGGGATGAACGTTTTCCAGTATTTTATCACATGTTCTAAAACAGCACCAATCCTTCCCACGCCTCAGAATGGAACTACTTTCCATTCCTCTGCTGATCTTGGGACTACTGTTAGCTACTTACTCTTGCAACATTACTTGCTGAGGAGACAACGAGGTCATCATTGGAGGTGACATTTGTTCAGGATAGAAGTCAGTCTTCGATGGTTCGCTTCCTGGCTCTACTTTGATTGTTTTCTTGACTGTGGGCTTCTCATAAGACTCAATGACAGGCACTGTATGGGAGAGGGTAAGAAAGGGAAGGCAACACATAAAAATTATAAAGAGTTATGAAGAGTTATGGAAATAAATAGTATGCATAAAAATCTGTAGTTAAAAAAAATCCACCAGTTCTACATTTACTGTGACAATTTATACTAAATACAGAATCTTTCAGTTTTAGTTATCTCCCAATGAACTCTGATTCAAAACATTTCTATTCATTTTCATCAGTCTGATGTTATTATCAGTCCAGATCTCAGTAGATCAACAGTTTATGTATATACAAACAAGTGCAACAGAGCTGGTGAAGGGTCTGGAGAACAAGTCCTGTGAGGAGCAGCTAAGGGAGCTGGGGTTGTTTATCCTGGAGAAAAGGAGGCTCAGAGGAGACTCTACAACTGCCTGAAAGGAGGCTGTAGCCAGGTAGCAGCCAGTCTCCTCTCCCAGACAACTAGAGACAGGACAAAAGAAAATGGCTTCAAGGTGCACAGAGGAGGTGTAGTTTGGACATTAGGAAGAATTTCTTCCCAGAAAAGGTGATTAGACTTTGGAACGGGCTTCGTAGGGAGGTGGTGGCATCACTATCCCTGGAGGTGTTTAAGGAAAGACTGGCTGTGGTGCTCAGTGCCACGGTGCGGTTGACCAGGTGGTGTTCAGTCACAGGTTGGACTCAATGATCTCAGAGGTCTTTCCAATTTAACAGAGTCTGTGATGCTGTGACCTTGCTAAGTCTGGTAAAATATTTACACAACAAATTCTATGCCTATTTATTTTGGAAGAACTGGAATTATGTTCCACTTTCTAAAATGCAAACAACCCACAAAAACCAAGTGCTTGGATATTTGTGTTATTTTGTTGGGATGCGACAGCATAAAAAGGAATTCTGACAACACCAACCTTGCATGCTACTTGGAGTTTCCATCTCATCTGCAAGAACTGTGGACACCATGATGGGCTGCTGGAGATGGGGAGCATACATGAAAGGAACTGGCTGGACCACAACAGGCTGTATAACTGGGAGTATCCCAGGGCTTCTCAGTCCATGTCGTGAAAGAGCAGCGGCCATTACAGGCGGGATTGTGATTGGCATAGAAAGAGGCTGTACTCCTGGGGGCGATGGTGTGAATTTACTGAGAGGTGAGCTGGGTGAGGACAGAGTCAATCCAGGTGAACTTCTCCTATGCGCAGTCTGAAATTTTAGAGGGGAAGGAGAACTTCCAGTTGAAGGTGGTGAGCTCCGTTTATTTACCGTAAGGTCTACTGGCTCCATCTGGATTCCATTTGATAGTCCTTCAGGATTTGAGTAGAACTTATTGTGCAACATACTTGGTGTAGAATAAATGACGCCATATTTGTTTGGTTTCATTTGGTCCAGGTAATTGGATGGGTATGACTGTCAGAAAGAGTGGAAAAGAAATACAGAAAATCAAATAATAAGTCAACACGTACACACAGCTACTGCTGAAAAAGAAAGGCAGCCACTAAAATAGGCAAAATGAAAAAGTTTCAAAAAAGCACTTTAATGTACTTTCTAAATAAAAGTGAATTAAATAAAGGTTTAGATTCCACACACAGGAAGTTAATCAAGTTCTGATTCACTAACTGCTTCAGAAGCAATGTAAAACAGATTACGAAAACAAATCTTCAAGGCTTATTCAACTACTTTTCTCCCTTTGAAACTGCCTGTCATATATTCAGCTGTACCTTTCTTATCTGACCTGAGAGAAACATCTGCTATGCCAAGCACGTAACTATATACTGGGGATCATCAATTCTGGCAAGAGTGGAGTACAGTTGAGCTTAGAACTGCAAGTAATGGGTCCCAATAAACTGCTAAAGTAATTGAAAAACAATCATCACTAAAGAAAGCAATTACGAATCTGAACCCTACAATCAATACAAAATACTCAGCTGAACTATGTAAGTAATGGGTGAGAAACTCAAGAGTACAAAAGGTAAAATCCAAACCTTTCTAAATGATTTTTTGAGATATAAAGGAGCTAACTAGGCAGTCTAATATTGCAAAATGAGTAGAAGGATAAACATTTGTGTGTTGGAAGAATATCCCTGTTAGTGGTAGCTAGCAGTTCCCATGACAATATAAATCTCAAAGTTAATCTTGACCTATGTGATGATCTCCACAATTTAGTAGTAACTTATATACACACACACACATATATATATATACATATGTATGTATGTATTATATAAGTAACACACATGTATCTAGAGATTTTTGTAAACAAGGAAGTATTAACATTAACTGCAAAGTGCAGTATTATTAAACAAATATCCAGAACAAGACTGCATTTAAAAATTGTTGAAAACTTGTTGGTTTTTCAAGCAAGGCAAACACCCTAGTTCAGAAGCCAGCACGGTGGCCCCTCCTTGGCCACTCGGACCATTCTACCCACAAGACATCAATGTGATGGATGGCAAAGCAATGGCGTTTACTGCAGGAGAATTTGACCTTTTATAACCTAGGGTCATTGTGTTACTCCCATCTGCTCACGTCACACTTAAGTGATATTGGCTAATTACAGAAGGTTTTACTATCCTAAAGAGAGGGTTTTTTTCTACCTTTCCGTTACATCCCGAAATCTTCTGCATCACTATACCCTAGACTACAACAAAAACTGACGTTGTTTACTAACAGCTAACTCACAATGGAAACTGATATGACACTCTAACACAGCAGTGAGACACAGAAAATGCAATGCACACAAATTTTTAGTTGTGTTGTCAACTTTTTGAAATAAAATGCTATCTTTGGATTTTAGGTAAGTAAACTAATATTAAGAAACTAATTACTTCTTTGGCACCAAAAATATTTTGATGAGTGAGATTTAAAAAATGTTCAAAATGGTATAAAGTGAAACAGATCAGAAGTATAAAACTACTGTATTTTTATAAAATTATTTTGGTAATATTTCAATTCCTTTTCTTCCTGGGGTGAATGCTTCTGTCACTGTCAGTACATCTTCTTGGTTTCTTACCTCTGTCTTCCCTGTGAGGGAACACATGGCTCATTTTAAATGTCAATGTCAACTGGAGGTATTTTTATAAAATGACACAAATGTAATTTTCTTCTTTTCAGTAACTGTTTGAAACACTGAGTTTAGAAAATATTAGATTTTCCTCCTGCATTCATAGCACTGTGATAAAACAACAAAGCTGAGTCACTCAGTCCATAAAACACTCAAATAAAACAGCACACACTGTGGTGATTAATCTTCAAACAGTAAATATTACATTAAAATCTCTGAAAGTTATATATTCTCTTTATGACTGTTCTTATAAATTCCATCTATAGAAACATTAATTTTTGATGGTAATTGGTGTGTCAGAATTCTATTAAATGCCATTACTGCAGTCTACTGTCTGTAGACTTGCCAGCATGGCTCAGCCAAGCAATGAAACTATTAGCACTCTAAGTGATGGAGACCACTAAATATTGACATAATTTAATATTTAACAGCATTTAGTATCTATTAAATCTGATCAAATTATGGGCACGGCCAAAAAATCAAAATTTTTACAGGCAAGAAACATTAAATACTTCCGTTAAAAACTCCTGTTATTGGTTTACAGTACAGAGCTCACCCAGCTTTAACAAACTGTAAACATTCCACCACTAAGCATCAGTGCATTTACATTGCTGCAGGCTTGTCAGTGATTATCACAATGTCATTGCCTATGAATTTTTCTTCCATTGCAAGAATGCTAAAAAGGAAAAGGCCTGTGAAATTTAAATCTCCAGGAATGTTTTTGGCCAATGAGTGTATTAAAGAACAAGCATCCCTAGGTGCAACCTTATCCTAAGAACACCTGGTGGGAATTTGAGGAATAACTGTCTGGATGCTCACACAGTTTATGGTTTTTGATGGGGGAGCGATGATGATTGTGATTGATTTTGGTGCACAGCCTGCAAAAGGGTAGAAATGCTGCTGGAGACTGGGAAAATTGGTCTCCTGAGACTGTGGGCAGCTTCCAGGTAGATTGCCCCCTTCCTGGTAGAGTGGCCAGCAGAATACGCCCACAGCAAAGACTGGGACACTCACTTTTGGATGGGTGAGTAAAAATGCCAAGATTCAGTCACATACAAAGATAAAACCCTGAAGTAGTTCCACAGGTGCTTTGTTCCTTTGTAGCTGTGCATTCTGCAAGGCCAAAGACTGTAAACATTTCTAGCTGAACCTGCTTATATATATTATAACACTTTAGACCTCATTATGTTATATACTGCATTGGCAATATTTAGATACTGTATTATCACTAAATCTAATCATCCTGACCCACATAATCAGTGTCATACTTCTTGCACCTGACCAAGACTTCTCTCTATTACACTGCTACACAGAGAAAAAACTGTTCATTCCAATTCAAACAAAAAAGCAACTTGTTTCACCAAATGGTAACTGGTATTTGTCCAAATGTTTCAAAAGTCCTCGCACCAAGAGGTAGCCCTTTTGGAAGGACTTGGATGACTTTGTCAGTAGTTCATTCAGAACTATCATAATATATATTCAATAATTCATTTCAATACATGACATGAGCTGTTGGTAGAGTGATGAAATAGTGTGGGTGCAAGCCTCAGTCACCTGAGATGTATAGTTAATCCTTTCAGCCACACACCCTGAAATACAGTGGTGTCAAAAACATTACTAGTTTCCTCCTTCCACTCCAATTACTGCTATGTTTTAAAGACAAATAGACTTTACATCTACAGTGTACATTCAGATGGAAGACCAAGTTATTCCTAAGGGGCTTTATTTAATTTGGCCTCTAATTATTCTATCAGAATTAAAGATGCAATACAAATAATCCTGATTTTAGATTTCCGGGTTATGTTAGCCCATACTACTCTGCTTAGCACCTCTCAACATCACACTAACAGTTTCTTATTCCACCTCCTCAAAAGATGGTCAAGAAAGCTAACTCACTCAGTGGCTGCTATCTTTTCCCTATGCTCTCTCTGTATCACAGTACCTCCCTTTAGAGGTGTCTCCAGGGAAGTTTCTGCTGTGGCACCAGGGCTCCAAGGAAGCCACAAGACCAGGAAGAGCTGGGGGGCTCAAGGGCTTGCGGTTAAGTGGCCTATGTGTGAACAGAAGCTGAAACACACACGGTCCTCAGCCTGAGGGAAAACAAAGTAGTGTCCAGTGATGGAAACTTCACTCAGAAACCATACTTTCCTGTGGACTTTCTGCTTTTTCTTTTCTGCCTTTTTTTTTTCTCTTATGCAATGGCAAAAAGAAAAACATACAGATGTGGTAAAATGCTCTGAGTAGTCTTTAATAGCTGGCCAGAGTGATTACACTGACTTATGAGAAGACTCTGGAGGTCCAACGCATGGAAGGCACCACATCACTAGGAGAAGGATATAGTACAGACTAACCAATACTTGGAACTCTAGTCTTGAAATGCTCTTGGCTCAGAAGTGCTCCCTTGCTCTTCCCACTGCAGTTTTTCCTTCATCTGCTGGTCTGGGAAAGACTGCTTGCTACTCTCTTAGTGAGTCTTTTGAGGGACTGATCTTGCCCATCTGGCAGAAGCACCTAACTGTTTGGGGCACTTATGTGACTTGTACAGCACCCCAAACCACTGCAGAATCTTCTTTGGGAGATGAAGGCAGACATGCACAGAAAGCAGCCCAGAAGACAGCAATGACACTTCTTTTGTAAAACTGACCTCTTCTCTGACTTCAATGCACACCATTAGATAATCTTAGACTACAATACATAATCACCACTAACCTTAACATAGTTACGCAATAACTGTGATTAAAGTGAGAGACAGGCTGGCCAATACTAAAGTTCTTTCTTGACCCAAATATTGAAATTTGTCATACTCATACTTTCAGTGACAGATATTTTTCTATCATTACTCTCCAGCAAATAAACCCCACAAAAGTCAAACTGTAATTTTAAAATGCATATAAACTCCACTCCCAGAAGTGTTATTAATAGCACTGAAGAAATCAGCCCGCTTACAGATGCATTTAAATTTATGAAGATTACTCTTTATTTTAAATAAAACAGGAAACAAACTTTCCATTGAAAGATGCCATTCAGAGCACAATGCACTCTGAGTTATGTACACTGACTTCACCCTTCTAATAGATCAGCCTTTCTAGGGGTTTCATGTTACACTTAATCTGTTATTGCAGGCTACTGCTGAAAGGGGAGGTCCTGTTCTCTCATCCCCCCCTTCCCCTTGCTCTAATATTGAGCAGCTGCACAGAGTGAGTCAGATCAGCTTCCTGATCTGACCAAAATATGAGTATTTTTGGTGGATTAGCAATTCTGACCATTCAGTGAGCTGATCCAAAGGTTCCAAATCATTCCAGGACCACACAATCCCTCAGTCACACAAAGGAGACACAAAGCTGGTATGAGGGAGCAAGGTCAAAACCTTTCCATTCAGCAGCAGCTTGTAAAATCACAATTCCCATTGTAGTGCTCCCACCTATGTGTCCCTGCTGCTGTTACTTACCAGATTCTTCTCTGAGATGACCCTCTAACTTCATGGAAAATCAACCCAATTTTAAGGAAGTGTCTCCTCTTCCCCTTTTTCCCCCACATTCCTTCTCCACTTCCCTAGTTCTCATTTGCTCTTTTGGTAAAGTAGTGCAACCAGTTTACCCAGCAAAAAGCCATTGTTGGTTTGGGCTTTTGCAAGATTAATTTTCTCCTGTTTAGAGTAGTTAGCCATGGGCATGTGCTACCATAAGCAAGAGAAAAAGGCACAGCAAGAAGCTGTTCACTTAGTTCAAAGGTGTAACATTGAAGTCACAGGCTATTGCCACTTCACCATGAAGCATAGCAACTTCATTTCAACCTCCATCAGCAGCATAAGCTATAGAGATGATATTTACAGAGCAGTGACGCAGAGACATGGATGGTCTCTCCTCTGATAGGCAACTCGTCAGGTCATTTAAGGCAATAAAGTAATAAACTATAGAAAGTTTTCCTAGAACGTGAATCTGATTGCACTAAGAGCAAAATATAGCTTCACATGCTTTCCTAAGCTAGTCCAAAACTTTATTACATCTCATTATGAATTTAAAGGTGGAAAAACTATAGAGTCATCTTTAGGGCAATATATTTGAAAAGTCTTACCACTGAAACAGGCTCCATGGCTTCTTGCTTGATAGGGACTGGGTCAAACATTAGCATCTTTTTTATTCACCTGTTCTGATGCCTCTGAGGTTCTGTCCTGCTGGGGAAAAATAAGGTGTTAGAAAGCCACAGGAAATACCCAAATCAACTTTCTGAATTGTAGAGAATTTACTATTTTGTCACATTAACGTGAATATTTATTTACATTAATATTTTATTTAACACAGATTTTTAAATCTTTGACTGAATTTATTGCAGTTTATTGTTTTTTTTTTCTAAATTGCTATCGAAACAAAGGAGCTCACTTTAATGAAAGTCAAATTGAATTTTTATTGTGCATGCCAGCACACCAAGGCCACAGAATTTTGACTTTCATTAGCTGTCAAGTGTTTTAACACATCACAGTTTAGACCAGGCATTTCTCATCAGCATTACAACCTCAGAATAATCTTGTTTATACAAGTGAACTGATTCTGGAGATCTCTCTTTCCTAAGAGTCCTAATAGAAACACTCAATAGATCACATACAGTGACACTGTTATCAATGCAAAAAAAAAAAAACCAAAACAAAAATCCATTAAAATTCAAGACTTAGACTACATTCAACACGCTACAATGACTTATGACTTAACAAAAAAAAATCCATCAGTTATTATAATGTAATAGATTTAGTGACAATTCAAGAACTATTTGTGCTAACTGTGCAAAATAAAAGCACTTAAAAATCTGCTTGCATTCTGTGCAGCTTCAGGGTTTTTTTCCAGCAGTGTTCAACCTTAATTGTCCAATCTCTAAATGCCTGAAATAAAAGTATTTAGCATAAAGCATGTCATAACTGTCATACTACACATTTGCCATGGTCATCTTGGAAAGATACTGGGAAGGAAAGGAGTTACCTCTTCTGGGTAAAGCCATAAGGGTATACAGAGAAACCAGGGGGAAGTAAAAGGAAGTTGTTTGCAATGACATTTAGATATTGCCAAGCTGTTTATAAATCACTCGAGGTTATCTATTATATGACTGATGTCAAAGAAGCAAGTTCTGACCGTACACCATAGACTTCACAGCCCTGCCTGGAAGCGGTACGAACTCTTTTAAGATGCGAGGACAAAAGTAAATTACACAAATTCAATTAGGCCAGTAGATGGCACTGGAAAGGAGCAAATATAGCCAGACTCCACCATCCTCAGTTCACCCCGCAAGACAGGCTGAAGGCTCACAAACAGATTTACAGATGTGGCTGCGAAATTCTCCCAGAAATGTAAATTTAAAGATGAATCTGCTCAAATTAAAACAATTCTAATAAGCCTATGCTAACGAACAATTTTGAAATTAACATGTGTTTATAGATCAAAATTCGTTAAGAACTCCCAGAGAAAGCTGGCATGAGTTGTTGCAAGTCTACCGTAGTTATTCAGGTACATAAAGTTTAAAGACTTCTGGAAATATATTACAACAGTGTGTACTTTGAATAATGGAAACAAACAAGTAGCAGAGTAAATTATAGTATCTTCATAATTCCCCTTATAAAAGTTTAAGGCCTAACAAAAACTCATTGCAAAAACTAAAGTGAAACAAATAATGAAGCTTAATCCAATTTCCAGTTTAAACTTGGTATGTAGTTTTAGTTTGGAAGCAGTCATATAAGATGGCACTATTTGCTAAAAGTTGTGATAATTCCATAAATACCTTAAGTATGTTAGTGAGAAGGTTATTAATTATACTATTTTCTTTGAATGGTTATTATAGTTTATATAACTGTTATCTAGTTATCTTTTTCAAGTTTCAACATGTCACATAGCTAGAACTTGCGTTTCAGAACACTGACTTCCCAGAAATATATCCATGTATCTATGCATCATTCATACTCTCACACATTCATCCACATTGTGAAAACAGGAAAGTTGTACTTTTAAGCATGAAAAAAGTTTACAGCAAAACGTAGGCACTCAGAGCTCAGAACTAATTCCTTTCAGGTTTCCACAAACTTTTGATTTTTAGCTTGTATGTGCATAGATAAAGTAACACACCAATTTGTACTTTAGTGAAGGAAGAATAGAGAAAATAAATGAAAGAAAGAGACAAAAGAAAGAGAGAGAGAGAGAAAGAGAGAGAAAGAGAGAGAGAGAAAGAAAGAGAGATAAAGAGAGAAAGCAAGCAAGCTTTAAGTAAGAGAAAGAAAAAAGTTTGTTCTAAGTAAATGCAATGATGCTCATCCTTTCTGTAATTTTTGTAATTCTAAAACTGTATTCTCTTCAGTTTAAGAATGACTCCTTTTCACCTTTTACTCCAAGAAAGTGTGTGAAAAGACACTAGATACACATTTCACATGTCATGCTACACATTTCAGTGTTTCCTGAGATAGCTCTAAATCACTGTGAAGGAATTAAACTGACATAGACAACAGGAAGTGTACTACTCTGAACAAAAGTGAAAAGCAATTCTCAATCTTTCCCAAGTGCAGTCATCTAAGAAAGCAGAGGAAAACTTTACTTTTATGTTTACTGTACTGCATTGGAATATAGGAATCAAGCATTCCTTATCAAGTTACTCTTAAGCAGGTTTCTTTTCCCCATTTGATAGTAACTGGAAACCAATTTTCAAGAATGGAAAATTAAACTGGTCTTGTAGGACTGCTACAGAGTCAAGATAAGTCAGCTTTGGCATTTAAAATTTAGCTTAAAATGATGTTTTTCTAAGGCTATAAATAAACTCACGAAGGACTCCTCTTTGTATTTAAAAATAATGCTCCAAACTACTAGCTTGGACTACATTCATGAGCAAATATGTGCATGTACACTCACACACGAATAAAGCATGGTCCTTCTACTAAGAAGTAGGTAGTTTTTCCCAGTATATTTGTAAAATCATGCCTATTAACTCAAAACTTCTCAGTCTTTCTCTCTTAAACATTTGAGAAGGGGGGCAATAGGGAAGGAAGGTAAACAGTCTTATCTGTTCCTACTACAGAGGAATGAAAAAACAGTTGGTTTATACTTTACAGAGTGATTTCAGAATGTGCTTGTTTGAAATCCTGCAAATTGTTTAGTAGAAACAAATAAATTCTGGAAAATCAAAATACCATCTCTCATTCCTGAGGTGCTCTTGAAAAACTGTTGAGGTGACAAAAATATATTCATGTTAAATATATTAAAAAATAAGAACTTTTGTCTTTGACTTTTTTAGGTAAACTATTTTGCATTAAAGGGTTTTCTCATGTGAGGTGAAAGAATTTAAAATGAATGTAATCTGAAACTAAATAATTAACTGCAATCCAGTAAGCAAACATTCCACCCTCTCTTTTTTTTGCTCTGCCTCTTTTTCTGCTAACAAGCCACCCAGTTTTACTTTCTTGCCTCCTCCCATTCACTCCACCCTGTGGATCTCTGCCAAGTCAGTCCAACTTGTCCAAACAGGACACGGCTTTTGATAAGATTTTGCTCACACCCTGTACTTCAGAAAGACGAATGAAGCAACTGGGTTTTGTATGCAAATAAGGACAGGTGCAAGGTGAAGTCCAGGCAAAGTCCGTCACTACTCTCCTATCTGAAGCCCACTGAAGACAGCACCCCAGAAACAACACAAACTCTGCCCTTATGATCCAATATACAGCAAGGTATCCATTTCAGAAGGGAAGTTCATTATCGTTAGAGCTCATCACCTTGTTAGGATGGAACACTTCTTAATATTAACTTCCTGATAAGTGTATGGTTTATTGTTTCAGAGACACAATTAACCTTTAATTAAGGTTAAATGAAAGCTTAAATGTACTTAAACGTGTATTCTGACAATAAGGGCTTGTATGGATTATTTACCCTGGATGAAATGTGCAAAGTGGCTAAAGAATGCATTCAGACTACACATCTGCACTGCAGAGCAGCTGAAAAAAGGCAACCACAGTGCAGCTACTCCCTGTACCCCTGCACATCTATCTTCAAGGTCCACCAACTCTGCAAACCTGTTATGAAAGGAAAGGGTGGGGTGGAAGGCCACTTTTGACTGTGCACATCCACCAACAAAGGTTTATTCTAATATAAAGCCCATGCTCTCATTAAATATCTGGAAGAGCAGTCAGAGACTAACTTTTGTTGCAGACAGGGGGGTGATAACCATACATTCTGCCCCTCTTCACTCTGAGAACACAGGGTTTATTTCCTCAGTCTTTGTGCCTGGGGGAAACAAAGGAATGCTGCCTCATGTACAGCAAGTCTTTGTCTAGAAGCTTCAAGGTATGATTGTTATTGTCAGTATAATTACAGAATAATGTAATGGTATCTGCTAAATTAGCACTGCATGAGTACCCTCTGTAAGAAACTGCAGCTCTTGCAGCACTGCTTGAATCCAGCAGCAAACACTGTCACGTTGCAAAAGCTCTTCAGTCCAAGCACTTCGGGACTCAGGCCTGTTGCTCGGAACATATGACTTTGTCAATCTCAAGTGAAACTTCCTCTGATACAAGTGAGAAGCAATAGTATCAGAAAAATCTCCACTGATGAAATTCAAAAGGAAAAGGAGGTTTTCTGAACCCAGGTGAAAAGTTGTCTTCAGTGGAACCTTCAAAGATTTTGATAAGAGAAGAACCAGTTTCTGAGAAAAACATTCCCTGAAGAAGGTACAAAAACTGTTTTCCAGAGCCCATAATGTGTTTGCACTTTACCACTTGCTCATCAAGACCTGAGTCAGCAAAATAGTGTTTCTAAAGTTCCATTAACTTTAATGGGAAGTAAGCAAGTGCTTAACTGCACTTGACCCCAAAATAGCAGCAGGAAAGAAGCTCTCCAGCTCAGCACAGCAGTCAGACGCAGCCAAAGCAACAAAAGTCCAGACGCGGTGCTGTGGGAAGAGACCAGAGCAGCCAGACCATGAGGAACACAGCAGAAGGAGAATAATGAAGAACCAGCACACCAAAAAAATGTTCTAGTGAGCAACAGTTTTCTGTGTTTGTTTATTTGCTGGATTTCCACTGGGTAACAATAATAATTGTTAAAAAAAGTTAGAATATTTTGTAAAAGAAAATGGTACCTAGGCAAACATTTTCTCCTTGAAGTTTTATTTATAGGCATTATGAGAAAGAGCATTTCTACAGAATTCTGGTATTTAGTATTTCAAACCGTATTTGTTTCTTACCAAAGACTAGAAAATCTTTTCCTTCTTTCAGGACTGCAAGCAGGCTGAAAAACTTGCGGTTTTGTACAACCTGTGCATTGTAACTTTGTTGATGTCATCTTGATTGACCTAGAACTGCTTTGACATGTAGACCAATAGGTATTTCAATTAAATTTCTGATAATACTGTTGCAGGTTCTTTGAAGTCACATGTCTGGAAATGGCTGTCTTGTATGTAAAAATCTTGGGAAAAAATATTCTTGACATGCTTGTTAAGAAATTATCTTCCTTACCAAGAAAAAATGGAGCCCATGTAAGCCCTTTTCAACCTTCAGTTCTATACTTACTGAACCTAAGTGAAGAAGGAAAAGCTCTTGAGGCAACTCCATTAGACAATATTCTCCCTTATCAAGGCAGGCTGCTGTCTGGTTTCCTGTCTCAGGCTACTTCTTAGAAGGAGAAACAGTCTAGTAAGGATAAAAGATCCGACTTTTGAAAACAAATGAAGTATGTGGAATGGTATGATAATCTTTCCCTTCCAAACTGAACTTCACTTTTGTCATGTTTTTCTTAAGAGGTTAATTTTTAAGATAATTTAAAAGGAGAAATATTACATCTTTTAATTGTGAGGAAAAAATGTCAAACTATTGTTCTCTTATGTCTTATATGCTCCTGCTATTTCAGGAAACATGAAAAGAGATTCAACATTTTTATAGATTGAGAAAGAAGAAAGAACATCTAATCCTAGAGAAAGGAAGTATGCATTTATGAATAACAGCCTAAATGATTGATTTGAACAAGAAGCTGAATACAGGGCAAATGGTGATGAACTTCTATGAAGCTAGGGGAATGAAAAACAAAAACAACCAGGGAAAAAAGGTGGACAGTGTAGTGGGTACAAATGTGACAGTGATCAAAGTAGCTTAGACTCTTTAGAAGTGGAAACTCTGTCATGTCTTCATGGATCAATTTAGTTGGTTGGTAACACACACTGACTGCTTGATAGGCAGACCATGCATCTGATTGGAGGTTTTTTCCCTTCTGAGTTAGTTTGCTATTTAAAACCTGTTGGAGCTTTGTCTTTCCATTTGGCTGATCTACACTTACACTTCCTTCCCCTGGGAGATATCACCTACAGCTAAAACACCCTCAAAGGAAGCTTCGGCATCAAGTGAATGCTTCACAGGAAGAGTTAAATCTCTCCTAAAACCAGCTCTGCCAAACTTCATATTCTGGATTGGAAGCAACTAGCCTTGGAATGAAAACACAAAGATTCAACGCTGACAGCATAAAAGAACTCTAAAAGACCTCCTGTTAGCGATGTTAATATTTAAAAGTTGGTTTACAAAAATTATTTTAATTTTAACCTCAGTTCCCTATTTTATAGAACTTCTGGCTACAAAAAGGTGTGAACCACAAAATTTACTGCATTTATTATACAGCAATTTCCAATATTAAACACAGTTAAATACAACTCTCTCTGTCTATGGACCAAAAAAAAGATTAACTGTTTGAAATCTTGGACAAATTAACAGTATAAGAATTAAAATATGTAATCGTGTTCTAATGGGTAAACTCATCCATGGTGTTCTAAAATGAACAGAAAAACAATAAAATAAAAACAACTGAGAGCAAAATATTAAAATACCAATAAACAACTTACCAAAACTGTGTAGTCAAATACTTCTTTTTATCTGGATTTCTGAACAGACAAAAAAGTTTGCTGTAAGTATGTGCACAAAATCCAATAAATTTTTTTTTCAAATACAATTAAGCTCTGAAAGAAGTATAAACTGTGTACTTCAGATCTCAAGCAGCTAACCTGTAGCATCCAGAAGAGCAAGAGAAGGAACTAAAAGACTGCTTTAAAAATTACTGGGGTGGGGGGGGAGGGGGGAACCCAAAAAGAGTAAAATTAAAGGGTGGAAGTATTTCTGTGTGTACAGAAACCATATATATTCAAGTCCATAAGAGACAGAGAAGAATAAATATTCCATCTTGCATTTTCATCCAGGGCACACTGAAGTTAATGCAAGTTTTTCTCTTAATTTCAATGAGCTTTGGCTTGCGTCTTTTAGCTCTTCTTCTGTCAGATTCAAAGCAACAAAGATTTCTATTTTTCTCCATTTCCTCTCAATTTTTCACTACATCTGCCTGCAACAGGGTGGGGGGGAAAGATAAATATAAAAACAGGAGTAAAACAATTACTTATATGTCTTCAAAAATGCAAAATGCGAGACAGCAGTAATTAATGCCAAAGAAAAATGAGACAGCAGTGCCTCAGTTTCTGTATTACATCTGGAAGACAATGAATCTTCTAGCCTGCACAAGGAGAAAATACCTACTCCTTTTGAGATTTGGAAATAAGAAGTGTTTATAGTGAGCCATTCAGGCTGAGTAAGGGCTGAAGTCAAAACCCTCTCACAACTATGAGCCTACAGATCTACATCTTCTTATACTCTTCGTGTACCAGTGCAACTCTGTGACTTTAATGGAGCTATTCCAGATCAGCTGATGAGCAAGTGAGAGCAGAAAACTGGCTCACAACTTTCTGGGGACTGGAGTTCAAGTTTTCAGCGAACAGAGCTAACCAGTTCACCCCCGTAACGATATTGGAGTCAAAGGCGCACGTTAAAGGTTAACTTGGGAACCTCGTTATGACATAACACAGGCATCTTAAGCAATCCTGAGTGTGTAGAGACATGATAACTCATCGGGTGGGGATTGGGAGTTGAAGGGCAGTGACAAGGGGCCTGGACGAGGCTACCAAACTGCCAGAAAACAGCCTGAAACAGGAAAGAGCACCACATATGCCACTTGGAATGTGTGACGCAAACCCCAGCCTTGAAACAAAGAACAGGAAACAGCTCTGCTGGCTGCGCTGGGGAGAAAGCACAGAGAAACATTTAGGCGGCCCTCCCTGACCCTATATTCATGAGCAGCTGGAGTCTTTTAAAACAACAACAGTGGGTGGAGGTGTTTGTTCATTGGGTGTGAATAAAAACACTGTCCTTATGGAGGGGACCTGCCCTATTTACAAACAGGCTCCCTTAACACGAGGAGCAGGAGATTTTAAGACACCACAGGTGAGGAGGATTCGCTGAAACCTTCCCTTAGACCGGTTGGTTTATTACTGCATTTACAGAATGCCAGTAGCTAAACAGAGCTCCGGTTTCATGACATCAAAGAGGCAGCGCCCAGCCTGGCAGTAAGCACCCTCTTCACAGATAGAGCTGGGGGATGAGACCATTGCAGGAAGGATTTGTAAAGCTTGGGGCTGCTCCTGGACAGTGGCTAACTCATGCTCAATACCGGTTCCGTAGCTGAGGACCAACGTCACTAAATACACGCAAGAATATTTTTCTAAGCCATCACATGCTTAGCCTTCCACATCCCTGTTCTCATATGCACTCAGACTTCATTTCGGAATCTGACTTTCCATGATTTTTCTTATTTTTGAAGCACCCACATGTAAAGCTGAACAGGTGAAGGAAGCTAAAGCAGAGGAATAGCACTCGTCCAGATTTCATGCAGTAGAATAACTTCAGCACTTGTTTTCCTTCAAAGCTGTGGTTTCAAATACTCTCTCTTCTCCTTAGATACCTTGCATTGGTTATTTATATACCACGGGTGGGACATCTAATATTATCAAACATGAGAATGTTAAAGCAAATTACATGGACGAGTACCACAGCAACACCAATGAATGCTGTGGGGTTACAACGTTGGAGTTTAATAACGGATATGGGGTAAAAACTGGCTAGTACAGCATCTACACAGCAAGGTGTGGGTGTAGGTTTTATGCCAATAGTATCAGATCCTTATTTCTTTATACTGAATAACTGCAAATATAGGTAATTTGCTGTATAACAACATCTCTATTATCACTGAGTCTTTAACTCATCTCTCACTCACACTTACATATTTATTTATCTGAAGGCTTTTGCTTTTGGCTAAACAGGTGTTGACTAGGTCAAATGTTCACAGTACCTACAGGCTCCCTTGCAGTTCTGCAGCTTGGAGGTGATTTTGCTTGGATTCTCCGGGAAAACAGAGACCATATAGCATTCTTTCCTGCCCCCATCCCTCACCCTTACCCCCAGTCTCTCTTGTAATCTGTACCATAGTTGTAGCAGCATGCACAGGGAAAAAAACGAAAACCAGATATATTTACCTGCTTGTAAAAAAAAGGCTACTCAAGTCAGCTTTGGGTTTTTTATATTTTGATACTAGGCAATAACAATACATTATTAAAAATACATGGTGAAAGCTAATTTGAAATACATGTCTTTGTGTCAGGTGAGATTATCAAATCAAGATGCAATTCCTGTCACACAAGTACCAGCTGCTCATGTGATTATCACGCTGGTACCTTAAAAGAATTTGATGGAAAAGTCACTAGTCATCAGCCAAGGAATTCTTTCTTTTCAATACAAGTAATATATATTTATGAATATTAGTTTAAATGAAGTCAAGTCTTCAGAGCTCTCCTATCAGCCACTCAAATTTAGCTTTTCCCAACAATTAAACCTTCAGAGTTCAGTTCCGCAACGTGACATTTCCTGAATTTTCAAAGGTGAGGAAGTGAATAAAACACAGTAGACAGTGCATATATAGTACCTGAATCCAAAGGGAAGTGCACAAAACAATTTTAATGTATTTTTTAATGTAACTCCTGAATGACCACTTGAACTATTCTGAACTGGGTCTTTCTCCCAAGCTCCAGTTAGGTGCTGTGATCTCCCAGAGCAGGCTCGCGTTGCTGAGCCTTCCTTTGCCAGGGCTCCCCTAGCTGTGCCAGGCACTCACCTGACAGCGGTCCAAGGCAAGTAACTCCTATTCCCATTTCGGTTAAAAACAAATAAATAAACAGAAATTAAGAAAAAAAAAAAAAAAGAGAAAAAACCCCAAGGGTAAAAAACAAAACAAAACAAGAAAAACCAACGAAAGGCATCTAGCAAAGGAAAGGTTATTTATAACTCCACACTTCCCTGCTGTGTTGTCCCACGTTTTACCTTCGCGTGCATGGCGGCCAAGCGGTGCTAAGCTCGTGACAATACGAGGGCCAGTCTTTTGGGAGCCGATTTCATCCTAGACTTCACCAAGAGTTAAACGAGGGACATGGCGCTTGCCGATCCGCTCCGCGCTACGGGTGGGACACGGCGCGCACGCGAGCTCCTGCCCTGGCATCTACTCCGTCACCCGCGGGACCGAGCGAGCCCGCTAAATTTCCACCCCGGCTGGGTCGAGCACTGTATCCTGCCCGGGATCCGATGGCACTTCAGTCTCTACCCAAAGACGCGCCTGTCCCGCCCCGGCGAGGGGCCGGGGGCTGCGGCCGCACTGGGCGGGAGAGCAGCCCCGAGGGGCGGCCGGCCCGCGGGCCCTCCCGCCGGGGACAGGCGCGGGGGAGCCCGCCAGGGAAGGCGCCCCCCGAGCGGCCCCGCCGGCCACACAGGTACGCTGCTTGCCCGGCGGGCGCGGCGGCCAGCGGCGGCCCTCCGGCCCCGGCTCCCGCCGGCCGCACAGAGAGTTTCCCAGGCGCCGCGGAGGAAACCCCCGCGGCGAACTCTGCTCCCCCCCCCCTGCAGCTGCGGCCTGACGGAAACCCAGTTCCCGCCACCCCCGGCGTGGCTGCGGCTCCCACGGCATCACCTTGCTGCCGCGGGCTCCGCGCTGCTCGCAGCGCCTGGAAACTTTCCTCCTCCGGCACCTCCATCCCGCAGCTGGCACAGCCCGGCCCCCACATTACCCCCGCCCTCACACTTACGCTCGGCAGGCGGTGCGGAGCGCGCCGCGATTCCGTCTGCTCCCGCAGCGCCGGGGGTCGCGGTAGGTGGCGGGGCTGGGGGCGCTCGGTGGGACCGAGGCGCGAGGCCGGCGTGTCCCACGTCCCCGCGGCTGAGGCGCCTCGGCGGTGTCTCCGGATCTGTGTGCGAGGAGGAGCTGCCCGCTCCCGCCCTCCGCCCGCTCGCCTTCCCCCCGGGCTCCTGGCACCGGGCCGCGCTGTCACATGACGCCGGCGCCGCTCACCCTGCCAGGCTCCCCGGGCCGGCGGGGTGAGTGGCGGTGGGAGGGCCACGGCAGGGAGCGCGGCCGGGCGGGTCCCCGCCCGCGGGGTGGAGGCTCCGCCGAGGGGCTGGGGCGAGTCACCGCTCACAAACAGCCGGGCACGCACTGACTGCTGCCCGCCCTGCCTCCCGGGGGCAGACAGCTTCGCACAGACACTAATTATCCCCAGCAGCTCTGGGAGGAGAGGAGAGGGGAGGGGAGTGGGGCCGCCCCACCGACAAACCTGCCCGTCCAGCTCCTCCTCCCCGCCCGTGTGTCAGGCAGAGATGTACACCTGGCAGCGGCCCTGCGGCACGGCGCACCCCTCCCTGCTTCCCTCCCTCCGCGTCCACCCCGGCCGACCTGCGGCGGCAGCAAAACAACAGCAACACCCAGCGCCCGGGGGGAAGGAAGGGAGGTGCTCACGCTGGGCCGCTGCCGCCGAGCTGGCTTCGCCGGCGGGGGCTGGGAAAGGGCGCGGGGCGGCGCGGAGCCGGGCGGCGGCCCCCCGGCCCTGCCGCCGCGGGCTGCCCGCGCCGCGCCCCGTCGCGCCGGGGGAGGTGGCGGGGCCGGGCGGGGCGAGGGCTGGAGCGCGGCGGGCGTGGGGCAGAGGTGTCGGCCCGGCTCCGCCCCAGCCTGGCGGCTCGCCCGCCGGGACCGCCGGCTGCTGAGGCCCGTGCCGGGGTGGTTTTTATGGCTGTGCTTAGCCCGTCGTGCCGCGGGTGCGCTCCCGCCGGAGGGAAAGGGGCCGGCGAGGAGAGGCGCTGCCAGCTTCTGTCGACTCGACCCCCGTCGCCAGAGGCGGCGATCCCCTCCCTCCCCCACCCGTGCCGCCCCTGCCTGCCCAGCCCTGCGTCTTGCACCGGCCTGGGGCAGGTGTGTGTGCGTGACCCAGCCCGCCCCTCCTCCTGGCCCCGCTCGCAGCGGGAGGACCGGGCAGCGGCGCGGGACCGCGCTGCCGTGGGGGCCGCGCTGCGGGGCCGCTCCCGGCACGGGGATGCGCGGTACGGCGGGGCTCTGGCTCTGCCCCAGGACTGCGCTTGCTGCTTGAGACAGTTTTCAGCGGACTGCACTGCACGCGCCCTCGGTAAAATGGGAGGCACTTACAGTCACAGATAGACCGAGGGACTTCACTTTGAACAATTATTTTTTAAAAAATGTATCTTGGCTGACTATATTGATTTCACTGTTCAAGGAAAGCTTACTCACTTATTCACTGTAGTGTGCCCACAATGGTTGTAGTGTGACATACGAAATCATGTTCTCTCCTTACTGATGTATGGTACCTAACCATGAGACCAAGGAAGAGGCAAATGCTGTGTTTGGCAAGGCCCTGTCCAGTAGTAATGGTGTGGACAGATGGAAAGCCAGTGATACATCTTGTGGATGGACCGGTCACCCAGCAGGTCTTCATTTACATGCTTTGTTTTGTGGGTAAAGCCAGTGGAAGGGGCTGAGTATTTCTAACTTTGCAGGACCAGTCTATGTATATAATTGTCTTAATAGGACCCTAGTGTAACATACGTGTTTCTTTGTATGTTTGGGTTGAACTTTCTGTTCACTTTGGTTCTTATTGACCCAGTCAATAATGCCGTAGAAACAAAGCAAAGAAAGAAGGGGAAAGGATGGGGAAAGTATTTTCAAATACACGGCTGTGCACGCGTGTTCAGACTATGTCTTTATTCCTAGGATTTTTTAATAAATCCTTTTATTTAGCTTGCTATTAAAGCTTGTATAGCTTTAAAAAAGCAAATTAAGACACCAATCTGAAGCCCCGAAGGGTATGACTCAGTGACATAACAATAAATTGTTGTATCTCCTGCTAAGTAATTACACCATATCATGTCACAACAAGGTATTGTTGAAATACTATCATGTAGCTCATAGAGTGTCATTTTTTTATTATAAGCCTATAAAATAAACAGAATGCTATGTTACACACATGGGCACAGAATATTTCATTAGGGCTATGAAAAGGAGCTACTGTAGTCTTCTTGCATGAACATGCTCGAGATAAAGTAGATATGTCCCAGTTTGCATTCTTTTATTCTTGGAACTAGCAGAGGTTAAACAGCTAACTGAAACCCTTAGGTCGGAGGCAGAGCTGTTGTGATGTTAAATCGTGAAAAATGCCAAAATACTTAGTAGTAGCCAGCTTGCTGCTCCTGGTGAAGTCACTGGCTTTCCTTGCTATTATCTAGCTCTGGCCTCAGATTAACCCGTTTTCATCTGGTGTAATTTTACTGTCTTGTGAAGTGGCAGAGGAGAGGGAGGACTGAGAATGATACTTTTGCATTGTCAAGATTGTACACCTGTCAGCATTTTGTTGCCTTCCTGTGTTTGTTTTTGGCAAGTCCAGATTCTGAAGGGAGCAGAATCTTAATGATTTTAGTGGGAATTGAAAAACCAGTAGGGAGAAGTTGGTAGTAGAGAGAGTCTTTGCCATCTGGTTAGCAGACCCAGCAGTTTTAACCAGGTCTGGAAGTGTTTCTAGATCAAAGGACTGGTTGATGGCAGCCCTTAACATCTTCCATTGCAACACCTCTTCAGTCTCTGCTCTACCCATCATCCCCACAGAATTTCTGTCTCAAAATGGAAGGCAGAGAAATGGTATGCAAGTCCTTGGTATTGGAAAAGAAAGAATGCTGTTTGGGTGTCCTTTGGTTTGTAGCACCTGCTATGAGCCCTCGCAACAAGATGGAGCATTTAACATGATGGGGCCTTGAGGATCCATAATTCCGAGCATTAGGAGGAGTGTTGGCAACATGTTACAAGTTTCTGATGTAGGCAGACAGGAGATGTTACCTAGAGTGGGTGGAGGGAAATGTATGGATCTCTGGTGCGAACAAATCAGTATTAAAATGTTAAATGAAAGGGCATAATATGTTCAGATGTCTGTTAAAAGATCAAATCCAGACATTTGTTGAAACAAACCTTTGCTACATTCAGCCAAATTACCAGTGTGATATATGTAACTGTTCTGTCACGTTCCTGACATATTCTGCTTCCCAAAAATCAGTTAAAAAATAAATACTTAAGAATTCTGTGTACTTTTTCAGTCCTTAATTCAGCTTCAGGTTATGAGGTGAATTGGAAGTAGTTTGCTGGATCCACGCAGTACAATTGTTAAGCTGACATTTCTTCCAAGCTGTTCCGTGTTACAAAATGTACTATATATATAGTCAGTGAGTGGTATTTATGCTGAAAATGTCCACTGCAACCAATGGGCTTTTTCCTTAGTCTACAGATACATGTTTGAGGGATTTGGATATCTGTGTATAAACTTACTGTGTTCTGCAGTTTCAGGTCAGATAGTCACCTCATACATCTAGTACTCACTGAACAGCTTCTGGAAGGAATGAGGGAGAGATCATCACATAACCAGCAATCTTCATTACTTTTGTTAAACACAGTTCACATTTTGGAAGAACCATAAATTTCACATTTAAAATGCTGTTAATTTATTGCACCCCAAATGTTTACTCTCCACAGTACAGTGAGGATACATGTTGTAAGTCCAAGTTGTTAAAAATATAGAAGCTGAGGTAGTATGAATTTGAATAGAAGCTTAAATTACTTAAAAGCTTAGGTGTGTTTACGCTGCAGTCATGTACATACCTGAGCTGCTTTAAAACTAGTCAGCTGGGGAACTGGTAGCAATCTAGCTGTGGCAGTGTGGACCCTGTAGCTATATGGAAAACATGCCCCAAAAGCTGGCCTGAACTCAATGGCCAGACTATTATCAGTGCCCAAGACAAATAAGGTCAAGCTTGCCTGGCTGTGTGTGTATACACAGTACTGCAGTCACATCACTTGTGACTATAGCTCAGACATATCCTTCTGTGAATTCTGTGACTCAGCCTTGTCTCCTGGCAGATGATTCCTAAGCTCTTCTGGGAGTTTTGTGGCTAGTGGCAATTCAGTGGTCCATGGGAAAGGCTTTTGCAGGTATTAAAAAACTCACAGCACAACATAAGATGTACCCTTATTGCATTGAAACATCCCGTGTTGTAATGGTGGGCTCTCATCTTGCAGCCACGTGAGCAGCTTGTGAGTCAATCTGCATGTTTGCATACTTGGGTCCTTCTTGTTTGCTTGGAGGAAGGGCAAAGCAAGGGTGAGTAGCCAGGCTTCCTGGCTCTCTCATACAGGTGTGGGCAAGAGGAAACCACTGGAGGAGCATGGGCAGAGCTGGTATTGAGGTGCATGGGGCCTAGGGCAGAGGTTACTGTGTGAACCCCTCCCTGCCACTCTCCTGCCCACACACGGATGATGAGTCTTGCTGCCTGACCTGGCCCAGGCTCTTCCTCCTGCCTGTCCCTTCCTGTGGTCCATGGACCAAGACAATTACTGTAGTTCCTCACTCCTGAAATGAATTCACATTTTGTGCAGGAACAAATTTCAAAGACCACAACACAAGGTTATTTTGCATTCACCACCTCGCACAAGGAAAGGATGGATGGCTACTCTTTCTAGTTAAAACCAACAAGTCGCACATGACTGCTTTTAACAAAAATCAGCTCTCTGAGGGCCAGCCCTCAAGCCAACTGCAGCAATCAAAATTACAGAGGTAACATGTGGGGACTGGGACATGTGTGTGTGTTGAATTTCCTGCTATACGTTGGTATTTTTAAAAACAGGCATGATTTTGATGCAGGTGTAATTACTACTGAAGGCTGCTGAGCTTGAATTTCATTATTTGAAGTGTAGAAAGATGGTTGATTTTAGTAGTGATGTTCAAGTTGGGGGACACTTGAAGTTTCCATAGCAGAACAAATAACAACAATTTTGGAAGCAAGAGCAGATACGTATGTGTGAAGACTGATGGATTTGGAGGCCAAATCTTCATCAAGTATATGCTGATGTGAACTAAGACAATGTGTGGATGATGTTATGAATGAAAATGATCTTGTGTAGGTGCCCTGTCTCTTAATACTGTTCTTGAGCTTTATTTCTATAATGATGTTTTCCAGTACTGGGGCTGGAATTATGACTGCACAACAGGGAACAGAAAGATGACATGGTTTTCTCGTGCAAAAATATATGCAGTCAGTGGTTTGGTTATAATAGGTCTGTTGCTTTCAGTCTATGTTCCTTCCCAACAGAAAGCAACAGAAAACACATGAATAAGAAGTCAGTTATTCTGTTGACTTTCACTGTATAAAGATTTGTTCTGTGTTCCAATAAATGCTCTGGAAGTCTTGAAATTATGATGTGGCATTATGGCATTGGGTGTGCATGGCCAGGTTTTGGTAGCAGGGGGCTACAGGGGTGGCTTCTGTGAGAAGCTGCCAGAAGCTTCTTCCATGTCCAGGAGAGCCAATGCCAAATGGCTCCAGGACAGCCGTGCTGCTGGCCAAGCCTGGGCCAATTAGAAATGGTGGTAACGACTCTGTGATAACATATCTAAGAAGGAAGAAAGTTATTGTGCAGGTGTAATTGCGGCCAGAAAAAAGTGGGGTGAAAATATGTGAGAGGAACAATTCTGCAGACACCCAGGTCAGTGGAAAAGAAGGGGCAGGAGGTGCTCCAGGCACTGGAGCTGAGATTCCCCTGCAGCTCTGAGGTGAGGCAGCTGTGCCCCTGCAGCTGATGGAGGGCCATGGGGATGCTGAGATCCACCTACATCCCGTGCAGGAGACCCACACTGGAGCAGGTGGATGCCTGAGACTAAGCTGTGACCTCATGGGAGAGCTGTCCTGGAGCAGGGTCCTGGCAGGGATCTGCAGACCCATGGAGAAAGGAGCCCCCATTGGATCAGGTTTCCTGGTAGGGCTTGTGACCCCTTGGGGAGCCATGCTGGAACAGCCTGTCCTTGAAGGACTGCACCATGTGGAGCAGTGACTCATGTTGGAGCAGTTTGTGGAGAACTGTTGCCTGTGGGATGGACTCAACATTGGAGAACTGTCTCCTGTGGGAAGGAGCAGGCGAAGGACTGCTCTCCATGAGCAGGGGCAGAAGCAACTTGAGATTACTGACTGCAATCCCCATTCCCTGTCTGTCTGCAGGAGGGAGGGGTAAGGGAAGGTGTTTTTAAGGTCTTATTTTACTTCTCATTATCCTGCTCTGATTTTGTTAACAACAAATTCAGTTAACATCTCTAATTCAAGCCTGTTTTGCCCATGACAGTATTTGGTGAGTGATCTTTCTCTGTCCTTAACTCATGAGTCCTTCATGGTTTTTTCTCTTCCTTGTCCAGCTGTGGAGGGGAGTGATAGAAAAGCTTTGGTGAGTGCCTGGCATCCAGTTAGGGTCAACCCGTGGTACATGGGAAATCAAGAGAAGTAATTCTTCTCTTTGTTATTCTCAGAAAATCTTGTAATACACTAGTTAGATAGAAAGAGGAATAGTTAAGAGATGGAAGTTGACTTTGCTGTGCAAAAAGTAATTTAGATGTGTCTGTTTATGTCTGTTGAGGGCCCGTATCATTTGACTTTGCTCAGTTAAGCAACTCAGTGGAGTAATGCCAGGTTACTCCTAGGGGAAAACCAGGTCTTGGGTCTTCCATGAGATAGTTAAGGCTATCTAACTACAGCAGCCTATAGTTAAAGCTGCTAGACCTTCAATGGTTATTTATTTGCTTAACTGATGGGAAAATAGATAAATTTTAAGGATTTTGTTGAGGATTTTTTTTTGTTTAATTTAAGAATTTATTTCCCCATTTTGTTGTCTTTTATTATGTATGGGTTTCTATAACGAGTAGGAGACAGATTGATCTTTGGAGGTTTCATATATCCAGAGATCACAGGTTTTTATGGGTCCTGCAAGAATGGAGTTTTAGGGTTTAATCTGGGTGATTGAGAGCTGTTTTAAAATATGGAGGATGTTAACACTTCTTTCACATTTGGGGACATTGTTTGCTTGTGTAGTTTAGGATGTACTGTCAGGAATTAAAGAGTCCAGTTCAGGTCTGATGTAACTCCATTGACTTACTGGAATTTCCACAGTCACAAATGACTCATAATGCTCAATATTCAAAAACAAACTCCAAGAGCATGCAATTTTGGGAAAGAGTGTTTGGTTTGGTTTGGGTTTGGTTTTCTTCCCTTGCATAGCTGGTATTGTATGAAAAAGATATACTAGAAGAATTTAAAAAATTAATATGGAACTAAAAAATATTGTATCTCTTACTCTAATGTTATCGAATACTTACTGAAAAGGTAGCACATTTCTTTGCTGAATTGTGAGGCCCTGAAATGACTTATCAGACAAAATGTAGAATTTAATACATTTGCCTGAAGAATGTACTGAAATTGATAAGATAATTTGTTCCTTCTCTTGATGTTTGAAAAACCTTTGCAGACTCTGACCAGTTTGAACAAGCTGCCATCTTTGGCTGATTTTCATAAATTAAAAATATTACTATATAAAAAAAGTATTTCAGTAAGGGCTGTGACAGCCTGCAGAAGAAATGGTGTCAGGAGATCCAAGAGCAGCCTCCTGAGCACTGGAGGTTACTGAGGAGGTGAAACTGAAGCTTAGGAGCACAGTGTGGAAGTGGGAGACAGTGGTTTCCTAAAAATGAGGGAATGGGGGAGGGGAATTCTAGCTAAAACAAGATTTAATATTGTTTTGTTATGAAATTTTGGAGCAAGTTGCCCGGAGAGGCTCTGAAATGTTTTCAAAAGGATCTGACTGGACAAAGTCTAGACAAATCCATTCTAAACTCAGAACGTGTTCTGAACAGGAGTTTGGACTAAATGACCTCCTGAGGTCCTTTCCAGCCTGACCAACCCTGTGATTTCTTTCCTTCTGCATTAAGTACTGCTGTTGGGGGAAGATAGGGATCATTATGTACTTTAAAATCAGGCTGGTCATAGCAACTTCTAGCTGTAAAATGTTGTACTTGTTAAAAAGAAAACCTGAATGAGAACAAATTGCAAGTTAAAATTATCATAATGCAGGCATTAACAATAAAGTAAAGGAATAGCCAGTGGCTACCATCTTACATACCTGTATGTAGTACTATATGCTCCAGCAAGAATGGCATCTGTTGGTTAAAAACAAAGAACAAATGCTGTTCCCTGTTTTAACCAGCAATAATGCATATATAATTTTAAAATTTACTGCATATTCTAAGTATTGAAAGAAAAAAAATAAATCTAGGAAAATATACAATTTCAAAACTTTAACAAGAATTTATCAGTGTGTTTATTTTTTTAACTGCTGTTCTCATGATACTTCCAAACTTTTACTTTTGTAAAGCAGGGATATTTAGAATTTCAGTGTATATAAAAAAAAATTATTAATGGGTTGATATCAGCTATAGTGTGAAATATAGATTTATTCTATGAAATTTAATTTCTTTGCCTTCTACACAGATGTCTAATAATGTCATTATTGATCCACCTATTTTAATGAAAAGTGATTTGACAGAAAAATTTAATTGCATACTTAGCACTACAGTTTCTTTAGTAAGAAAAATATATTTCCCTATCTGTGGAGAAAAATTTTATACTCATAAATTAATGGGAGAAGACACCTGTTCAATGACTATTGCTTTGCCCACCTGTGCCTCACTTGTCCAACTACAGTATGAAGGCTAGATGAAATTTCAGTTATTCAATATGGGCATATTCTTTGGGACAGTACAGCCAGCAGAAACTTGAGATGAGTATTATCTTGTAGGTCTGGTTTTTCGTCCTAGCTAGGGTGTGTTACCTTAATAAGTAAGCCAAATAATTACTTATTTACAGATTCAGCAAATAGTAAGGTCACACTGGCATTTCTGAGCAAAGAATGACACTGAACTGATCAGTTAAAGTGGCCTGAATTTATTTGAAATACTCCAGCAGTAGTTATAATTCAAGCAAAGCCTTATGGAATTTTAAAATAAAAGGTACTGAGACAGAAGGGAATGTGACATTCAGAACATCCAAAGTCATGGAGGGGGTTACTACAGAGGTATCCTGCCTACAGTTCAGTTTATGGTTCAGGATTTCATCAAGAAAGTGACATTAAAATGATGTGAAAGTAAAGAAACTATTTCACAATATGAGCAAGTCTTTCAGTTGTGCTCATAGCTTTTTCAGTGCAATAGGAAAAGCATTTGTACAGCATGTTTTGCCAAACACCTTCAAAATTTTTCATTAATCAGATAAAACCATCACCAAAAAAACATCTTCCAGTCTAAGCTTTGAGGGAATTCTGTTCCTCAATCTATATCACTTCATACTAGTACTACATTTTCAAAAAAGACCAGATTCTTTTTAAGTCCTCAGGTTTTCATAGTGTGTCTTGAAACAGTTTTGAAGGAATCAGGTTGTTAAAAAGTGGGAGTCATGGTTTAACCCCAGCTGGTAACTAAGTATGACACAGCTGCTTGCTACACCCTGGCCTCCAGTGTGATCAGAGAAGAACTGGGAGGAAAAAGGTAAAACCTGAGGGTTGAGATAAGAACAGCTTAATCATAGGAATTAAATATAATAATAATTTAAATGAAAAAGTAACAAAAAGGAGAGACAGCAAAATAAGCCCCAAGAAACACGAGTGATGAACATTGTAATTGGTCATCACCCACTGGTGAATGCCAGGCCTATCCCCGAGCAGTGATTGACCCCTTCCCCACCCAGTTTCTATACTGAGTGTGACACTTTATGGTATGGAACATCTCTTTGGCCTCTTCAGGCCAACTGTCATGGCCACGATTCCTCCGTGCTTCTTGTGGACCACCTTGCTAGCAGAGCATGGGCAGCTGAAAAGCCCATCGACTTAGCTCAGCAACTACTGAAACATCTGTGTGTTAGCAACACTATTACTTGTCCTGGTTTAGGGCAAATCTGGGAGAGAACCTCCGAATGGGGTCCCTCCAGAAAACAAATTCAAGCAGCCCCTCCCCCAACTGGTTTGGGAAAAGATTTCCTTGGAGAAAAGTGGAAAAAACACCTGTTTATTTAACAGAAATTGACTAATATTAAATTAATTGAATAATACTAAATCCAAACCCCAGCCCTGTACCAGCTACTAGGAAAAAAATCAACTCTATCCCAGCCAAAACCTGGTTGCTGGGGGAGTCTGTATATCATAGAAATTGTTCTCTACTGGCATTTCTCAAGGCAAACTGGGCTTTTTAAAATGTGTATTGGTTTTGTAGGTTTTTCTGTGAGGGATTTTACTTTATTTTATTTTATGTAACAGAAGGTGGAAATAGAATTGAAATGTCTGTGTATATATATATATATATATATATATATATATATATATGTATGCACTACAAACACTGGAGTCAGGGCCTCCTACTTGCCTTCTCAATGCTGGATCATTTACTAACTCTCTGTGTTTACATAAACCCTGTTTTTTAAAATGCAGTGGACCTGTGTCTGACCTGTTTTACATGATTTGAGAAGAATCTACTAACTTAAGTGTGTACTTATTTCAAATGGTGTTGGAGACTTTCAAGTACAGCACTATACTCATAGCTTGTGAAGAGTATCTAAATGGCCTTTATTTAATTAAAAGCTACATATGGGTTAAAAGCTCTGGTATCAGTATAATTGGCAGTGAGAGCTGTGAGATATAAAACTGGGGCAGCAGGTATATGCAGGGAAGGTGAAACAAGGCTTCTGTTCACAAAATCTGCTTGTCTATATTATTGCTATGTGATGTTGATTAATTCTTCTGGTCCTAAATGGCTGTGCCTGATGTCTCTGTCTTGTTGAGCTCTCTCCTTTTTTCACTAAAGAACATTGAGAAAACAGTGCACCATCCTTCCCCTCTAACATGCAGGTGTCCACTTGGAGTTCAGTTGTATTTGGTGGACCAATAGAGAATTTCTGGGCTTTGAGGATAGTGGACTTTTCCTAAGCAATTTCCTAAATTATGAACACAGTGGTAAAAAAGCCAAATTAATGTATAAGTTGGTTTAGAAACTTCTTTTTTCCTACCATATGATAAAGAAATATACATGATTAATAGAAAAATGCCTGAGGCCATGAGCATGCTACCATGGTTAGGTAAGATTGCTCAGAGTTTGTGCTGAGGAAACTGGTGATTTTTGAGCTGTGCTTAGCCAGCCACCACCACAGATCTTGGGCACAGAGACAGCAGTGACACAACAACTGACTAGCTCTGCTTTTTGGGCTAGTTAGTGTGCTTGGCCACTCTGACACCCTGGGCCTAGACTTAGCTTCTTCCAAGGTGGTTGGTTTCTGTACCTATCATTGTCCTTAATAGTCCACACAAACACAGTGTACCTTCATTCCTGTTTCCAAGCTGTGGAGTGTCTAGTAGTATGTGTTGCTGTCTCTGAACAATATCTGCTGTTACCCTTTCAATATTTTAATGCCTGTCCTATGACTAGTTTCACCCAGTTGTTCCCAGATGCTTCAGCCGTGTTCTGTCCCTTATGGGCCCCAGGGCAGGCACACAGCCTCCCAGACCTGGTGTGAAGGGTATCTTTCCCTCCCAGCACTTTTGCACCAAATGTTCTCTGTGTCAGATTTGCACAGAAGGGTTTTATGTCCCTCCAGACACCCCTGCCCTCGCCTCTGCAGAGGCTGGTTATGTAACTTCGTAAGGCTATGTTCCAGTATCTATAGTAACATTTAAACAGAAATAAAACAGTTCCCAAAACAGGAAAAAGTTACTGAAAACTATCCAGAAATTAGATTTTACCTCTCCTGGGTCACATCAAAACGAGGGTTGTTGGATCTATACAAACTTATCCTTACTATGTTCTTTCACAGTATGCAAGAGAGATGGAAGAGAGGAAGAGGTCTTTAGAGAGGAGACAGTTGACCTGGAACAGGAACAGGCATAGCCAAGTGGCACTTTCCAAAGATCCAAAGATGCTTTCAGAAACTTGGTAAGAGGGCTTTATTAGGGATGGATGTGGGAAGAGTTGTGGGAATGTTAATAATGGCTGCCTTTTTAAGTGTATTGGTGCTGGGAGAGCGCTGCTGCTCACGTGCATATTGAAGAGTTTGTCTGGGATGTCTGAATTACATGGGACCGAGATGAACAAGACCATGAAGAACATGAAGATGGCTTTTCAGTTTATTCTCCTCTGTCTACACTGAAGGCATGCTGTCCTCAGGCTTCTTTGGATCCCTTACAAACAGCCAAGTTATTCCTGCAGGGAGGACCTCTCAAAGGAACTGTTTCAGCAAAATCTCACCAGTGAGCCATGGCAAAAGCAGATTCACATTAGTGAAGAAATTCAACCTTTGGTGAATGGTATTTATATTTATAAATACCATCATAAAAATCTACTGTAGAAATCCTAAAGCTTATTTTTTAAAATAAATTAAAAAATATTTACAAATAAAATATTTTATAAATAAACGTGCTGTATTTATTTCTGCAGGCATCAAATGAAATCTCTTCAGGGCAAACAATGTCCAAGGTCTTCCTTTGGCCTCTTCAAATTGTGCCTGTTGCCTTTTCTCCTCTTTATGAAGCAGTTGCAGGGTACATCTGGAGAGGGCAATATATTGTGCATACTTCTAATTAAAGGTCTGGACAATCTGCTGCAGGTGTGTATTTAATGAATAGCTGAAAATTTAGAGTTTGGGGTTTGTGGAATCTCCAGTTTTGTACAGAATATATATATTTTTCTTGGATAACATTGATGCCTCTTTGTAGAGGTTTAGACACTTAATGCAATTTTCAACTTTTTTGGGTTTTGTTCTTGTATACTTGAATAGCATTATACTTTGGCACAAAGTTTCATCTCTTTTTGGAATGTACTTGTGGCAGGAAAGAACTATGAATTCATAATACAGAAATCTCAAATCAGAGCTTTACTTATTTGACTCCAGAGAGGATCATAAAATGTGTCAGTTATTTAAGATGTAATATGAAAATAGAAAAAGTAGTTTATTTTAAGAATCGAGCTATCAAGCTTAAGGAAATACTATTTTAAAAATAAGAGAGGTAAAATAACATTCATTTTCAAAAGCAGTTGAATTGTATTACCTTAGGGAAATAATTATATAACTCAAAATACAAATTAGTGTTTCTCTCAAAAAGGTCTATTAACTCACTTTAAAATTTGATACTAAGTCTGAAATGTTTAAACTCTCAAATCTTCCAAAGAAAATTGTTGCAAACACCAGTCCTTTGGAGGTGTAAGTTCTCAGAAATAAGCGCTTGAGAAAGTTAGAACCTCTTATAGGGACACCATCAACTCAGAGAAGTCCTCAGTGACATGCTTTTTCCCCAGTACTCCAGAAACCAAGACCTACTCATTTAATAAACTAGTTTTTAGTTACATGAATAATTAATAAAAACATCATCAAGCCATTTAAACTTTTTAAAGCAGCTATGATCAGGGCTGGGGAAGTGAGTTAAAGGCAAATAGTAAAAGCATCAGATGTGGAATACTTTGTCCATAAAGGTTATAAATCTTTCTTCAGGTGTACAAAAAACAAAGCCTAACAATAGCAATCTTGGCAGGCAGTAATAAAGAATTGGGAGGATCAGAAATTCTAGAGTGAAAAATCAACATACACACCCGCCGGACCAAATTCACCCATGTGCTAATAGCCAGCAACAGCCCATTTCATGCATAAATCCTATTTACATCCTTAAGTTGGAATAAAAGTTTAGGGGTAATTTCAGAGATGCGTGAGGAGAGAGAATTTCAGTCTTTGTGAAGTCTCCTACATTCTACAAAGACTTGTGTATATCTAGCTTAATATACTGCATACATTTCTGGTATTATAACTGATAATATGTAAACTTAAAATGCTGGCTGTAAAGGTTATTGGATTGGAACCTAAGCAAAGAAATGTAAGGCACAAATTCCGTCTTTTAAGTAGGTGTCAACAGTGATGGAGTAGTTAGTGTAGGCACAGGGCTTTCTGTATCAAAACCACTGCGTGAGCAATGGCCCAGATTCTAAATGCCAGTATGTCAATGGTTCCAAGGAAATGCAAGGGGCTGCTTTGATAGGTTTTCTCTTCATTTTATGTGTAATTATTCACTTTATGTGTAAGAGAGTCACCTCTGTTATTACGTCTTACAGTTTACAGATGAAATAGCATAAAGGGGTAAGACCAGCAAAATACTCAGTTCCTAATTCTGAAATAATTAGACACAAATCCTGAAAAAACATTGATTCTATGAGTACAGTCGCTTCAGCTGTGTTGCACCAAGAATTTATTTGCCCCTGCATATTTAGCAGAAGATATCCTTGGGTGTGCACAGCAATAATTGTAACTAAGAAAGAGCAGAGCAATGCAGGTCCCTTTTTATGCCAGTGGCTCACACACTGAGGAACCTTGAAAACGCTCTTGTTTCACATAGGCTATCTGTGGAATTCCTGCCATCTATGTGCAATGAATTCAGACTGAGATCTTAATACTGGCTTCTTTCAATCGAGTTTTGTTATGCACTTGGCATGCTTTCACACCCGAACCTCCCATCTGCAGCCTGCACCTGCATTGCTCAATATTTAACTCAAAGATCTCTGAACTTCCTGGACCATTAAGGTGTCTCTTGGTTTGTGGCTTGCTGGTGTGGCTGTTGCTTACCATGAGAAGGGAGTTTAAATGCAGTAAAACAGTGTAGTTTTCCAGTTTCCTCAGTTTTGTTTCTGCTCACTGAAAAGAGCTCCTGTCTGCTGTGCTGCATCTTTTTCTTGACGTGAAGCATGGGGCATGAAGAGCAGAGTGTAGCATTTACAACCTGGAATTAAAATGCTTTTGCTTTGCACACTTACATTTTCTCTTTCTATAAGGTAGCAGAGTGAGTGCAGGGTGTAATGCTGTCTTTACCACAAAGAAGCCTACTATTTTCTGCTCTCAGCTACTGAACTGTTTGAAAAAGAGCAATTGCTTTCTCTTATGACTCTTTCTGATAAGCTGGGAATAAGAATTCAGGACTCCATGCAGCCTCTCCATGACACCGCTGAGCTTCTGCATGACATGCACTCCACATCCAGCAGCTCGATGGATTAGAGATACAGTAGGTATTTGCCCTGTGATTTTATAACTACATTGCACCACAAATTGCTTTTAGCCAAAAATGGTTTATAGCCATACCTCTCCCTTCCAGATCTAGTCAGTCTTTTCAGAAGTCCAGCACAATAAAGTGAAAGATATCTCTTTGGAGTTCCCTTATAGGTGCATACAAATTTCTGGTGAGCTGTATACTTCATTAGTAAGAACAAGTATTTCAGAATCAAGAGCTATTCCTAAAAATGATAAAATTGTGTGTGTGCTCATGGAAACACTTCAGGGTACCTTCAAATAGGTGTAAATGTGAATATTATTACAGATACACACCCAGTGGCTTGGATAACCTAGGAACTTCAAGGTTCACTGGCCTGACTTTTATGTTTGGAAGGTGACAGCACTTGTGAAGGGTTGAGGTCTGCTCTGCTCTAGAAAATATGTCTGGAGCTGGCAAGCTTTCCACAGTTACAGTCGGAGGAAAGATTGCTTTTGATCATATTCCCTCTTCCCTGGGGAAAAAAAAAAAAACAAATCAGAAATCAACCAACACTTTTCTGGTACAACTATGTCTCCACTGGAATTTTACTGAATCTGGAGCTGTGAAGTATCACTTTGAATGGCTCTGGATGTGCAATCTGACTGCTCTCTTCAAGCTGGCTTGAAGGGGTTAAGGGGCATGGACTGGCCTCCCAGCTACAGAAAATCCTTTGTGTGTGACCACACTATTCCAGGCAGGGCACTACCAGCAATTAATAACCCATGTAAAACTGCTGTTCATATGTTCGCAGGCAACAAGTAGAAAGGTATTTGTTGAAAGAGGCGTGGTTTAATGGTCTCAGCACAGGATTGTGGTTGAGGATCTCCTGTCTTTGTCTTGTGACTTTGACAGTGATTGCCAATCTGTCTTTTGACAGGTCAGATATGTTCTGATTCTCTATGTGCTTCTATTTACCTTCTCTGAAATGTGCTATAAAGTTTTACTTAGCTTTTAAGGGCCAGAAATAATTAGTTTCTGTTACAAAAATACTGTCAAGATATAAACCATCAATCATCAGACTCATCTACTTTTTTTTTCTGAGTGTTAGGTGTCCTGGACATGCATTTAATGGAGAGAGACCTTTCCAAAGGGTAAGACCTCCCCACATGTCAGTGTAGGAGATGTTTTCCTTCTAAAAGAAATTTCTCTTTTCCAACCATTATAGAGATAATCTAAATTATTGACTTAGGCTGACTTTTTGATGTCTAAGATGAAGTGAAATGGACTTCATCCTAGACAGTTAAGGTTGTTTATAGACTGTACAAAGAAGGCAGTTTGTGCTTTACATCTCTGGCCTCTGAGATCCAAAGACCTGCATAAGTGAGAGTGATGAATGTTTCACAGGGAACTGAAAAAGAAGTATTCTAACTCAGATTTAAAACAATTTAAGTAAAATCTTCCATCAAAGCTATTTCCTAATAGTAAATAAGCTGTTCCATGAATTAAGGGGAATGGTCTGCAGGGCTGTTTGGAGCTTTTGAGTGGAATGGGAACACAGGACCATTAAGTATTTCAACAACTCTGGTGGACGGCTAGGGAAGATACAAGGCAAGAAAAAGAGCAGTTATAGATATTATCACTTCTAGGGAGCAAGGCCAGTGCAATAGTCCAATTGCAAACCTGCTACATCATTGGGAAGCTGAACAGAGGGAGACAGTTTTAGGCCATCCATCCGAGTGGACCAGCAGAGACTCAGAAGTGCTCAGAAGTGACCTCAGCCGCAGGAGGCAGGATGCCAGCCACATTACTAACACAGACTCCTTCGCCAGCTGAGCTTTTTGGCAGCGCTGGTGTCAGCAAAGCAAAACACAGCTTAATGAGATTGCAGGAGGAATGGCAGGCAATGGCTGTAGGTGGGCAAAACTTCTTTTCAATTAAACAATAGCTGCAGTTTCACCTTGTGGTGACAAGGTTGCAGACAGAGCAGAAAGTGATCCCTGGGTGGGGCCACCTCATTCAACAGAAAGATGGTCTCTGATGAAAACAGGCTGAAGTCAAAAAGCCAGGCTTGGAATGCTCCAGGATCCACAGTTCATGTTAACAAACTGTCCTCTTCCTGAAAGCCAAAATTTCCAAATCCTGGCTGCTTCAACACTGCTAGTCCCTCCCACAGTCCTCTAGGTTTACTGCATGTTCCATGCAGGGTTTCCAGCTTCCTGAGTGCTTGTGCTCAATGCAAGGCAGTTTGCAGCAGGGCTGTGCCACTGGGCAGCACTCGGCAGAGGAGCCTGGGCGGGGAAGAGAACCCACACAGCACAGTCTGGGTAACCTATGTACGGGAAGCTGCTTTTAGCAGGCACAACCACTGGCAGCATGTCTGTAGCCATAGCAAACCAGAGGGATTTCAGGAAAACAATAAACATGAGTAAACGTTGCCTGAAAGCTCTTGATTTAAATTTGAAAGTGATTTTGAGGCGGTAGTACTCATCAGCTGTTGCAATCTTTGAAACATGGGTGATGCCCAGTCTCCTATGGGTGGCTGAACCCCATTAAACCTATGGGTTATACCATACTTGTAAGATTAATACCTATTAGGTAGGATGATACAATTCAAAAGGACATTTTGGATCATCAAGCCTGTGCCTCTGCTGTTGCAGACAATTGTATCATACAATCCCTCTCACAAGTTAATTGTGTCTCTCTCTAAAGCAATTAGGTTTATATTTTCAATTAGTGCCTGTTTCAGAAATGTATTTCTTTGCTGGTTAAGAATTTACATTATTGAAAAAATGTCAGAATTCCAATTTCCATCAAGTGTCAGTATTACCCAATTGCTGAAAAAATTATTTTAGCTTTCTGGTGTTATGCTTGATTCCATTTTCACTAACAACCTTCACTTCACTGGGTTAAACAAATGAGCCTATTGTATTTTCATGTATGGTAGCTTATCCATCCTTTGGCTCATGCCAGTCATCTGCACTGCTTTTGCCTCCTGAATTCATCCCTTCTGAACAATGAGTGACCAGAATTGTATACAAAATACTGCAGATTTAGGTGAAGCAATGCACATTTCCATGGATATTGTCCCATTTCTGGTGGAAACATTTTGTCTGAAATTTCCCAGGACCACATCACTTAGTTCGCAATTACATTTAGGTCTAATGGGTTTCCTGTGGTCTTGGTACCCTCTGTTTTCTCTTCTGTGGTTTCAGTTGATAACCTCCACCATGCTGCAGGAATCCTTGATTCTAATCCCTAAACACAGGAATTAATATTACATTTAATTTATTTTTAACCTAAGGGAACTCTTGGTTCTATTGTGCATTTTTAAAGTACTCAATTAACTGTCCCTGACTGATATCAATGCAGACAGTTAATGAAATCACCATTATTTATATTTCACACAAACATAAACAAACAAACAAACAAACAAAAGGATGTACTCAGAGAGTGTATTGCCTAATTTATGAGACCATTAACATTTGAGTGGATTAAAAAAGGATAGTAGTAGTACTATTGAGTACTAAAGGGAAATTTTTTGTTTAGATTTCTAAATCCTTATACCAAAGGTGTACAATTTTACTAAATTTGAGTTTCATAGTTTGTCCCTTTGTAGAAGGAGAATGTATCTACAACATTTTTCATTACAAACACATTAAATAACTTTTCCCCCTATAAAAGCACACCTTCATTGTGCAAGGATAACTGAGCAATAAGACAGTTTAACCAAAGTTAGTTTAATTAATACACTTGTGCAATTCAAACATAACAGGCTTGCAGAAAACTAACTGAGGTGAAGTTCTCCAGCCTATAGATGTGCAAGAGCCAAACATTACTTTTGGTGAAGGATCATATGCTGAGTTGCACAAAAGATGGTTTTATGGTTTTTGTGCTCTTAGAATCACCAATATTTCTTTATATTTCTATAACAAATCCAATATTTTAGAAAAAAAATAGGAGGGTAAAGTTCAGGGATAGCATTTTATTTTAAGACTGTGTTTCCCTGGCTTTGAATGCTTGTTTTCTCAACTCTGTGGTTCCACTGATGGTATTATTTCTCTTGACGTCTCTGTGTATGCTTTGTATACATAACATTCATGAAGATGCAAAAATATTACATACAGTGCAAGAAAGGCTTATCCATTGTCTTTTTATTACTGGCAGTTCTTGAGAAATGGAAAACAGTGCTTGCTTTCTTTTTTATTCTTTTATATTTTTTTTTTGCTCTATTTCAAGCCTACAGAGATGGGACCTTTGGGAGCAATGACATTGTTTTTCCTACTTTGAGGAAAATGTAACTGTCATCCAGCAGTGCCTTATCTGCCACATTTCTCTGCCTGAAGCAATGTTTTATAGAACTACTTGTTTATAAGTGTAGAGAATCTTTGGCTACCACATGCCCTCTGGCTTAAATAGTTATTCCTAGGAATCTGACCAGTCATACTTCTTTAGAAATAAAAGCTGGCAGGTCACTTTGGTGCTAGCACTGTTTGAAAAACAAGATAAAAAGTTTTACAAAAAGAAATATTAACCAGACCAAAACAATACCATAGTCTCCTGAAACATTTTGTGCTCCAGGTGAGTTTGATGTTCTCAAGAGAAGGACAAGCCTATGGGTAAATAAGGAACTTTATTTTTTTTCCCCAGCTTTCGGTGTAGCAGATGACCAAAACGATCCTGATGTCTCTAGGGTCAAACCATGTCTTTGCTCTGCCTCCAGTGGACTTTGTGTTTTAGTTTTCTTTATCTTCTTGGGTCTTTGGGATCTGTTGTATGCAAATACAAATTGTCTTATTTTGCGTATTAAAAAGGTTGCTATAAAAACTGTTAGATATTAATATTGGTTTGGATTTTCAAAGGCAGGAAAATGAGGTAGGTCCCCACAGGTAGCTAGGTCCACTAAATGCCTTGGGAAATTTAACTGTTAAAAACAATCCTTGCCACTGTATGCAGACTGCATGTAAGTTAAGCTATATCATGCATAGTATGCTAATAGTTAAATCCATAAATGTCAGCTGGTTCAGCTCTCAGGAGAATAGAGAAATTGTGGGTAAAATATAGCTACAACATTTGAATTTAAAAAATTAAAATCTTTCTTTGGTTGGTAAATGTTTGATATGCCTTGCTGAAGAAGATCACAAATAGTCTTTTAAAAGAGGAATTACAATCAGAGACAGGGAAAAAGCTGACTTGCCAGCTAACCCTCTCCTGCTCTAAAGATACGCACTTTTAAGTTAAAAATCAGGAATAGATTCCTTATAGTTGAAATCTATATTGTAGCTTGAAAAGACAGAATGAATAATGGAATTTTTTTTTCTGCAGTAGTGACACATTCAGTTTCTCAAACTTTGAGCTAACTTATACTGTTTTTGCAGATATGGTGTCCATATCTGAAAATATCACTCCACACTTTTGCATAAGCTATGAGCAACCCACTATCCTGGAGGCCAGCCTGTGGGAATGAATTCTGGTATTCCTGTGAAGCCTTAAGCTCAGCGGCTAAGAAAAAGAGTAATGACAGAAGTGCCTACAGGATAAGAACATAATTTTGCCAAGAGCAGCAAAAGAAACTGTAATGTTTAAACCAAAAATTAAATTTGAATAGCAGACATTTTTATTGAGCAATTGTACAGAGTTCAAAACAAAGTGATCTCTGTGTTTGCCCTCCCCTTTTTATGATTCTCTTTGAAGTTTAAATGAACTTGCTTACTTCCCAGAAATTCATTCCTCTTTCTGTAAGTAGATTCATGAAGCAGAAATTATGTCTTTATGTTACACAAACTCCACACCCTTTGTGTTTTATTGCACTACCAGAAGTTTAGTCTTGTTCAGATGTTTGCTTGCAAAGGAGATACAAGACTCTGGTTGTGATAGTAGTTTTTTACCTGTTTCATTGTTGCCATTTGGCCTATAATTTTAAAGGTAACCTGAAATGTTTTCTTAAGAAAAGTTTAGCCTTGGACTTGTGTCCCCAGCCCTTTGGGATGCTCAACAGCCTCAGACTCCTGTGTGAGCACCAAGTACACTTAAATATCATTGGGACTGAGACAAATGTTGAATGTCTCACAAAAAGGAAAAGAAAACCAAGAAAGCTTCACCTTAATTTAACTTTTTCCATAGCTGTCAAAAATCATTAATGGACTTGGAAGATACTTCCCAGCAATTGCTCTGTGGGTAACTGTGCAGTTCACTATGTGAGTAGTCATCAACAAATTGCTGTGTATGAGGCATGGAATTAAAAATGCACTGTGGGTCCCAGTGCAGTGCTCCAGAGACAAGATTTCATTTCCCAGACTGTGCCATCAGTTTGGGGAAAACATACTTCAAAAAGTTGAGTGTACTTTGAGCACAGGCCATGCCCAGACTGTTGTATGTGCCCACACTCACAGGTGCAAGAGCCCAGGTCAGATTTGTCATTATTGCTCCTTGGCCTACTGCAATGATCAGCCAAAAGGTCCTAAAAACACATTCCAGAATGGTTAAAGAGGAATATGATCAGTTGAGCAGCTGTCTAGAGAAAATGGTGCTGCTGTGCAAGCTACAGACACCCTATGGTTGGTAGAAGCAGTGTGTGGGATGTGAAGCAGGGAATATAGGAGGAGGATCTCATCCTGCTGGAGGCTGATCCCTGGCTCCATCCCTCCATCCCTACTCTCTTCTGCTTACCACATTAATTTCTTTTTGTTCCTGGGCTTTTTTGCTGCATAATGCAAACAAGTTTTTGACTTCTCCACCTTAAAAAATTTCCATGTTTGATCTTGATTTCTTCTGTAGCTACTGCTTCTGCTTTCTCCTTTTCACAAAATTTTTAAACACTGCTAGGTTTCCTTCTCTTTTTTAGGAGAGAACCCATTCAATCTGCTATTCACTGCAGATTGCAGTCCCATGCAAGTCTTAGCTGAGTTTTAGAACCATCCTACAATTTCAAACTTTATCCTATCAGGATTCTCTGGCACATAGTCTGGGCTCCCTTTCCATGCATGGCCCTGCCCTTATCCCTGAGTGTTTCTGCAGCACAACCATCACTGCCCTGTGTGGGTCTTAAGGAATCTGCACCATGTGTGCCAAAGCTTTGCACAGACTGTGCAAAACAGTATACAGCAACGACTGCACCCAAGGCTGGATGAACAGTTTCACATAGGCACATGATAAATTGGTAAACAGAAATGTGGATAATGAAAAAGACAAAACTCACAATATCATGTCGAGTTTCACATGATAATTTTGATAGGTTCTGCAGTGTCACTGCCCTTCTAAAGGCAGTTACAAGATGCTTTTTCCATGTCACTCTGAGTGTTCCTTTTTTGTCTGAATAATGACCTTTTTGGTTCTGTGCAGCACCTTGAGGAGTTACTTTCAATGCTGAGCACATGAGAGAGAGAGAGAGCGAGCACTAACACACAGCAGTTTCTGCTGAGTTCAACAGCCCATGTGGATCTTGCTGACCATGGAGACACTGTGTGTGAGGAGGTTTATACCTTTGCTCTCACTGAGAATGAAAAAAGGTTTTATTTCTTACCAGCTTTTACATATATCTCAGGCTGTGCTTGCACAGCAAGTGGTCACTTAGAGTTTTTCCTTCTGTCTTTCTGAGTACAGAGCAAGCAAGGATTTGTGGTTTCCTTTTCTATCAAGAACAGCAAAACCAAAACAGTAATATTCCACCTGTGTCTCTATTTATAGAAATGACCTTCTCAGGGCTAGAGAAAAAAAAAATTACCATTTCAGTTTAGAAGAAACTATATTTAAAATAAGAGTTGAATTTTAATATAAGCATCTTTCACCATTGAAGAGATGTAACTGGTGCTATGTTACTTCTGCTTGGTTCTGTTACCCCAGATTCATGTAATTTCTATACCATCATGCCAGTGTGTCAGCTATCTAAAATACTAAATACCTTCCTACAGGGTGAAAGCAGTCAGGTGCCATCATTTCCAAGAGAGATACAAATCAGTTCCAATCACAGATCTGCATCACTGGTTAGAATAGGAATGTTCTCATTCTAGCAAGTCTACCTGAAAACCAGGGTTTATTATAAAAGAGACATTTCATGTTATCTCCACAGCTTCCACACTAGAACTGACTATGCCCTACCTGACAGAAGTGTGAACAGAGCCATGCAATAGTGTCCCCTTCTTTCCCCTCTCTTGGCAGCCAGCTGGTCTTCTCAATATTTTCCTTCTGATTTTTACTCTGTGTTTTACTCTAGGTATCCTAATTTCTCCATATGTTTCCAGTATATGAACCTGAACTTCAGAATTAGTTTAACTGAGGTTGAACTTCCTAGAAATTAGGATGAATTTGGATTTAAATGGCATAAATTGGGTAACTCATTTTCAGTAGAGTTGAGTCTGAATTGAGATTTTGGGTCTGGGCCTGAATTTGTGTTAGATCAAATTTGAACACAGTTTTGAAAAACTTACAAAGATGGAAAAACTAGATTCAAGTCCAAAGTCCAAAGCACTGGATTTAAGTGCTCTTGTATCCAATATTCTATTTCCCCACAGCAGATAGATACAAAACTCAGATCCATCGTTTTAGCTGTGGCTTATCTCATAGCTCCATTTCACAGCTCAAATTTACGTCTTTGTAATACATTTTAATAGTGCTCTCTGTCCTGCAAAGACATCAGATTTCAGCTCTTTCAACTTTGATGCTGGGTGTGCCGCCTTGTTCTGTAAGTCACTGTGCTTGTCACGCTCGCTGCACTCTCACTGGATCGTGTGCTCAGTGTTGAGCTCCTGGGTACAGCAGCTGCAGGTCTGATTTGTCATATGCCACACTCCCAAACAGCCAGCAGTAGACACAAGCTCACTTGTAAGCATCATTCATGAGATATGGGGGCTGATTTGATTCCCACCAAAATCCTGGCAAGAAGCTCCTCTGATTGAACTCTCAGTCTGGGGGTCTCCTAGAAATGATGATCTTTAACTCAATGTTTGTCCAATTATAATATGGCACAAAATGCCTCATTTTTTTTCCTATAAATAAAAAAAATCAGACCTTTGGGAAAATATGCTATCTAGGACAGGAAACCATGGTAGAAGAATAAGGGTTTTTCATGTCACTACAGTCTTAGGACAATGTTTAACAGTCAAATTCCTGTCATGGACTACACCCCTGGGTCTGCAGTGGTTAGAAATGCCAGATTGCGGTGTTAGCCTGTCTCTGGTGTGGAACTGGCAGCAGCGATCTCTGAAGGGAAAAGAGATCAGGTGCTGGAGAGATGGTAAAGAGGAGAAATGAGGAGTTAAAACTAGATGGATGTCCTGACATCTTGGTAAGCTTGGCTCAGCCATTCAGCTTAAGCTTTGTTATGTGAATAAAACTCAAATCCTGGATTTTGGGACTCATACAGAAAAATCTCTGTGGAGCACCAGACACTGATGAAGAATATCACAGTCTTACTGTATGCATAGCAGCCTCTGCTGAAATCTAAACCCTGGAGCTCTTTAAACATTTCTATTTGTTCATGACTGAAACTACACTGAGGATTAATTAACCTTTTTGCCTTCCAGCAAGATATATGGAATTTTGCCCCATTGTCCTCATTTAACATTTATCTACAGAAATGCAAGAATTATGAGACTGTATTCTGTTTTAAAGTGCCAATTTGTCATGGGATAGTTTGATTTAAAAACTAAGAAACTCCTTGGAGTTACGAGAGACATATTTTGTAAGGATTTTCCAATGTAAAAACTGACTGGCTTGACTTCATTTGAGGGCTAGGGAAACAGGTTGCTCCTTAGCTGAGACTGAGCAAGCTAGATTTTGATGGAGTTGGGATAGCCTAGGGATCAAAAGCTCTAGATAGTATTTATAATGAAAGAACTTGGGCAACCAGCACAGCTCATTCAAAGGCTACATGAAAATTCATGGCTACTACTGTGAAAACAGGGCTAAGAAAAACAATAGAGGATCCCATTTGATAACTGGAATTATGATCAACAAAATGAGAGACTGCTTTCCATTCCCTTGGCCCACGAAGGCCTCTCCCATCAGGAGTAATTGGCACAGTCATCAGCGAACCAGCCAGCTAAGGCATGGTACACAGGGAACTTTGTGCAGCCAGGCACTGACAGAGGTCACTGATTTTGGGAGAGGGGATGATTAGGGAGGGTTAGAATTAGGAAAGGAGGGAAAGTGGCATTCAAAACATAGACAGGCAGTAGGAATAGATGGTGAAGTAATAATTTTTGTGTGCCATATAGTTAGAAAATATGTGATTATATCAGAAAAGGATTTCAAAATTTTCCTGTGGAAAATATTTCTCTTTTCCTGAATGAAGGTGTCTTCTGCAGGATCTTCTCACAGAAGTGAAGCTTTCTGTTACAAGTGCCTTAATTGCTCTAAGACCAAAGCTGGCCCTAGGCCCTGACACTGTAAATACAACTTTTTGGAGAGATTCCCCTGCTTAGCTGAGCTCTGAAGCACACATAGCCTCTCTCTCCCAAGTTACTCATCAGCTGAACAAGTACAATGTAGAGCTAAACCAGTGTTTGTGTGTGTACCCACTGCATAGCTCATGTAGTATAGCTGCCTATAGAAAGAGACTGGAAGAGGATCCCCTGTGAGTGTTGTGCATGGGAATTCCAGGCAGAATATACGCTTGCAAGTGGCATATCCAATGGGCTAGCACAGCACTGAAATTAGGTGCCTTGAAATAGGTGTCTGTCTGCTATGTCTCCCTTGCAAGAGCTGGAGGGATCCATCTGCATGAATAGTTTGGCTGGGATTTTCTTTCTCAGCTGGGTCATTTTCTTCCTCGGTTCTGCTGTAGTTTTTGTATGTGTTCAAAACTCAATTATATGAGGTTTCACTCTTTGAAAATGATAAAAACATTGCCAGCCATGCCACTAGCAGTGCCTCTGCCACACTGGTGTGCAGCTCCAGTTTTGTCATCTGATTTGTGTATGTAGACACAAGCTAAATGAACATCTGCCTGCACATGCAGCCAAGACCTACAGAAAAACTGAGATTTCAAAATTCCATGTAAATTCCTAAAAAAATGTGGCACTCTCACATAAATGTGTTTTTCCACATTATCATTCAAGTTATGGTAACAAAAATTTTGTTCTCCTGCTCTTACTTATAGGCTATTTATGTTATTGAGCAGATTTTTATATAAATCCTTAGAACATAACCGTCCTTATTTGTATAACTGTGTGAGAGTATGAAACTGACTGGAAGTGCAGTAATGTGTAAGTTATTGGTGCCCCTTAGCCATAGAATATGAACAGAACTACAACACCTCCTGGAGAAATGGGTTTGCTACTGAGAAAGTTTTAGGTTCATAGAAATGGCAAATTTATACATCCATGTTCTCTCAGTTGAGTGTTCAGGCATTCACAAAAGGATACAGGACTTCATAAAGACATTTAATTCTGATGGTTGAGCTCCTACCAGTTGTGATCTACAGATGATTCTTCTTACATGACAGAAAACAAAAGGGAGAATGTAAGAGAAGCCTTTTAAGCCTTGGAGGAAGGCTGAAGGGAAAAAAAAACCTACCACTGCAGCTCTTGAAGTCTGCTGAATTTAAATATCATAGTGAATCAAATGAAGATTGTCACAGGAAAACATGAGAAGATCTGCAAAAAAGCTGGTGACACACAGATTTGAAACTGAATCATCAGAAAAAGCAGCTTAGCTTGATGCTGTTGAGATGAATAAACCCCTGAGGCAATTAACTTTTTGAGTTCAGTGGTGTGAATGAGTCAGATTTTTTAGGGAGAGGTAGCATCTTTTGCACAAACAGCACATGATATTGCAAACAGGGGACAGAACCACAAAGGTAAGAGAAAAAAAGTAGGAATGAGAGCAGGGAGAAGGGGAATGTAATGTTCATTGCGAGAGCAGGGTAACCAGGGCTGGGAATCAACAGCAAGCAGCAAACAGGATCTTTTCTGAGAACCACAGGGAGCGAGGCCTGAGGATGTAGTGAGCTGGCAGTGAACCAACAGCTGAGGAAACGGTGGAAGAAAGAAGGGGTGAATTCGTGGAAAATTAGTTTTCTTTCTCTGGGAAAGAGGTTGTTTTGTTTTTGACAGTCTTATTTGAACAGAAAGAGGAATTTGCCATCTGTGGAGACATCACTTCCAGAAAATCTTAACCTTTTCCTAACCGACTGTGGAGCAACAGCTGCTTCAGACACAAACTGTGCAGTAACCCCAGTCACTCTCATTTTTTACCACCATGAGTTTGAAACATCAGGGGTCTTTATAACCTCGTGATACAGAAACTTTCAGTTCTTTTGACATGACCTTTAGTGGCATTATACAACTGGAAGCACAAATCTCTTTTCTGGGCCATAACTCACATCCATAAATGTTATATGCTTACACCCTGGGACATAGTGCACAGCTTTTAATGTAGTGAGGACCAATTGCTAGGATCTCTGGGATGCTAATTTCATTACCTCTCCTCCATACTTTGAAGTAAGAAAGTTACATTATTTATGTCCTTTTGGTTCATCAACACTTGGGGTACTCAAATAGTCTGAGTGATGAGGGCTTGGAGGGAAAGCAGTAAGTATTATTTGTGTCATAGAGTCAGGTGTGCAGTGCAGCAAACTAATAGTTAAATTTGAATTTCAGTAAATCATGCTAGGGTGGCACAGGAAAATAAAAGCCAGCAAGAAGGACTAATTCTAAAAATAAAGCAGAAGTTGTTTGTTAGGGTGGTCCGGAAAAAAACAGGGCAGTAACATTTGTAGATGCCGTTTTGTGAAACATTACAGGAATGTGTAACAGACGTGAAGAATTCACTGCTTTATTGTGATGAAAGGAAAACCATGGCTCAGTAAAATAGTACTTATATTCCTTATATTCCTCAAAGATACTGGCTCTTGGAGGAATAGCTGAAGAGAACTGATGTAAAGTTTTGAAACTGAACTTTCCCTTTGGAAAATGCTGCTCCACAGGTACAAGATGTATTTCAGGGTACAAGATATATTTCACAAAGAAAAATGTTGAAAACAAATGGCTTTTTCAATCGGAAAAATTCAAAGAAATTCAAAATTAAATTGAGATATTCCATTTGGATATTTTATCCTTGTTTTATTTTGATTCCCCTGAATCAACTTTCCTGAATTTTTAGTGTTGATATTCTTGTTGTATTTCCATATGTATTTATGTTCACACATGTATGTGCATATCTGTATTGTGTGATGAACTTTTAACACTATTAACATTTTTTACTAATTGAAATATTTTTGATTATTACTGTAATATATATGATCTACATTTTTCATCTCAAGTCTGGTTAAAAACACACTCTAGCATGCTGGAAATTCCCCATGTCTTAGTGAACTCCATTTCCTGAGAAGCTGTGCTGCCAGTTGATAATTTGGTTGGAAAGCATTTCTTCAACATTTTCATTTCTGTTCTTTTTTTTTTTTTTTTTTAATAGGTAATGGTTATTTTCTTGTCCTTGAATTTTCTTGAATACTTTATTGCTACTTCCCCTGGATAGTTACAATGATGTGAAAAATCCTCAAAACCTGTTAACTAGCTCTCCTTCAACTGCAATATAGTGACTGGCCATAAACTCACAGCATCATGGAGTAATGGAGGAGAGACCTCTGGATATTGGGTCATCCCCCCCTGCCCTGGTCAGAGCAAGTCAGCTGGAGCTGGTTGCTCAGACCATGTTTAAATACTGTCAAGGATGGAGACTCCATCCATTCTCTGGGCAACCTGTGCTAGTGCTTGGCTCCCTTCACAGTGCAATCAATTTCCTTGGATCTAGCTGATATTTCCCATATTGGAGCATGTGTCTCTCATCCTGCCCCTGTGCATCTCCAAGGAGAGCCTGATTCTGTCCTCTCTCACACTCCCATGCAGCAGGTGCTGTTTTTACTGGGCATCTCAACCAGTTAGCTGCACCCAGAGTGGACTCTGCTGCCTTGCAGCCTGCACAGCAGCTACGGCTTAGGGGTGTGTAGACAGGTGTGGGGTGGCAGCTTATGCAATACAATAATATGATTGTAAACACTTGTTGGATCATATCATCAGCTCTGCTGTTATCTCTTACAAGATAATAAAAGATAAATCTTTATCTGTGGTTCAAATCAATTTATTTTTACCCAGTATGGATGAAGGATTTCAGATGGTGCTGTGTGTTTTGTCTGTCTCTGCTCAGAGCACTGTAGTTTACTACCTGGATGAAGTCATGGGGCTTCTGGAGGAACCTACAAACTTAAACAAAAAATATTTGTAACCAGTAAGCTGGGATTTCCCCAGTTTTTAATCTAGAGAGGTTGGTTTGGTAATTCAAGAAAAGTGCGCTTGACCCAGAAGAAAAGATCTGTAAGGTAAGGATTCTCACCAGTTATCACACACAAGTAATCTTCTAGTTTGTCAGTTTATAGACTATTTGGATTAGAAAAGGGGCACAATCATTTTGTGCTGGCTGGCAAAAGGCTTTGCTGGCCTCTCTGAGGCTGATTTGGAGCCCTGAAGAATGGTGCGATGGCAGCAGAGATAGGTGCAGGCTGAACAACAGGAGGAGTGGTTGGCAGGAAGGGCTGTCCCCAGAGCGCTGATTCAGCAGCCAGAAGCTAATTGTGCAAGAGGAATGGCACTTTCAAGGTGTTTACATTCTCTTATCAGACCTGTCAGTGTAAATAATGCCTTTGTCAGCAGTATGGCTGTGACCAAAAAGCTTTGCAAATGCAGTGTGAGGACTGTCTGAACCTCCTAGAGCAATGTAAATCATGCTGTTTTAGCCTTTGGAAGTCCTCTGGAAAGGGACAGGAGAGATATGATTCTGCCATGGTCAGAAAGTTGCTTCATGCTATTTCGTCTAATTTCAACCTTCATGGCTCCATTACCTTCAGAGAACCTATGCTGATTTAAGATATTGTTCAAAGTACCCAAATGCTCTGTGATAAGAAGTGCTGTAGTTATGCATTATACTCTTGTATATAGGCTATAACCAGTTTCATAATGTGAAAAGTTTTCCTTACTGTGTGACCATTAAAATTATATATGTATGTATATTTGTGTAAGAGCCTCTTTTAGGCCAGTTACAGCAACAGGTTGTATCTTTAACTTCTAGGAGCAAACAGAACATCTCAGTGGAAAAAAAAAAAAAAAAAAAAAAGAGACAGGAGATTTGTGATTTTAAATGTTTTAACTTGTAAGATAAGGAGTTTTCATTCCTGCTCCAGTTTCACATGGGAATCTAGAGAGAGAAGGAAACAAAAATATTACACTTCTTTTTCAACCAGAGATAAGTTTTCAAACAGAATCTAAGCACCTGAGTCTCGTCTTACAGCTTCAAAAAAATCTAGCATTATGTGCTGCAGGAGGACAATTAGACTCCCCAAGTCAGTAATTAGTCTTTAGAAATTTAAGCTGGAATATCAGTTGCAGAATCAGTGTGAGGTGACTGAAGTTACAAAGATTTACATTTCCTTTTTAGTCTTTTTGTGCATCTTTTCAAAATGTAATTAAACTAGCAGCTGAAGATACTAAATTGCTTGCAGCAATTAAACTACCCCACTGTATAAATCTGTGATGCACTGCTGCTCTAAATACTGTGTGCTCTTCTCAAAAATGGTACAGTCACATTAAAAAAAGGTATAGAGAAGGGGAAGAAATATCACTTAAGATATGGAATAGCTTTCATATCAGAAACACTTCAGTAGACCAAGATCCCTGAGCCCAAGGAGAAGTAATGAGGGAGCAATCAATAAATGGAGCGGAAGGGTGAAAGTGCACGTGGGTTGAACTGCTTACTGTTCCTTGTGGTACAAGATTTAGGTGGATGAAATGAAATCATCAGGTGAGAAATTTAAACAAATTAATAAAAGGAGATGAAACCCTGTAATGTTGTTAGAATTAATTTGCATTGGGTATTGTGGATACTGGGGACCTCTGGGGTTTCAAAAATTAAATTAAACTAGAAAGTTAAGCATTAAGTATGCTGAGAGCTCTGAAAGGATGCTGCAAGCCAAAACAATACTTAAGCAATTAAATTGATTCAGTACAGAACTTTCAAACATAATTTTCAGTAACACATTTATTCTGTTTACTCCTTTTTTATCATTAACCCTACTACATCCTGTTTTTAAATTGAGCCGCTCAGAACGGAGACTATCCTGCATGTTTGTTCAATACTCCTAAACTGATGTTCTATAGAGTGACAAGTATGTTTGTGGTGCTTTCTAAACGATAAGCAATACTGATTAGTCTCCTCACTAGCCCCTGATTGGTGTGTACCTGGCTGCTTTTCCAGAGGAAAGCAGCTTAAGTAAAAATACCTTGAGTCAACAGCTGATCCAAGAAACAGTGATGTTGCTGCTATGCTTGTCTTCTTTGCATGTCCTCCTGACATCTTGATGTGCAGGGAGGTGACTGAACATAAGAGGTGTCACTGTGGCTTGTACAGAAAAAGGAGAACCATTATGCCAAATGCAAATAAGTATCTTTGCAAATTTTGCTATAATGACAGCAAGAGAGTAGAGCTATAAACCTTGTCACACAGATGTAAAAATTTTCAAGAGAAAAGTATCAATTTTAGAGAAATTGAATTTCCATGTATGCCATGGAATATTTCTCAAGGGTAGGTGCAGATTATTACTGCTGAGGTACCTGCTGCAGTTTGGGTGGGAGACACAGAACATCTCCCGGATGACACTGACAAAAATAAGCAGCCTGAGAAGCTGTGCAAGCCCTCTGCTGTGGCAGCTGCCTGCCTGTCACAGACATCTTCAAGCCCTGCCCTTTAAAACACTGTCAAGGAGTGGGGGATGAGCCACACCTCTTCAAAAAGCTGTCTTGAAACAATCACAAACAAAATGCATATAACTTGCACACTACCATGTGGGTAAGCCTGGGGAAACAAGTCATGTAAGAGAAAATGTTCTAAATGAACCCTGACAGTTTCACCTCATTTTTGGTAGCTGTTGATAAAGAGCCTTGTGGCTGCACTATTGAAGATTAGATTAAAGTATATTTTTTCACCCTCAAATTAGGTGATTCTTTGATTGAAAAGGCTAAGGAACTAGTTTTAGAGTAAAGGACCTTCAGCTCCCATAACTGTGAGCAAGCTCCAGTGCAGAGATTGGCTGCCTTTTCTATGGCAGACAAGGTCTTCAACTACTGTATTGAGCCATGGCAGCCATAATAATAAGAGTTCAGGCACTAAAACCTGCTTACATCCATGCTACCTGAACAGTGATGCTGTACCTGGCTCCTGGAGGGGCCTGATCATTTTTAAAATGCCAACAGAAGTCCTCCCCCAAGCAGACAAATCCCCTTACCCTTCCCCTAAGTTTTATTTTTAAGTGCCAGCAAATAACTTGTAATTGTCAATGAATAGAAACATCACTGAAAGACAGTATGTTGCTTCCTTGAAAGTAAATATTTTACTTAAGTCTTGGCTTTAGGCAGATGACTTTATAAACTGTTCTTGCTATTTCTTCAGTACAGTATATGCAGATTAACTGTGGTTTGTAATCTGCAAACGTGTTATTGTTTGCATTATCCACATAAATCTTCCAGCATCTGTGTATTTCATAAGGGTAAAAACATTCCTGCCTATTACAAGAACACGACTATTGTAATAAAGCCATGTTATGGCAGACTGTAATTACTGCAGGCAGCCTCCCCAAAGCCTACAGCCAGGGTGCTGTGCTGAAGCAAGAGTATTTCCAGCAGCCTAGAGAGGATCAGCAGATGACGATCGGGCTGCACAAGAGCGCGCTTGTGCCGCCGGTGCTGCCTTGCGGCAGGGCCGGTGAGCAGCAGCCCGGCTGCCCAGGGCCAGCTCCGCTGCCTTTGCCCCCCGCCCGTGCGAGGCTCGGGGCTGTGCGGAGGGAGGGACGGGATGTGCGGTGCCCTGGGGCACACACGCCCTCAGAGACACACCCGCGCCCGGCCGCCCCGGCTCTGCCTGCGCTGGGCAGAAACAAGCTCCCAGCAACCAATTGGGACACAAAGCACGAACTGTTAAAACTTAAACATTTCCAAAATCTCTCCCCAGAGCGTTATGAAGTTGTCGGAATGATTCTCTGAACTGCTCGGCACACGCAGTCGTCTTGCAGAGCTCTGCAAAGATCTGTGCTAGTGCTCGAAAATTGCACCAGATCGAACCAGGAAACTGCTCTGATCTCAGTTAAAATCTTTGAGGGGCTATTGTGGCATGCAAATAGTGAGCAGATAGGTTAGTTGCATGATTTATGCTCAGACATGAAGTTGTACGGTAGTTAGATTTCAATTTGATAGCATTATCTCTCCTCTACACTTCCCAATTACAAATTGGGCTAAGAATTGGCTCCTCCAGCCAACTGTTAGGCTTCTGAAAAACACTTTTCCCTGTGACATGGATTAAAAAAAGTGCCTGACAGAAAAATGATATGACCTGACTGCATTAAATTAATTAAAAATTTCTTAATTGATAGCTCTCAAAGAACACGATTTTTTATTATGTGAAGAAGCCATTTGCAATACTGACTGGCTTTGCTTTCAATTTCCATGAATCTGCGACTGTTTCCTGTGCCTGTAGTCCTTTCTCTGGAAACTTCTCAGGCTTTAAATCCATGACTGCTGACACTGGATCCGTGTTTGACTGGATCTCCCAGAAATACATGTTTGATTCAGATCAGGTGTGGCGCAGGATCATATTTCTGTGCAATCACCCCAAGCACATTTCTGTTGCTTCTCTGTGCTGGCCTGGCTGGTGAAAATCTAGAAGGGGTCAGGCAAGCATTGTAATGGGTCAAGCACAGAGCCTGCAGGTACCAGCCAAAGTGAACCCATCAGGGATTTTTTTGGTACTATCTGAATTGTCAGCATGAGTTTATACTATATCAGTGCTTCGCAGATGAGCTTCTGGAGTTTGTGACTCAATCAATATACTTCAAATCTGGATATGCACAGCTTTTTTCATACCAGCAGTAACAGCTTTAAGTGTAAAGGCTGTATTTCTCAGCCCTTTGATCTTAAGGCAGGTCCATTGCTTTGTCCTGCCACAGCAAGGTTGTACAGGAAAAAAAACCCCACCAGTCTAACCCTGTGTTGCTGCTTGATACTATGAGTGAAGTACACAAAGAGTATAGAAATAAGGATATTTCCTTTTTTGCTTATTTTTATTTATTTTATTTAATTTTTATTAAGTAGGACTATATCTTTTAAATACCACTGAGGCAATCTCTTTCTGCTCCCTTACAACAAAGAAGAAAAATAAAACAACCTCCCCCATGAGGGGGTTGATTCTCCAGCAGAGGAAATGTTTTATATATGTTTCATGTATACTACATTCCACTGATGTTCAGCTAAGTGACACACAAAAGACACAGGAATTGGAGTGGACTAAGCAGGAAAGAGGCAGAAGAGGAAAGGAGTGATGGATAGGAGTTAACTTGTTCCTAAGGAAAGCTGGGGATTGGGCTTTGTGCAATGGTTTGAGCAGAAGCTGGTTTTGCCCGCTGGACTTCATTACAAGTTCTGCCTCTCTGTGGTGAAGTGGTACATGTGACCTCAGACTGCTTCTGGAGAGCGACTGAAGAGGTTAAGAGAGGACCAGGAACTCCAGGGTGTGCTAAATCAGAAGCTGGCACAGGTGCTGACCTGCCTTGTGCAGGGGGCTGGGAGCACACAGCTGCCCACAGTCACCCACACCTGCCACAGGTGAGGCATCGCAGTTCATCAGGAGCTGAACTGGCTTTATCCACCTTCTTTTTCTAACAGCTACATGTCTGTCTTCATTACTGTAGTGCCACTTGTTCCATTGCTACATGTGCCTTGCCTCTCCTGCAAGGTGTTTTTAAAGGCCTATGACCAAATTGTGATAAAAAAATCAATTCCACACGAAGAGGAAATTTTATCAAAGCAGTGAGGGGTGCTGGTTTTGAATGAAGCAAATAAAACATCTCTTATGTAGTTCTAGGGAGATAGAGCATAGGACCTAAGCCAAGGTTGCAGTGATATTGCACAGATATGAATCCTTAAGCAATAGCTTATAGGAAACATTATAAGCTATAATGAATATTTTTATGTTTTTTAAAAAATTAAGACTATCAGAGTTGGTTTTCTTTGGAGAGACATAAGTTAGGAGACTCCAGTTTTCATAAATATATTTTCTTTCATGTTTTATGTTGTCATGGTTGACTAAGGATTACTGAGAAGTTTTACTGTTGGTGTATGTATATGAAAGACATTTTGAATAATGACATATATTTATGTACCAAGACATTCATTATGCAGTCTCATTATGAAATTCAAATATTAATCATACAATTCATGATGCAATTATACAATGACATTTATTCAATACACATGCATATGTATATATACACACACACATACATATCTGTGTCAAAGAGACATTTTTTAACTACCAAAATGAGCAATTTGGACAACAAGTAGTAATTTCTTTTATGGGGACCTAAGTCAGACCCAAACACAGTCAGTGATATTAAAGAATGCTCTGCCTATTTAAAGTTGGCTTTTGAAAAGAAGCATAAAGAGACATAAAAAACATAACAGAGATTCTCTTGCAGCTGAAAACAGAATTAAATCCTCAACTGCTACTGGTGTCACATCTTCTAAACAAAGTGAAAGACGTATCTATGTTCTGTAATACCACACGACAGTGGAACTGCAAAGAGAACCAAATTTCTTCTATTTCAAAGGAAAAGCTGAGTCATGTTTGTGTTCACTCAGGAAGAGCTCTAGCTGGGAAAGAGCCGAGGCAAATGCAAGCTGGAGTGGTTTCCTACAGCTGAAAGGCTTCTTACAGGCAGAGAGGACACGTGGGTGTAGGGAAGTGAACTTGAGCTGGTGTGAATATAGATGAGCTTTTAGATATTTCCCCCGCTGGCCTGACCGATGGCACCACAGCATGCCACCACCCAGGAGAAGAGACCGTCTCCCAGGTGAGGAAGCTGCAAGAAACTTGCACTACAGATGCGTAACAATTTCAGATGTTGAAGTCCCTCATGGGTAAAACAGCTGTGAAGGGGCACCGTCTGCACTGGTGATCACTGAGGTGAGCGGCTGTCGGAATCAGCCTTATGCTCCCCTGCAGGCAGGTGTGCATGAGCTCTGCCTTGCCCCAGGCTGAGCGGGGCTGAGGGAGCTGCTCGTGGGTGACCACAGGCACCAAGGCAGTAGCGATCCCTGATGGGAGGAGTCCTGCTGGTGCGTGGCTCCTCGCTGACTCCCCATACAAGCATCTCCATTTCCCTGCAAATGCACGCAGGCATGCAAAGCCATGCTGCCAGCAACGTGCCCTCAGCTTTACTGCAGTGCATAAAGGTTTGATGTGCTTTATCCATTAATCTCTCTTTGTTAGTTCTCTCTTTTCTGTTCTCTGTGGGGCAAAACTGCCTAGCAGTCATGCTGCAGAAGACTTGTAGCAATACAATAAAGTAAAATTTCTGCCTCTTTGAGAAGCTGGTTATTTCAGTATTTTTAAGGGACCAAAACATTTGCCCACACAAACCTTTCGTTTAGGAAGTCAAAAAGATTTCACCTGTAGACAGAGTGGAGACTTTTACGTTTCCTTGGGAATACTGTAGTATGTCTGTATTGTATATACCACACAAAAAGAAAGAATGGTTTGGATCTGAATCTTGGTTCAGGCAGAACCAAGCTGACAATGGCAAGAACTAGAGCTGACATTTCAGTAACTAATTATTACAACCTTATCCTTTTTGATTTTTTTAACTGCATTAAATTTCTGATGGTATTATACTGTGAAACTTCATAGGCAAATTGATAATGTAAGTAGAGAAATAGAAAGTTTCATAATAGGAACAAAGTATCCATGTTAAAGAAGTTAGAGAATGAGTTAGAAAAAAGGCTATTTCCAGATTAGTAAGACTTTGATTTATTTTGGTGTGATTTTTTACCTGGATAAATTTGATGCCCAATACTAAACTCACCTGTTCACCACACTGTAAATACAGATACAAAACTCTCTTTCTTTTGCTTCCTGTAAGCCGTCAATTGCATTTGGATTGCCACATTCATAAAAATTCTCAGATCTGTGCTTCAGCTATGGGATTCCTGGGGCCTTCTCCCAAACAGGAGCACAGCACTTTAACATGTAGGGACATGAAAACAGCACGGATGTGGCATATGTTTCTGAAGAAGACAAGAACCTTCCCACAACACCCTCATCTGTGTGTCCTACACATTGACAAAAGACTTGGTGAATTGTTTCAAATATTTTTCTCTTACTAGCACCCTGATAGATAAAAACAGTAATGCAATGTTTGCAAATACTCAAATGTTTCTTTTTCCATTCCTTTCAGACTTGCAGTTCACAGAAATACAAATCACCTTATGTTTCACAGGAGTAGAACAGATTGTGAAAGGCACCAATTAGCCATATCACTGATTATTCATTCTATACATTTGAATTTTAATTTTCTAAGCTAAAATTCAGCATTTCAGTTGACATCCTTGTTCTGTTTGGTGTGTTTGTTTACAATGACATTTTCTGGAGATAAGTGACAAAGGCAAAATATTATCCTGATTCTTCTAATGAGGGAAAAGATTGCATATGAACCCTAAGGACTCAAAAAATCAGATGAAAAATAGAAAGAACAAAAATGTCATTTTTCTTTGTAATCTTATGATTCTTTGGGACCTGACTCTTGGCTGTGCTGTGCTAGGATTTGGCAATGATGTGATTGTTTTCTTCCTCCCTATTCCCCATTCTGTGCTTCTCAGAAGTGTTTCCAGGAAAGAGCTTCTACTTTTCCACTTTTGCTTTGTCAGATCAGCTTTCCTGCCTATACCCTACTTTTGTGGCCACAGTGGCCTCACATTACTGTGTTCATCCTCATGATGCTGCTGGTAAGAGAATGATCACAGCTACTGCAAGTTTAGCAGAGGCAGCGGGGCTGTGAGTACTCCAGCCGCAGGCCACAGGCTCCAGGGTGTGCTGGAGCAGTAGTCCTCTGACAGCAAAGCATCTGAGTTTTCCTCTTGCTTGTAGCTGGCCTGAGCTCAGATAGCTTATGGGTCCCATCTGCACCTGTGGCAAGAGACATTCTCTCTCGCTCCAGGTGTTCTTGTCCACCTGATAAAGGTCACAGGATATGTTTTGCACAGGCAAAAAGGCCAGGCAGAGGCTTCACAGAGACACAGGGCCATGCAGTGCATGGGAATAAGTGTGCCCTTGAGTGCACTTCAATGTGTTTGGGTGCACTTAAAGTTCATCGCTGTGAGTACCAGCTGGGCTGCCCTAGAAGATGCCCTGAAGGTACTTCTGCAGGCAAATCAGATGGATAGGAGGTGGATATGGCCTAGAGCCTTGTCTTTGTGATACTGCTGTACCACAGTGGAGTTGAAGTCCAGAGATTAAGGGCTAGACTGATATTTAGGCTGGTATCTGGTTAACCTGATGCTAGCTAGCATATTCCTGGGATCATCAGAAACCCCTGCACAAAGTCTGCTTAGCTTGAGAGGCACTTGATGTCCTTTGGTGTCAATGATGACAAAAGTATAGGCTATAATGCAGCTACATTTTTGCTGTCAGCATGCATACAATCCTTCCTCCTAAATGTCTGTGAGCTGCTAATACCTGCATTTTGTCTGTGAGCTGCTAATACTGCTAATGCTTACTGAGGGCATTCACAGCTCCAAGTGTCTCCACCTTGCCTTGCAATCTGAGAGATCACATCTTCTGCATTGCACCTGCCCCAAAACAGGAGAAAACTCAAAAACCCACAAACAAACAAAACCAAACCCCCTAAGCCTCACACAGAGATGTCAGAAATTTAAATCCTGATTCCTCTGGGTCTAAACCCAGTTCCCTTGTAAAAAGTGCACATTTCAAATAGAGTAGAGGATATTCTGCAGTAGGACTCAGCTCCCTCAGTTTCTATAAAGTACTTAAATGTTCACTGGATGAGGGCTGGAGTGTACATCCTAGATCGGTGCTTTCCATGATCTCACATCAGAGTGAGAGAGTTTGGTTTTTTCCTCTCTGGCCAAAGGAGCATTTAAAAGTTCTGTGCAAAGCAGTGCCATTGATACTGAAGGCCTGGGTGGCTTTCCTGTTTAGGAGACAGAAGACCTGAAGTTAAATCCCTGCTGTAAGTCAGGCAGAATAGAAGGCATCCAAAACTGAATATTCCACCTCCAGGGTGAGTTCTCTTGCCACTGGGCTACTGGGCGTGATCTCTGCCACTACATACTCCTCCTCCTCCTCCTCTTTCCGTGTACAGTCACTGACCTGGTTTAGCTTGCCTCTGATTGGAAGAAAGAATCTGTTTGCAGCCTGGACTCAGGCACTGGTGCTTTGGGAGAAGTCTAGCTTACTACTCATCCCTCTCCTGGCATTTCCTAGGTCATGTTCAGCATCTTTGCACCCATGCCTTATGGGGCAAATGAAGACCTTGTAAAAGACACTGCCTCCATGCCAAAGGCTGAGAATGAAACCTACATATTACATATTTTACATACATTACATACATTATCCCTCAGTGTTTTGCCTAAGCCACAAAGAATGTGCCTGAAAGTGGAGGGAACTGTTAGAAGTTCTCACGGATCCCATCTGAAACAGGACTATCTGGCTCTCTTCTCTCTCTGGAGATCCATCTCTATCTTTGACGCTTTTCTGTGCTCATCTAAGAAGATCCCCATGCCTGGATTGTGCCTTTGTAAGCCTTTGGGCTGGGTTTGTGTCTTCCTTTTTGTTCCATATTTATATCACCATTATTACTATTGACATAACTTGATTTCAACAGGACCTGATGGACTCTTCTGGATATGTTGAAGCCCTTGCAGGATAGGGCTGTGAATAATAAGTGTATATGACCACTTACTCACTTGAAGTTGGCTGATTACCATGTCCGTCCTGTAATCTCTTGGTCGTCCTACATACCTTTATTTGGCAGAAGCAGAGCTATTGTTAGCCAGGCAATATTGCTCCACACAGTATCATAAATACAAGATTTCTCATGAAACTTCAGCATTTCTGTTTCTGAAGACAATCCTGAATCAACCCTCACAAACGAAAGGGCTGCATTTCAGTCTGAAGATTTCTGGTGTGGCAAAGAACCTAATGAGATGGGAGATAGGCTATATAGGGTAGGGCGTCTCACTGTCTCTTAGGGAGGGGAGGATTGATGTCCCAGAGCCAAAAGCAATGATTTATTGAGTGAGCCATGGCTGCAGGGGCTGTGAATGATGCGTATCCTCCATGGATTCATCATATGTCTTTAAGTACTGTTTGTGAAAGACATCTCAGGCAAAAGGAACTTGGTATTAAGGACACCTAACTTCTGGTGGTATGTAGAGCACAGGAGAGAGAAAACTCCCCATGGCTTCTTCCTTAACATCTGTCATGATCAGGAGAGCCTAAGAGCAGTGTTCTGGAGCGTGGCCTTGTACTCTAAATACCAACTAAAATCAGAGTGGAAATATTGATTTGGGTAGATTTTCTCTTCCAGGGAGTGACAGATGATGAGTTCTGATATACAAAATCAGTTAATTTTTTGTGCAATAAGTGGGATTCAAAACATACTTATTGTCTGGAGACCAAAAGGCAGAACTGTTTGCCCAAGGAAAGCCCATAGGATTGACGGTGAAAAATTTAAAGCAGATTTTGCAACTGATAGTGAGACATAATTACAAATTTTCTCACAAGCTTGCAATTGGCATGGCGATTTTAATTTTTAAGGTCAGTTACCAAAATGCAATGCTGGCTACTAAGCTTTCTTTCAAAACTAACTGGCATTTGGCAAGGGGAAAAAATACTAGAAAGATTTATCTTCTGTTTAGAGCAATGCTAAAGACAGAAATATCAGCTGTCCTTTTTCAGTGTGTCAGTTTGTGATGTTTTGGGAATGTCAGTCTGCTGTCTATACTGGCCGGTGTAGGTGGAAAGAAGGGTGTTGCTGTTTGGCTCTGGATGTGCCATAGGTACTAACAAGTATAAAGTGTGTGGAAGTGTGTGGAGACAGTGAACAAAAGCCAGTGTCTCGTTGACTCAAAAACAGAGTAGGCAAGAGAAAAAAGACAGAATTCCTGGAATTTATTTGCATTGTATCTGCCAGCAAAACAGATAAGATTTGGGCTATGCATGACGAATGGGACTTTTTGATATGCATGTTAACACCAAGGCGTGTTAAGTCGTTCCGAATCGCATACTATTCATTGGCAAGGGTTTCAGCTAGAGAAAGAGCAGGAAGTGCCCCAGTAACGCTGTCTTCCCCGCTGAAGCCCCTCAGGAGAGGAAGCCACGCTGCGCCCGCCGCCGCGGGTGGGGGAGCGCGGGCCGAGCGAGGCCGGGCCGCCCGGGGGAGGCAAGGGCGGGGCAGGGCGGGACAAGGACGGGGACAAAGCGCCCGGGGGCCGGGCTGCTCCCAGGGAGGAGGAGGAGGAGGGCGCGGGCGGTGCCTTCGCGCCGGGCGGCCCCGGCCCCGGCCTCGGCCCGCGGCAGCAGCGGCGGCTCCGCCCGGCCTGGCCCAGCCCCGCCCGGCGAGGCCGTCCCGGCACGGAGGGGCAGCCGGGCTCCTCAGACGCCTCACTTGAGGGCCTCCAGGGCCGCGGGGAAACTGTTGTGTGCTGGCAGGAACTAAGGGGGAAATTTAAGAGCAAGCCGCCCGGATAACTGCATTCAAGCTGGTTAGCACAGTCGTTCCGAAGAGTGGCTAATTGCTCGCGTGTTCGGGGATTCCTGAAACTCCGGAAGAGCTGGGAATCCAGAATAATTTTTGGTACATAGAATAAGGCCTACTGCGAATCGTGGGCGAAAGAATGACGAGCTCATTAGGGCTAAATTAGCGAAAAATAAATGAGAAAAATGCAATTAACGCCAGTCATCATTACTATATGGGAAATAAATTGATACTGGAAATCTTACTTGCCACTTTTTTTTTTAAATGAAACGGCAAATTAGTTTGATAAGCATGATGGAAATTACCAAATTTGACCTAACATCACATGAGACAGCAGTTAAGATGCAAAATAAGCAACATAAAAAGAAGCCGAGCAATATGAAATTGACATGGTGTGGTTAGACTGACTGACAGCTGGCCAGCTGACAGGTCTTGGAGTGCAAATGCAGAATCATCACAGAATCATTTGGGTTGGAAGGTACCTCTGCGGATCGTGTAGTCCAGCCCCTTCCTCAAAGCATTACTCGTGTCAGCAGATTGAGTTGCCTGGGGTCTTGTTCAGCTGAGTTTGCAATGACTGCACAGGTGGAAACTTGCACAATCTATTATTTAGTGTGAAAGCTCCTCTTCCTTAAACAGATTTGTTATACCAAAGCTTTTTTGATTGCTCTGATGACACACATAACTAGAGCAAATGGAATTTTCAGAGGACATTAATGATGAAGAAACTAACAAATGTCAAAGCAGTAGTATTATAATTTAAGTGACCTTTGATTGCTTGTTTTAACATGGTTGAATATACAGTCATTGGAGAGAGAACAAAAATCTTAGGTCATACAGATGGCATGGACAAATCTGGGCTGGGGAAGAGTGATGTTCAGAAGGACATGGTAAATAGGGTGAATAACTGTCTGAGCATGATTTGGTGGTGTTGGGTCACTGAAAAACAAACTTTTGTGATCCTTGAACTTAAAAATATGAGGAAATTGATTAGAGAAGTTTATAAAATCTGTGTCTATGCTACTCAGTGAAGTGGGCCAGGTTCAGTTCTCTGCCTTTCTGGACAACTGGAATAGCACAATTTGCCTCCATACACCTGGATTCCCCTGCACAAAGTGGTCTCACCCATACCTGATCAACTCCTCCCATGCTACCTCTCAAACCATACTAAGGCATGGCTGGCAGAGAGCTGGTTCTCACATTCCCAAAATGTGCTATGGAACTAACCATGACATAGTGTGAACAAATGTGTCCCCATACTTGCATCCACCTTTAGTTTTCTCATACAGACACCGCCATTAGTCTTGTGCCTAGCAGTGCTTAATGGTATAACAATTAGTGGTGTTCAGTGTTCAGTCTGGATATTCACAGGATAGGAAGAATGCTCCATTAGCAAGGGTGGAAGCTCCTGAGAAATGGCAAAATGTGCTGCATAATGTTCATATTTGACTGGGAGAAGATTGAGGAGGGACCTGGCTATAGTCTGTGAAAAGTGCAGATAGGTGGGAGACTCTGATGACCAGAAGCTGAATTAAAACAAGCTTTGACATGGATGAGCATCTCAGTTTCATAGTTCTCCTCTTACAAGTAGGTGTATTCCTCTGTACCTTAAGATGGGATTCATACAAATCCTATGGCCTATGCTATGTAGGAAGGCAGGATAGATGATCACAACAGATTCAAAAGCTTTAAGTCTTTGAATTAATTAACAAGATTTTGAGATATGAAAGTTTGGCACTTGAATTTTCTTATTTTGCCAAACAGGGGAACTGTATAGAGCTTGAAGGCTTCACCATTCATCATTACCTTATATGACTATATACCCACTGGGATGGTTCCCAGCACAGAATAGAAAGATTTAGTTAACACTTCTGCCTTTTGTATACTGCTCCTGGTAAGTTTACCATTCTTATCTCACAGTAGGTTATAGAGACACTAGAATCTGTCCATTGTAGAAGATTTCTGTCCTTCAGAACACACTATTTTTTGGTCATTTTGCTTTTATTTCTCTATTAGTCCCTTCTCTTCTAGTTGGTATTAATTTTTATCAGCTTCCTTCTTCTTTCATAGCAGGTAATGTAATACTGAATTCATATTCCCTTCCTACAGGAAAGAATGGTTGTCGTTAGCATTTTGAAACTGTGGTTTATTGAACATCTACAGTTTCTCAAGAATTTCAAAGAATCATTTATGCAATTGTCCTTTGTATCACAATCTGCATAGATTACTGGTTTGGACTTCACAGTCTTTAAATGCAACTCATGGTATATAATTCCTTGTGCCAAAAAGTTTTGTCATCAAACTCTCTTCAATCCAGTTCTAGTATAGATTTATTTTATACCAGAGGCAATTAGTTTTCAAATTAGGAAATTGACTGTACTTTTGCATTTGTTTAGTTTGCAACAGAAGACATCCATACTGCTTCATTCAGCTAGAAGATGTGAGTGAGAATGTGTTTTTCCACTCTGGCACCACAGATGGCTCATTATGGACCTAGTCACCTAGCTAGCTGATTTGATTTGGTAGTCTGCAAAACAGGCCACCTCTTCACTTACCTTGAACTTCATAAGTGATAGTACTAATTCATAGCCTTTCAAAATAATTTTCTCTCCTAGTTACAGCAACTTGGAGAATAGTTGTAGGAGGGCACACCTTTAACAGGTCTGCAAAGAGAGCAGCTTAGTTGCAAAGAGCCTGCAGTGGCTGGGCTGAACACACAAACCGAATGGGCAGATCTTTGCCAAGCTTTTTAGCTGTGTTTTGTGAGCTGCAGTGATGCACCTTACATGACATGCAAGGCCATCTCCCCTGTTCCCTGTGTCTGTGCAGACCCTGGCAATTTGCTTTAACATACTCATCATGCTGGGTTCTATAACACTGTCACATTGCTTCTAGTTGTGTAACTCCAGTCCCTCTCATCTGTTATCCAGCTCTTAGTGCTGATGATTAGGCAATTATGTTTTTCTTATTTTTGTGTTCTTTGGGCTTATGACTAATTTTGTTCTCAACATCTTGATTTTGATGAGTGTTCTTTGAGTCTCCATTTTTACTCTCTTTTTTTAATCAGTTTTTTGCCTTCCCGACTCATACAGTGCACTTTTCTCCTGAAAGTAAGTTTTTCTGCATATGTAGAGGCCAGCTGAATGCTCTGCCTCTTTCTGTTCCACAGCTTCAAGCCACTTATTATTTACCTCTTTAAAAATTAGGAATGTTTATTGTCTGTTCTCCTGTGAGCATTTTATGTCAAGAATTTCTGAAAATGCAGCCTTCTCTGGTTTATCCATCTTTAGTACAACCTCCTGGATTGACAGCAGGTCAGTCCTTTTAGGATGAGGCAATGAGAATTGCTGATAATTACTGCTTGCAAGTGTAAACAATCATGCCCATGTGCTGAAAGGACCAAACTAATGTCAGCCAATTATAAGCAATGAGAAGAAAATCATAGTTTCTGGGCTGGTGTGAATACTGGCAGCCAGGTAAACACAACACTTCACCTGGAAGAACTTAGCTGACTAACTCTGCTTCTGCTCATGTTGCATGGCCTCTTTTGAACGCTTTCAGGTCTTCAAAGGAGTGGCAATCCACAATTTGAGAAACATTGCTGGAGTATGATGAGCTTCATGGGATACTTGCCATTAGTAAGAGAAAACACATCAAAGAGGTGGCTCAGCACTTGTTAAGGAAATGATATTTCTGAAATCTGTCTGGATCATAAATCATCAAAGGACAATTTGAAATAGACCCACTTGCCTCTTCACACACAACTGACAATAATGTCCCATATATTCTGATAGAGTTCTCTTTTGTCCTGGAAAGATATTAAAAGCCATCTATGCTGCATTAATGAAGTGCCAGTCTTACTCCTATTAAAGTCAATGGCAGCTCTTCTGTTAGGTGGAAGTTTGCAGTGGTTTATAATTTTTAAAGCATTAGGATCCCGCAGAGGAAGGTGTGCTTTATAGGCTAAACTTTCTGTATGGAAAGCACATGAAACAGAGCAGAAGGCTTTCCTTAGCCTTGCTGGATAAAAGAAGCTTGGAGCAAACCCTAGGCCAATGTACGCTGCTGTTGGCACTAACAGTTTTTGAGGATGGCATAATTAAAAGAGGAATCCTAAAGTGGAACTGCACATGACCATTTTTCATCAAAGCTTTTCAGATGGGTCCCACACTGCTGAAATCAATGGGACATTCACAGGACAGGATGGAGCTTTAGTGGTTTGTTGGCTGCAATTCTCCATTGACATTTTTCTGGGGCTGCCTGAGGTCAGTGCAGTAACTAAGGATAAAGAGCAGCAAACTTCAGCTATCTAACTAGTAAACTTCGGTACATTTTACTGCAAAAACGTTTTCATATTGAAAATTGAGAGGAATTGTGCAGGGATTTTAAGTAAAGTTTTTGCTCAACAAATTAACTCCTTGAACTGTTGCTAGGTGTGGTTTCAAAACAGTTCTAACTCTACCAGTATATCCTCTTAAATAACAATAAAACATGACTCTTCAAGGAATTAGAAATGTGTTTCAACAGTATCTCTTCTGCTGGCATAGCTTTATTGGTTTGTTATGTTTGGTATTAGTACTTTACATAGAAACAAGAAGAATATTCTACTTAATAAAAATACTGTCTCCTATCAAGAATGGCATTTAATACAAATCACATCAAAGCTCTCCATCATACACTGTCAATTTTTAGTGATTTAATAAAACAGCTATCATCTGCTCTGTGCAAGTTTACAAGTCGCAGCCTGTATGCAGATACTGTGCAAGTTGTTGCATTGAATTGGTGAGGCAAATTACAATTTAGAATTGCAAATTATCTGTAGATAATCAGTCCTAAATTATACATTGTCCTTAATTTAGCCATGTAAATCTAGAAATTTTACACTACTAAATCAGAGAAAAAACTAATATACGGTCCATACATTGAGTCCATAAAGGGACTTTATAAGTGGTTTTGTTATTTTAAACTGACAAAAACCAGTTAAATAAAATATCTTACTGTATTTTATAGGAAAATTGTTAAGCAAATAATTCTGTAGTTAGTACTACATGTAGGCTTTTAAAATATTAACAAAATGCAAAGGTTATAACTGTATTTTTGGTAGTTTATTTTTATTCTATTAACAACATATATTTGCTACTAGAAAAACTAGAAAGTTTTGATTGGGTCTAATAATTAATTATTCTTAGGGATGTGCGTGGATGTAGGTCTAAGAACATTTTGGAGCAGATTATTCTACACAGTGATACCAACCACTGTGCTTTTTCTGGATCACAGTTTCATAATTTGAGGTCATTAAGGAACACAGCGTGAGACATAATCAAATCAAGGACTTTCCTAAACCTGGAACACCAAAAATCAAGACAGCACTATTTTAAAAATAAACTCAGATTTTGCTAGCAGCATGGTAGGCAGCTCCCACATTCCCAGGGAACAGGAAGGGATTAATATTCTCTCTCTGCAGGCGGGAAGGCAAGTTGTCACTCTCTGCTCTACACCTGCCAATGCAATGGAAGGAGGGGAGGATATTCTGATGGATGAAATAAAGAAGAGAGGAATCAGGGCTGGAACTCTGCTTCTGTATTGAGTGATAATGGCTGATGTCTAGGACAGAAATGACCTAAGGGGATAGCCCCAGGTTATGATTAGAGTTGTTAAGGCATGAAGAGTGGGCTGAGTCAGTTTATTTTTCTAGTAGCAACTGGAGGAATTTTAACATGAATTTATTTTTGGGGTTGTTGATTTTATCTGCATAATTTAGCAGGTGTGCTCACCACTCCTGTGAATTGCTTTTAATAATTTTTTTCTTATACCATCAATTTATTCCAAAAACTTTAAAAAATCTATCTCTTTTTACTTGTGATTCCCAGAAGTGGTGGGGCATGTTGCTCTGTGTCCTGCTTTGGATTCTTTGTGTACATTTTCTGAAAAACCCCGAAATAATGTCTGGTTTTATTATTCCTTGCACAGCTTAGCTGCGAAAAATTATTACATGCTTAGGACATCTCAAGGAAATTTTTCATTTTGGCTGTCATGCTGATTTCTTGAACAATGAGAGCAGGCATCATCTGTGGAAATCTCCACAGAGGAGCTCTTCCCCTGTTATCTAGTTTTTCCTGTCTTGAGAGTTTCACAATGAACACTTAATGTGAACAGAAGTGATGTAATCAGGTAAATTGGGCTGCACCAGGTGTAGGATTACGGGATGGTGATGCTGTGTTTGCATGGGCAGTGTGTGAGCCGCTCATCACTCCAGTTTCTTGCGGTGGCCTGTGCTGCAGAGCACACAGAGGTTGAGGAGAAGCAAATGAGTGCAGCAGATCAGCCAGAGATCTGAACTGACATTGCCAGCCCAATGCCTCAAAAGCCATGTGAAAGTTCCTTCGTTCTGTACCTTTTTCTGTGTTCCACAACATTTCCTTTCTTCCCTTTAGAGCTGCAGCCCTGGCTTTTTATTCCTCCCCAGTGCTATAGGAGGAGGAAAACTCAGCTCCTCCCATGACAACTGGTCTAAAGGCAGCCCATAAGAAGGATGGGCACTCCATAAGGAGATTTTGGACACTATTTCAACTTGGCTGTTTTACTCCTGCTCTTCTGGTAGTGTGGTATTGATATGACTCGAATGTTCCATGTCCCATGCTCCCATGCCTGATTTCCCTAAAGTGCTGGGCTGTAGCCATTAGTTTTGTGTTGGTAATGAAAAGTATAAATAAATCCTTTAAAACAGAGTCCTCTTTTTTTTTGCCATGAAAATGTTTAGAACAGGCTTATACCATGTCAACTGCTTGTAATGTATTACATTCCTCTGAGGTTGGGTTCGTATTTTACCATTGCTGTCTGGAGTCCCTTGAGATTTTTTTTCCTCTATAGGGACAGCAGCATCCTAGTGCCACAGAGACATGTGCTTTGAACACAGACAGAGTGACAGTGACAGCCTGCAAGCCCTAGGTTAGGTAGATAAATAACTTCTGTATGGTCATGACCTATGAAGTCCCCTTGATTTAATGCCTATTGTGGGAGCCCTGGAGGTGTGCCCCTCAGCTTCCTCTTGTGCTTTTTAGAGACAAATAACAAGTGCATACTGCATCTAGTAGAGCAACATGAAGCAACTAAAGAACCATTCAATAGCAAACACATTCTGTAGTAAATCTGGTGGTAAATCGTATTAGCTAACTTGCTGCAAGTAGATTTGACTTGCTTGTAGGGGTGCATCAAGTCAAACACTGTTTTTCTGCATATTGAATTTCTTTTCCAGATTTTCATCCTGAGCGAATTCATAGCCATGCCCTGGGGTGGTTGCACAAACAATGTTTTAGACATGTAAATCTGAGTAATAACACACCCACCCATGGCTGGCAACCAAGCACAGCACAAATCCTGACACCAAGGGATGATCTAATCCCTGGAGGTATCTCTGGCCTGAAGGAAAGCAGGGAGGGAAGAGAAGGGTGGCTTCTCCAGTGGGTGGCACTTAACTTAGGACTTGCTCATCCAGCAAAGCACTGGGAGAAGTGTGGGCCTTTCCATAGCCATGTCTGCTTTGTGAAACACCTCCTGTACATGCCTGCCTGCAGTGGTAACAAGCAGTGAGTTGACTCCTCAATCTGACACTGCACTTTCTGGATTTCCAGAGACCTCTTCATTGTGCATAGATCCATTCAGGTTTATAGATGGACCAGTTAAAAAGCTGAAATATTATCTTTCCCCAAAATGACTTTTTTCTGATGATCAGGAATGATCATCATCCCCATCTGAAGGGGGAAGCAGTAATTTTCTCCAGCACCTGCTCCACTGGAGGAACTGTCCTCAGCATCACAAATGCTGTGGCAAAATGATGTCTGTTAAAGCAATACTTTGCCAAGAGGTGACCAAGCACATTGTATGTGCAAATCAGGAATGTCTTCACGAAAGTCAGTAGAGTTAAAAATCTCGGGCCTCTGTTAAATTGCATCAGCACGTCCACCCCCTCAAATCAGCATCCAAACTGAAATGCTGAAGAGAAAAGAAATAAGAGAGAAGAAATATAATTTGTGGTTCAGTTTCTGGTGTTGGTTTTCAGATATGACTAATATTAATGTAGAAAGGTGGAAGAATCTTGAAGAAAGGGCATGCAAGCATACCAGCCTTTTGGAAGAAGTCCATTGTCTCCATCACTGATGTCTTGTGACATGAGGTTAGTGTACAAGAAGGCAATTCTGGAGCCCTCATTACTCCAGAAGAACTCATTCAAGGCAGTTTTGGGTCCTTTTAAAAATCCTGTCAGGCTTTTGCCTTCACTAAGCATCATAAGTGAAGTTGCACTGCAGTGGGCAAAATAATACCACTTTATTTGTTCATGGATTGAAGCTATGGTATCACATGTTACCCCCTAGGAAACTGCATAGCTCTGAGAACTTGGCCATAGGTACAATGAACTTTACTTTCTTAGCCATTTTCATCCTTTTCTTGGTTTTCCATTCATGCACATTTCTTCTTGGGTTTATTCTCTAAGGAGCAGACAGTGACACTGGGTGGGAAGATGGCCTCAGGGGTTTGGGATGGGAGAGCCTTTCCCTCCCTCCCTCCAGGACTGCTGCTGGCATTCCCTTCAGTGCCAATCCCAACCTGCTGGCAGGGGTTTGGTGGGGAGAGGCTTCTGCTACACCCTGTTCCTGGCAGGTACACTCTCCTTTAGGGCAGTGCCTCTGGCTGTGCTAACAAACCTGTTCCCTGTCAGCAGGCAACAGCAGCCTCTGCTCTGCAGTAATGCAGAGAAGAAAAGGGCTCCCCAGTTTATCTGACTCTCTTGTGTCCTTTACAGATGCTGTGGCACTAAGCCAGACCTCGTTTACATGTAACTTGTCATTAAACATGCACTTGTCCCTTTAAATTGCAAAGGCACACAACTGTCTGTAAAATGGCTTAACAGGTACCTGCAGCATATAGCTAGCATTGCATGGGCTCCTCATTTGAACTAGTACAAACAAGCACAACCTTCTGGATACTCACATCAGGCACAGGCTGTCTGAAGAAGAAAGCATCTATATATCATAGGCAAAGTGGACAGGAACAAGCCCTTTTTGTTGCCATGGACTCAGAGATCTGAGTGCCCCTGAGAATAATCCATTTTCCTTGCAGACATGTTCCTAGACAGGGCTTCAGGGTTTTTACGCTGGCCCAGGGTTTCCAGTCAGTGGGAAGCCCTGCTCAGTGACTGATCCTTGCCTGAGCTGACATAAATCTGGAAACCTGCACTGTTTCTACAGCACATGCAAAGATTAGCTACCCAGTATGTGCACAGCCAGCCTGAAAGTCCTGTGGGTTTCAGATAGTGTTGTTCTGCTTGTGTTTATACTTCTAGCATGTGTGAAGTGTTTTAGATTCTAGATTTGCCCTGCTCATTCCTGTTATTCAACAGAATTGAGCATGCATGCTTAGCTAAACATGTTCCAGAGCTTCCAGATCTATTGAAATCCACAGACCTTTTGTGCAGAGAATGTGCAGTCAGTCTTAACACTTCCTGAAATGTTGGGTTTGTAACACATGGTTTACAGAGGTCATTCACATGTATTTCCATCTGGGAATCCCAGAGAAAGTGTTATAGCAGTCTGAGGGTTAAATTAATGTAGTTTTTTATCCTTAAGGACATCTCAACTTGCCAGTAATCATAGTTTTATCCTCTGGAAACAAATTCTAAAGTTATGCTTGGCTAACCTTAATTATTTGTCAATTTGATGTTTGCTTTCTCTTGTCTTCAGAGCAACTGCATGACTCGGGAGTACCACCAAGTGCCCAGAGGTAAATGCTCTTCTGGTTTTCTTCATCAGTCACTTCATATCAATTCATACTTTTTTTTTTGTTTTTTCCTTGAGTTTACTGGATTTATTTAAAGTCTGCCATTATAGCAGTGGCCAGTTAGATGAGATGGTGATAGACATGGAGATTGGATTCTGCCTTGAAGAAGGAGTCACTTGTGAGGCCAAGTTTGGGTGATGACCTCAAGTAGTGTGGTGCCATCACCACAACCAACACAGGAAAGCTCACTGCTTCATCCTACATGTGGTCCTGAGGACACTGGACTGTTTCCAGTGTTAAATATAAAATGGGTGAATTCAAGGGGGTGTGTCATGTCACACAACTGAGTGTGAATCAGATCATATTGCAGTGAGACAAAAAGCCACTGTGGATGCCCTTGAGAAGCAGGTGCTGGGGGACCTGGGTGCAGTGTGTGAGGAAATTTTGTTGCCCAAGGGCAAAGAGGGAAGTCCTGAGTTTTCCTAGGGCTAGGCAGAATGCCCTGCCTGTTGTCTGTGTGTGTATGGGTGCACAGGTGCCATGGGGGGGGAGCCGTGTGCATGTGACGTGTGCAGGGGTCAGCCCTTTTTAAGTATGGAAGCTGTTCAGCAAGAAACTCACAGATATATCAAGGGAAATCCCCAAAGAACGTGGGATTTCTCCTTGCCAGAGGAGAGGGGGGTTCTTGCAGGAAAGCCCCATGAAGCAGAACCGCATTGTCAGTGTTGGATGGAAAGGAAGGGGGTGGTCAGAGGGAGGTGGCACCCCTTTCCACCTGTCAAAGGGAAATAGGAGCTCTGCCTTTGCTTGCACTGTGTGTTTAGATTTCAGGCTTTGCAGGCAGGCACTGTTTCTTACTGTTTGTACAATCCTTGGCCCAGTAAGTCCTGATCTTTGCCAGGGCACCCAGGCACCTTTGCAGTATTGATGAGTAATACCAGACCCTGTAATATTAACTCTACAGCAACCCCTGGCTACATGGTCAGACAGGCTCAGAGGAGAAGAAGATCAGGAGGGTAATTCTATTTAAATATGAAATTCTATGTAATTCTATTTAAATATGAAGCAAGGGATGTGGGTGTCCACTACTGAGTGTCAGAATGGTGGCAGAAATTAATTTTCTGGAGGCAGTTGAATGAGATTTGACCAGTGACTAAAACACAGTATAGAGATGTTTGTAGGACAAGGAGGGCATCTGCCAACTGGTTTCTCAGTTTCTGTGTAAATAGGAAGAGTTTTTAAAACACTGGAGTTTATATCTGGAATTATGAGAAGGGGTGGCAATTTGGCTGAGGAGTGGAAATGGAAGGTAGGAAGTTGAGGAGCCTGGTGACCCTGGAAGCAGTCAGGGTAGCATCTCTTCCTCTCAACCATGATTTTATAAAATTTTATTGGTTTTGTACCTCTGAGATAACAGGTCAGTTAGATTAATTACATATTTGAAGGGAACTCCTGGCAGTGAGAACTCTTCCTCTCAACCATGATTTTATAAAACTTTATTGGTTTTGTACCTCTGAGATAACAGGTCAGTTAGATTAATTACATATTTGAAGGGAACTCCTGGCAGTGAGAACTCCAAACCTTTACTTGCAATGGCCTTCAAGGAAAAATAATTACACTTTGCTCAGTTTATGTATCAATATTTCACAGAATTAATGAGGTACCTCTCTACTGAGTATATAGGTACTCTGCCCTTAAACTTAGCTCAAGGTAGAACTGATTGCTGCTCCTCCCAAAAGTTCAAATTCCCTAATACTTTCAGAGAGCCTTTGTTTCTCTTCCAGCTAAGCCAAAGTGGTGTGAATTCAGTGAATTGCAATAAGAGAGACACTCCCCAGTGCTATTTTCAGTCACTTTTGAGATTAGATCTAGTTGCCCTTTCCTTTGAAATGAAAGTAATCCTTTTTTATGTGTTGGTTGCATTCTGTGCTACTAACATGAGAAAATCAATATCATAGGAGTCATTTCAGTGTTCTGCTTATTATGGCTAATGCACTATATTCGCTTAGTGAGGGAATTGAGAGGTTTGGATTCTTAAGATGCTGATAGAGGGCTCTTGAGATAAAAGTGAAAAGGAGAGCAGAAAGCAGGGAAAATAATGTGATTGAGGTCAGGTGGTGGTATTATTTGGCATGTTTTCTAAAAGTAATTTTTTGACCAGGAAGAGCATTTGGGCATTGCTGATTGCTTTAATTCTGTTCTGTTCTTCATATCCATCCATCCATCCATCCATCCATCCATCCATCCATCCATCCATCCATCCATCCATCCATCCATCCATCCATTCATCCATCCATCCATCCATCTTACATTTTATTTTAGATCTCATCTGCATACTCTTTTTAATCTGTTGTTCAGTTTAAGGTGTGCTAATTAAAAAGCCTAAAAATCTGCTTAAAACCTCATGAAGGACAACTGATAGCTTCAATACACTGGAACCATCTGGAATGGCATTCCTCATCCTGGCCTCTTAGAGGAAGATTTTGGAACACTTTGTTGTCCTAGTCTTTAGAAAATTATCAGGCAACAAGCAACAAGTCATTGGCTTGCTGACTTTTCAACTAGATATCAGAAGTTCCCTATCTGGGCCCTTTTCCTTTTGATCTCACAATCTGGGCAGGAGACCTTGTTAGTCTCTTGTTATCTGTGATTTCCCTAGGAGTAGTAGGGTGTTTGTGTTGTGTGTTCTCTGCATTCTTTTCATACTTTTTATAAATGGAAATTGATTTTTGTTGGTGTTTTGGGGGTTTTTTGTTGTTGTTTTGTTGTTGTTTTGTTTGGTTTTGGTGGGGTTTTGTTGTTTTTTGGGGTTTTTTTTGTTTGTTTTTGTCTTGTTTTGTTTTTTTTAATAGGAGACAGGAGACAGAGAGTACCTGGAATATCACCTTAGACATGAGCCTAGCGAGCTGCTCACTTACTTCCTATTTTGAAAACATTCTGATCACATTTCCCTACATAATCTGCTCCCCAGCAGTGATAACATTCTGGGGTGCAAAAGAGTGTCTTACAGCATTGACTACTCCTTTTAGCTTGGCTGCATAATTGCAGGAGAACAAACAATCAAACAAAAAATCTATACCCAAATTCAGAGTTCCTTCAATGGAAAAACATCCTGGAATTCAAGATGCTCTTAAAAGCAATGAAGATGCCACCATTGAATTGCAGTGGTCCTTCTTTGCATGCTTCCTATTAATCAGCTCTGTTTTTTCCTTATTCCATTTCATACACTCATTGGGCAATCTGATAGTTTGTTCTTGTTGTCTGGTTATCTTTGAATGAAAGACACAGTTCAGCTTTCACATGAAGAAACTGGGTCCCATTTCTGTCTCTTTTTTCTCTTCTCATTCTTTAATATGGCTGGTGGTTGCCATTCCCTAATCTTTTTTTTTTTTTCTTCTTTTTTTGCTTGTCTCCTACTATATTTAGTTCCTTTTGATGCAGATCACCGTATGTACCAAAGTGCTTGGAGTTAGATACTTCACCTAAACCACCTAAAACAGACATATGAAGAAACAATGTTTATCAGAGTTACAGTTGTTTTCAACCCAGCGAAGAAACTTCCAAAAATGAGCTTTTTGAATTTTATTAGATTGTTCCTAATTTCTGAAAAATATGATTAGATCCCTCCCTTGTGGGCTTGTGACAAGGAAGGAGAGGTGTGTGAGAGACAGAAAAAGGAACATAAAATACAGGCCATTATTTTGTTTTCCCCCCAAAACCAAACAGTCAAAGAATATCCAAATGTGGAAATTTCAGTTAAGATTTGAAAAGCATATTTTACCATGTAGACTGCAGTTCTTGGCTTTTATCTGCACTTGTCTTGAAGGAAGAGCCTTCTAGCAGCTGGCAGTTGAATCATATGTCATTGGCAGGGGGCAGATGAGCGCAGTTTTCCAGTATTCAATCTGGATTCAATTTGATCTGAAGTGATGGGACATGATGAGTGTGATTGATTACTGAGCCACCATGACAAAGTGGAGGAAGTAAGGAAAAAGAGTACAGTAAGACTAGGAAGTCTTGCAGTTTGAGTGTTCAAGTTATTCTTGCTTCAGTTTAAAGCCCTTTTCAAAGCTGTAGTGGTGACACTTCTCTGGTAGTAGAGCAGAACCACCGGAAGGGTTTTGATGAAACAAAGGACAGTAATTTCCATGACCTACGTATAGAAGGGGATTCTTCCCGGAGTAACAGATGAAATGGAAAGGCAAAGCCTGGCTCTTTTCAGCCTGTGACTTATTCACAAGCCAAAGCTATTGCTACCCAAAGCACTCTGCAAAAGTCAAATCACTACAGTGGTAACGTTCTTCTGTTTTATTCAGAAAAAAAAGGTTCCTGTTTTGAATTAAAACAGATGGCGCAGGTTTGAACTGATACATTTTTTAAGAACCCCACACAGTTACTCCTAAAAATTTGTTTCTTCTTTCAGGAGACTGAAAACTGGGTGTGAATTTCAGGGAAGGGTTTAAGTGTATCAGGAGATTGTCAGCCATTGGTCTGACTTTAAAACAAGATGCTGGAGGGCATATCTTAACTTGACAAGTTGCATTGTTAATTTACAGTTTGGGTGTGGAGGGACCTGCCTTCCCTTCTTTGTAATCTATGCAGGTGTGCACAGGACTTCAAAGCCAGTCGCAGTGGAGTTTACATCTGTGAGAAAGCCTCAGCTGAGCAAAAATGTACTGGGAGATGTGAACCCCAGCTCCCTTGTGCAACTGCCTGCAAATCTGTTTGTACCTGTGGATTTCTGCTGGATATTGTTTTTGCAGAGGGGGTTTAAGCCTTCTTTCCATGTCGCCCTGCTGCAGATTTTAGGTTTTATGCTACAGTGAGATTTTGAAATTATTTTCTAAAACGTGTCTGAAATTGCATTAGCAGACCAGTCACTCTAGGATTTTTTTCTCTGCTTCCAGATAATTTGTAAATTCTCTGGATTTCGACCACTGTTTAAATTAGCAGTATTTTGAAACATCTCAGAAGAAAGAGTTTTAACGCAAAAAATGGTCACAGACTTTTCACACTGAGAATACACTATTGATTGTTTGTCACGTGCAACTGGGCAGTAAAAAGTTGTTCTACTGATCTGAACCTGTCAACTAAACCTCTTTAAACCTGGAATACCTCAAATGCACAGAAACAGCCTAGAGTGCATCATGAAGCTCAAGTGCTCATGCTCTTCCAGACTGTGTGTAGTCATTTTTTGCAGGAAATGAGCTCTTGGTATGTTTAGCAGAGCAGGGGTGGCAGTTTTGACAGCACAGGCATTTGCACACATGTACCTAACCACTAACACAGCACAGCTGAGCCGGGCAGAGATCAGTCTATCCCATTTTTTCTCTCTCGAGCTGGTAGGAAGAGACTTCACCTCTGTATTCAGAATTGCTAAACTTTTTATTTTTTTCCATCTTTGACATTCGTAGAGAAAAGTTCCAAGGAAATTAAGTGTGTCAGTAAAATTGGACTTCACAAATTTTGCTGACTTACTTAATGGCCCCAGTACTTTGTTGCTTATTATTCACATAGATCTTTCATATAGAAAGAGTAATAGTGAATGAATCCTTATGGCTGTGCTTTGTTTGGTGATTTCTTTTATAGCTTTCTCTGCCCATCTCATGTTTTCACTTATCAATTTCTTTGGACCTCCTGGAATGAAATTCAACATTGCTATGTAGGAGAGGGTATTTTAGCTCCAGTTGTACAGCAGAGAACCTTACTTCTTTGCAATTTTGGTTTTTTTTGTCTCTTTTTTTGACATTTGGTTTTGGTCTGATGCAGAATGAGACTTGCACCTTTCAAATGCTTTTGGAGAAATGCACAAGGACAGCAGTCTCTGCTGGCTAGGTAGGCTGGTACACTTTCATGCTTCATGCAGTTGAGGCACATCTGAAAATGGCTTGTGAAATGCTTACTGGCTCCAGCTGTTGCTAATGCCTAACTGCAGTTGTAGCTGGAAGTTGGCAGGATTTGCCAGCATTTTTAATAAAATGTTTGTAGCTGTAAAGAGTAAAATTCTGAGCTTGTAAAACTTTTGTTTTATATAACTTTATATTATTTTTCTGCAATTACGCTAATCTTCTAACCACCAAAGACTAATTGAATACAGAATGGTCTGTGAATTTTTGTTTTGCTTATTTTGCAGAGGTCATAAAGCCTTGCAAATGCTATGCTAGTGTTTGGAGTCCTCTTTTGGGACAGTAAAAGGCCAGACTGAACTTCTGGCTTTACATTAAAATATTTTTCCTTGTTCAAGGAAGGAACTAAACCCAATCATATATGTATCCCAGGTGAATATTCAATGTACCAAGCTATTAAGTCTTCCCAGGATGAGCAGTTATATTTTGAATTAAATATTCATTAGTCCAGAAAGAGAGAGGAGTTACTCTTCCACCACCATTCAAACATAAAATGTCCCTGAAGCCTCTGCTCTTAATATTCACCTCATTACTCAGGAATGGTACTAAAGCACAGATTCCTTGATCTACCCAGTAGACCTTTTGTAAAAATTAGGTTCTTCCTGTCTTTGAATCTCTGGAGAGTTTACAGACATTACATCCTGCTAAATAGATTTAAGAAAGTAATTTCTGTGAGAGCTTGGGTCACTGACCAGTTTTTCGTGGAATTTTATGGAAGTCTTGAGGGTCAGGAGCAGAGTTGTAAGGGGAAATTTAGCATGGAAAACAGAGCAGCTGAAATTACAACCTCAAGAGGATGCGGGTGATGCCACTTAACTGGTCTGGAAAAAGAAAAGACTGCCTAGAAAGATAGGTAAAATAAAAATAAACTGTGGATTAGGCTCTATAGCCTGGTGTTTTGGGGGAGTTCAAGTTATCACAAAACCCTACATTAAATGCTGCAGGTATCTTAGATGGAACAGATGGCAGCTGGTGGCCAAGGATGGGTGCGCACAGCGCACCTGGAAAAGTGCCCAGGCTCCAGTTGTGCATGTTCTTATCTCTTACATTCTGCCGCTGGTGTCAGATCAACACAACTTGTCTCATTTTACAACTGTAGTCCAGTGCAAACAATTGTGTGACCTTTATAAAGGAAAATACTTGCAGGTCCCTATATTTTTTAGCTTCAGAAAAATTATTCCAGAACCAAAATTAAAAATATGAGAAGGGGAATTAAGATGAAGATCTAAAAGAAAAAATAGGATGTGGAGAGAGAAACCAAGAGAGAAAAGAAGAAAAAGGAAATTAATTTTAGTAACTACAGCAGGTCTTTTGCTCCCCAAATATTAGCCATTTATGCCAGAGCTATAAAGCTTATAGCTTTTTTTGTCCAATGGTTGTTAGTTGGCTTCTAAATATGAGAACTAGGCAGATTATCAAATTACAATTGAAAATAAGACTAAATTTAAGATTGACAGTGTCTTGGGTTACAGTGCAGGATGTAACCAAAAGTATATATTCTATTTCAATCTGTTAAAACCAGGTATGGCAGTGTTCTTTATCTCTTCCACAACCCATCCTCCCTCCAGGGGGATATCTTCTGTTAATGGGCCACTGAGACTGATAAAATTACATCATCCCATTGGGAGATGCTCCACCCAGGGGGAGGAGCCAAGCATTCCTACCTGGGTAGAATCTGAGACTTGGCACACCACAGGCAACCTTTCTCCACTGGATTCCCAGAGGAAGACTGGACCCATCTACACCACTGCACCTCCAGAGGAAAACTACACCCATCTACAGGATCATTGCCTCAACAGAACCACATCTGTCATTCCAGGAGGACTGCAACCACATTTTAATAATACTGCCACCAACACACTGACCAACAGGGTGTCAGGTTGTATTCTGACTCTCAATGTTGGTTGGTTTTTTTTTGTACTACTGCATTTTTATTTTAATTTTCTTAGTAAATAAATAACTGCTATTCCTATTCCCATATCTTTGCCTGAGAGCCCCTTGATTTCAAGATTATAATAATTTGGAGGAGAGGGGTGTTACATTTTTTTCCATTTCAAGGGAGGTTTCTGCCTTCCTTTTCAAACCACTACAGACAATTACAACACTGAATAGCCCTGTGGCAAGAGACAGTTTTTTTCTTGTATTTGTTGTTAAGATGAAGAAAAAATATGTGTCTTTTTCTCTTACCTTGCACTCAGAGATGGCCACAAGAAAAGTGGTCCTGGCTGAGGCAGCAGAAAGCCTGCAAGGAAAGGTAACAAGAAGACTTGCAGAGCGAACAGAACAAGAAGTCCTTTTTGAATGGGATCCTGGACTGAAGAGAGAAGCACTTTGCTGCAATGTGGCAGTTCCCAGGACACTGAGCACATGTGGCCACAGCTGACTATGGTAGCTCAGATGAGCATCTCCCACTGGCTGCATTATTTATTTCTTTTCTCACCAGTAGTTGCACATAAAAACAAATTAAAGTCCATCTCCCTGAGGAGATGCCCCCATCCTTCTTTGAAATTCCCTGTTGTGAACTGTACTTTGAGGTTACCTGCCCACTTGCTGCTCTCTCCCAGCTGTTCTTCGCTCTGTATGTCTAGGCCACTGCTGAGGAACCTCTTAGCTAGGATCAGCCCAGGCACATCTTGTATTTAAAAATAACTTACAGATGTTCAAGCCCATGAGATTTTCTGAAAAATTTTGTGGACAAAAATCAGCAATGAATTATGCCAATACATGGAATAATATTAAAGGTTTAGGCAAAGTTTTCCCACTGTGAACCTTGGAAGTTGATATGCTTTTAAAACATTTAACAAGACATTGTTCCCTCTGCTGTGACTAGTCTGTCAGTGGAATGTGTTTTCACAAGGTGCAGAGCTATGTTAGATGGGAAACTTATTTTAGTACTCAGTTTCCTTTGTGTGACCCCTTTGACCGCTTGGGAATCGGCCGTGTGTGAAGATAGGAAATGCAAGTTGAAGTACTTTAGGGGAGCAGCCAAACTTGAGTTCTCTTTTTGTCCAGGCTTCCCTCATGTCTGTGGGTAAGCGGGACCAAGAGGTTGGAAATTGTAGTGCTTTGCTGTTCTATTCATGGTTACAGAATATGGGCTAATTTGGTCATGAGTTAGAATTCTGGAGGAACAGAATCTTCCATCAGAGGCAACTAGGTTTTAGGGACAGAAAACCCCACTCCACCCTAATAATAGGATTATTATCTGAAGTTAATTCTCCATTGGAAAAAAAATAAACCTGGTGTGTTTCTTTTTTCTGTACCACAAGTCAAAATTATCATAATGTTTAGACCTGTAATTTTCAGCAAATAGTCCTGAATTAAGAGCCTAAAATCAGAATTAGGGACCTTAGAATTTTGTCTTATGAGGGTCCACAAACAAAGAAACCATAGATGGACAATTGCAGGGATTGTCCTGATTCTGAGCTAGGGAGACTTGTTTTTCTCTTTACTGGATTTGTTGGTCTTACTGGTCTTCAAGCACCCTGTGAAAATGGTGCGGTCAAACAGAAGTCCTTTCAGAGTGCACACAGCTGTCATGACCACTGTCCTCTCACTGTAGCTATGGTCCTCACTATCTGATTGAGCTCAGTCTAATTCTAAGTCTCGTTTAATAACATCCTGTTTTATTGTATTTGGTTCCCATGTTCCTGGTATCTCCACTTGGAGTTTGGATGCTGCAAGGTCATCCTGGGGTGCTGGCAGTTTTCACCCAGCTATAGCTCGTAGCATGCTTACAGAGCTGGCAGAATGAATCTGGCACACAGTTATTGGCTCTGCCTTCTAATTCCCTTCTGAGAACTGGTCCCCGAGTTGGATTCAGGCCACAGCCCAGTACAAATGGGAATGAAAAATAATATATTTTTCTTAAGCAAATGTTTCCTTCCAGAAGGGCAGACAGGCTTCTTAACTCCCCCTATATCTGACACTTAAGAACTTCAGTGGAACTTGGGACTTGCCATCTAGTCCCAGCTCATGGGAGTTGTTTTACAAGGTTTTGTAATTTATTATTCTCTAGCTTTCCTTCTATACCTTCTCCAGTTATTTTAGAGTTCTCTGTTGCTAGTAATTGTGAAGTCATGGTTAGTCAAAAATGTGACTTTTTTTTTATTATTTTTTTTTTATTACCATGTTGGAAAACTGTTTGAAAACTCTTTTCTCACAGCAGGGGACTAAATGGGCTCCTTGGCATCCCTGCAAGGTGCTCCCTTTGCCAAGGTGTCTGCAGCTTCCTCCAGCCAGGGCTGTGCAGCCAAGGAGAAGGTGTGGACTGATCATGGACTGGGTGTGTAGACTTTACAGAAAGCCCAGGAGAAACCCTGGGCTAGGGCAGTCTAAGTACCTGTCTACCAAGTACCTGTCAACTAACCAGCCAAAACCCACTTTCAAAAGATGTTTTCCTTATGGAATTCTACACCCTGAAGACAATGACATATGTGATAACAGCAATAAAAAAATTCACATCACACCATCAACTCAAAACTTATTCAAATGAACTGAAAAATAAAAGCAGTGCTGAATGGTTATTTCAAATGCAGCAAATAGAAAGGCATACATAGTTCTTATTATCCAAATGCTTCATCAAGTAAGGAGAAAAGACCTGCATGGTACTACTTTGTGGTTTTATTCCCCTGCTACTAGGTCAGGACCTTATGTTCTCTGCAAGACTTTGAGTAGTAATAATTAATAATAAATATATTAATAATAGTTAATAGTATAATAGTATAATATGGTTTCCAGCCAGATTTTGCATACCATGCAGTTGTCCAGTCTCCAGGAAGGTGGAAATCCAAGCATATACATATCCCATAGAAAAATGGTGCATGTTTGCTTGTTTGGGGAATATCCTGAACAGGAAACTCTGAGTGACAGGGATTTTTTGTTTGTTTAACTTACACTGGGGGGAGGCGGGGAAGAATCAAAAGTTGTTTTTTGTTGTTTGATTTGTTTTTTGGTTTTTTTGGTTTTTTTTTTTGGTTGGTTGGTTTTGTGCTTTTTTTGTTTGTTTGTTTTGCTTTTGTGGGGGGTTTTTTGGTTTTTTTTTTGTTTTTTTGGAAACAGGCCTTTACTGGAAAATGCATTAAGGAAAAGCAAGAGGAGGAAAAAAAATGCAGCTTGGACACACATCATGCATCATTACATGTCTGTCATGCATCATTACACTAGAAATACATCCCCCTGACAGTAGAGCCATGGCTCTTTACCTGCAAGCAACAAATCAGCTGTTCTAGGGAAATAAGAGGTGGGGGGAAAATGGAAACAGGCTCAAGATATTTTACTACTATGTCCGGTTCCAGTTCTGCTGCAGTTATCACCAAGTGCATAATTAATTGAACCTAGAGCTCAAAGCTTGTTTGGGCGACAGCAAGGCTTTGGCAATCCCCAGGGTAGCCTCCCACAGTCCCAAAAAGCTATTCAAGGGGAAAAAAAATGGCTTTGCCCTTTTGTGCCTGGAATCCGGATGTCTGGCAGAGGGGGCAGGGGAGGAAGGGAGTTGCAGCTCTGCATTGTCCTTCTGCTCCCGTTGCTGACACACCCCGATATCCTTCTGCTGTGCAGATCCCTTTCAGCTGCCTGGTCTTAGCACCTCTGGCTGTAGGAATAGCCGAAAGCTTTCCCACGTCCACTCCCTACCACCACAGCTGAAGAAATCTCATGCTCACAGGACTTTCTAAAATAAATAGCCTTGATATTAACTTTGATTTTAAAGGTCTCGCTGGTTTAGACTATTTTCCTAACTTGCTTTACTTGGGCAGTCTCACCTTTGCACATCCACGCTGCCACAGTCTCCTGAGTGGCTTTGCTGTTGCATGTGCTGGAGAGCTGCTCACCCATCACCCACTAGTGCTTTGTCCCTCCCTCCCTCCCTCCATCCCCAGGAGTCCTGCTCTGCCTGGCTCTGACCAGCTGCAGTATCTACTCCCCTTCACAGTTCTTCCTGCTCTGCCAGGTCCCTCACTGGCATCACCCCAGCCCGACTCCAGCTCCTGATGATCATCAAGATGCTCATTACTATGTAAAATATTTCTGAGTGTTCAAGGTCTTCTGGTCAGTGACTGCAAGGTGGAGAGAACTTGAATGACACTTTCTTTTTGTGTACATCTCAAGTCAAGGAGAGAATTCTCACACCTATGGGTGCACTGTGCATGAGAAGACAGCCAGGACCAGGGCTCTGTAGCTCCAGTGGCAGCACCCCAATGCTGATCAACTTGATACGCAATTTTGTTCACAAGTCATTGGAGCATTTAGCAACACTGATGGAAATGAGCTAATGAAAGTTTAGTTTTAAGCCATATTTTGTTCATTTTTTTTTTTTAATATTTGCAAGGAGTGGTTGCAAATATAATTCTTTGCGCTTGTCTGTGGAAGGGCTTACGAATTCCACTAAGCACAGCTTTCAATCACACATTTCCCTCACAGAGCAAGTATGGTGGGCAGAAATTTGCTAAAGAGGCATCATCAAAGTGAAAACACCATCATTCATTTCCAGCCAAAAGAAAAACAGTGCTGCCCATGGCCCCCCAAGGCCAGGCAATGGTTCTGCAGTGGGCTACTGCTGCTAGAGATGGGGTACCCACTGCTGGCCAGGACAGGCTTCTTGCTGCTGTGCATTCCAGGCAAACCCATCAAATTCCCGGTGCTGAGCATGAGGTGAGAATATTTTCATCCCATCTCATGCCCTTGCTCCCTGTTTGCTTGCATCTCATACATTTAGGTTACAGGGACACCTATCATCCCACCCAATCATCTGCTGGGTCCTGCTGGGGTCATTTAGGATCTTGGGTCTGCCCAAAATCCCATCTCAAAGATGGAAGCAGTTATACACAGAAAAGACATGGGGACCTGAACAAACATACTGTAACACTTGCTCCTGGATACATACAGTAAATTAGTCTCTCTGCATACAGTTAAATTAATCTCTTTGCTACCTTTTTTTCTAGGCTGGTTCTCCATTTGGTTGTCTCTCTGTTACATTATTCTGCAAAATTTCAAATCTCTCTTCATATCCTCACTTTCTTTCTTTTTTTTTTTGGCCATTCAAACAGCAGTGAGCAGTGTTGGCCTGTGGTTTTAAAGTCTTTGTGTCATAACAGGAATCTGTGATATGTAGTGCCATGAGGATATTTCTATATGGAGCAGTTTCAATGGCCAACTCTCTTTAATAGTAATTATTTATAGCTGTCCTGCCATGAGACACACACTTTTACCCATAATTTTACATTTCCTTTCATATTTTAATATGTTTTCAGGATACCCTTTTCAGCAAACCAAACAGATATGTACATAAATGAAAGGTGACCTTTATGCACAAGGAAAGAGTTCTCATGAATTGCAGGAAGTAATAGACTATATAGGAAAAGCACCTTCTGCTCTTTTTTTTTTTTTTTTTATGTACAGCGTTTCCTCCAAAGTCCATGACTGTAAAACAGAGCCTTAAATACCAGCCAGAAGTAGACTCCTGAGTATATCATATTCAGCTTTACACAGGTCCCTGTCTTTGTCCTTTGACAAAAGGCTGCAGTCTATTAAATTCATCTGCTCAATTTGAAATGAAGGCCATATTAAATAGACTTCATTGTACACTTCTATAGATAGAAAATGCTTTGGGGGTTATCTGAATGTCGGCTGCAGCCATCTACTGCTATGTGGTATAAGTAAATGCCTATTTAACCAGGTTTTAAATGGAATATGATTGACAGACTCTTTCCATACTCACATTTCCGTTATTTCACCTATTCACTCTGTTTTTCTAAAAAGTCATAAAATCCAGATTCCAGCTTCCAAGATACACTTTCCAGGACTGCTCTTCTCTCTCACCATCTCCAACACTTTCCTGATTTCCTTTGCTAATGTGCTCCTACCTCCTGGCTCTTCCTTTACAACCGCCCTGCATTACAGGCATTCATTTACTTCCAGTTATGCTATTTTTCTTCATCCTGTAATTGTCACCTTGGTGTCCAGATAAACTGTCCCAGCTCTGCCTCCCAAATTTTTATACAAAGCATAAATACTCTCCTTTCAGTTAAAATGGCAGAAACATGTTCCTGCTCTCCCAGGCTGTCAGGAAGGGGTCTCTTCAATACCTCCCTGCAAGCACTGAATACCTGGAATTGTGTGCTTTGTGCCTCTCCCTCACTGATGCTGGTAAAATGTTTTTTATCTCTTTTTCCACCCTTTTAAGAGCCAAATAATGATTGAGGAAACACTTAGCTTTCTCTTTTCCCTATATGTATGTTGTCATGGCTGGAGCTTGTTGAAGTAGTACTTCTGTAAAACCTTTATTTCTGACCCAGCACTCCCATTTATTTTTGATGTGAGTAGAGTGAGAGAGAGAGAGACATAAGAAGTGGGCTTCACAATGCTGCTTCTTTATCAGAAGGATGTTTGTTTATGTATGGGCTAGGATGTTTGATCCTTGGTAAGTTGCTGTGCTTTCTATTGAGAATGAAATTTTCAGACAAGAATCATATTCACAAAAATTCTCAAAGCCCAATAAGAGAATAATTAAAAATGAGGAATGTGTTTTTAGTATGAAATTTGAAGGCCTGCTTTTACTATCCAGCTGACACATACTTATATGTAAGCAACAGCAAGGACAAAAGCAGTGACAGATTATTTGTGAAAATATTACAAGCAACAACTCTGACACCTCCCAGAGTCACTATGCCATGATAATGTACTAGAATATTGCCAAAATTTTTCCTCCTTGACTCTTACCAAGTGGCATTCTGACCCGTCTACACTCAGGTCCATGACAGCCACACGTACTCCTGGTTACTGATTTAAGTAATTTTTCTACATTCATAGTATCTGCTTTTCAGATGCACTAATGTGAGGAAATGGAGAAAGCAGTAATTGTTCTTGGTATATCAGATTTTCTAAAAGATTTTCAAATAATCTTCTCAACGTATGCATATAATAACCACACTTTCCTGGGCTCTTTTTTTATGGCTTTATGCTCAAAACCTACGTTCCACTTCTAAATGCAAACCGCTCAGTGGCATAAGTCTCCAGTTACACAGAATACAGTAGGGAATCAAGCAGAGTGGGACAGCAGAAAATCAAGATCATTCAAGATCAATCAAGATTATTCTTTTCACCACAAAATGCTCACTTTCAGAAAACCAACCAACCAACCAAAACCAAAGCAAAAAACAAAAAACCAGCAAAACACCCTGACCAAAACAAACAAAGAGAAAATCCCCCTCAAAATCCCACAGAAACTGAAAAAAACAAATCAAGCCAAGCCAAGGTCATATTAAACAGTTTCTGAAAAGAGTCATATGATATAAAACTGTTTAAAAAATCACTTTGTTAATATGTGCTAATAATATTGATCTGGGGAAAGATTGCTGGAAAAGATAAAAAATTGGAATGGTGTTGTGGGGACGATTTTTTCTACTTTTTGCTAACATGCCCCTTGACTCAAATGATGTTAACCTTCTAGTGTAGTGATTTCTGTTCAATTTATTTGATGAAGGTGTACAAAGCCCACAGTTATCCTGATTTAGTGATAGGACTGATTGCTAGAAGACAATAAATAATGGCATCAGGCCCAGCAGATAGAATATTTTTGTACACTGTGCAAAACCATGCACCTGGTATATTTAAAATGGTACACTTTTAGCTGTAATTTCTTTGTTCACGGTGTTTTTCCTCCAGATGAAGAGTAAAGTGTGCCTGTTCAGAGATTCTTTATGAGGGCAATGTTCTTTCCATCTTGACATTGTATGCACACATTAATATGCCTTTTTTCCTCTCCTGTTTAGCTTTATTAAATTTGGATTTTATTTTTATTCAACTTCTGAACCATTATTATGGATTCAATTATTTTTCTCTGTTCACTTTTAACAAAGCAAATAGATACCAAACAGCAACTGCTCAAAAGGAAATTTGCATAAGACAAAAATAAAATTCCAGCTCCTGACCTTCTGTAATCAGTCTTGCTACATTTAAAGTAAGATGACTACTGCAAGTATAATACACCTAACTGAAGACAATTCTTAGTGTTCAGGCATATTTGTTTATCTGAAAATATAAAAATTAGTCTTGCTTTTACTTACATAATTTTAACGTCTTCAATGTTTTTCTGCCTCTGATTGCCATTGTTGTCTGTGAAATCAGATTCATCCCCATAGGGATTAACTGATCCATCCTTTCAAGATACTGCTTGTTTCCATTATGATTGTGAAAGACAGCTTCAATTTAAGAAAAGGTTGACATTATTACAAGTCACGTAATTTCTGTCCCAAATTCAGTGTTATGAGAATCACTTTGACTTGTTTAGTTAATTTCAGAATAGAATAATAAGACAGGAGTCCTAATGCTCAGCAAACTGAAACCAAAAATAATCACCAAACTCCCCTGAACCAGAACAGCTGGGAGTTGCTCTCAGAAAAGCCTTTTCCTGTGGAGCAAAGTAGAAGAAAAAAAGAAAACACAAGGACATCCAAAACTATTTTGTCAATCTTTCAATAATCATGTTCTCAGGCTTTCCTGGTTCATTCTGTGTAGTTTCAACTCTCAGTGACTGAATGAATGAAAATGAAGAAAAAGACCCCGTTTAAATGGAGAGAGCTGCTGTAGCAACCATGAATCAGTTCACAAACCCATGGAAATTCAGCAGAATGTTTGTGTAATATAGAAATGTTTAATAAAGTACTTTGTTAAAAACTAAATTGTCACTTTGATTTCTTTTCAGTACCTTTGGTTCACTATTATTTTACTTAAGAATTTCCTTTAATGTTATCTAAAACATGTTTGAGGAAGTCAGAATTTAGCTGAAATATTTCCATTAGCCAAAAAGCATTTTGTCATAACAAAGTCTCCCAACTTTCTGTGGTCGATTGAGTTCTTACTTTGCCAGAACTTAAAATAGCTTTTTCAAACTTACATGATTTTTTAGAAGTCACAAATGAGAGAAAATTATGTCTTTGCTAGATTCAATTCTATAGAGGGATGTTTATATTAAAAGTTGTGTGAACTTATGGGCTCCTGATGAGCTTTGGAAATTTAATATTCAAGCTGGTGCTTGGTCTTGCTTAAGCTCCTGAAGTCTAGGGAGATGCCTCTTTTGACTTAGTTGCTCTAAGGGCACCAATGTTGGTGGAAGGGCAGGGATGCACTCTTACGCTGAGACCAGGTGGCGGCCTCCCAGATGACAGGGACCAGAACTGCAACTCTGGCAATGCTCTTGTCTCTTGCCCAGCTTGTGCTCCCCCTCCCATGTAGCTCATTTCTGCAGGTGATATGTACGGCACAAAAAGGGAGCCATTGTCCCTGCACACTGCTATGTGTAGAAAAAAAAAAAAATATATATATATAAGATCGGAGTATATGTCTATCTTTGTCTTCTAAATGAAATCTCCACTGGCCAAACAACATGACAGCTGACTAGGACTGAGGCTGGAAGGGTTTCTACTCATGTAGATTTTCTCTAACACCAGTAACGTTACAGGAAGGTCAAAGTCTCCAAAAGGGCACAGTTAGACTTCATGCTGCCTCTTTTCCCTGAAGAAGAATGGAATGCAGAATATCACCTGGGTTTTTTGACTACCTGTAATTGTGGTCACCTCTGTCTTGTTTCCTTCTCTTTGCCTGGGCTTTCTCCTTTTCTGTCACAGCTGTAGTGCAAAGCAGTGGATACAATAATGAGAAATACTCCCTTTTGAAAAACAGAATAATGTAGCCTCCAGACTGTCATAAGCACTGTCATTCTGATGCCTGCACTCCTTCCTCCTGTCTAAACATCCTGTGAAAGGCTTGTAAGTTTGGGGAGTAAAGGGTGCATGAGGATTTAGCTGTCAAGAACTGTTCATTTGATCAAGTGCAGAGGCATGTGCATGTGCTTGCAATGATTAATTAGGAACGTATCTTAGTAGGACAAAATGGTGTGGAAGCTCGTCTGATAGCTAAAATGACTCAGGGAAAACTGTTTTAATTTATTGTAGGCTTTACACTGATAAATTGTGGTTTCTTTGCATGGGGTCCTCCCTTTTTTAATTCTCTTCTGCTGAAAAGCATGCCTGGCTTGATAAAGACAGGAAATTCTTCAGTAGAGTAAAATGTCCAGTGTCACTTGGTACCAGATGATAGGAAAGACGACAATTCTTCTGAAGGCAATTAAATACATCTTTTAACCAGCTGTTCATTTGTAGCATGTGCAGAAAAAACTTTTAGTACATTGACTGGAAACAAAAGAGAGGTGAAACAAATGTGTACCAAAAGCTAAAAAATGGACTAAGTTCATAAAATATTCTGAGTTGAAATGGACCCACAAGGATCATCAAGGCCAACTCTTAAGTGGTTGGCTCATACTGGGATTGGGCCCATAACCTTGGTGTTATTAGCACCCTGCTCCAACCAACTGAGCTCATCTCAGGGTCAACTAAAGACATAATTTATGCTTTTTTAAGTTGTATCCTTACACTTCTGACAGACCATTAAATCTACAGAGGAAGAAATATAGCCTAAACTTTGTTTAGGAAGCTGGAAACATACTGCTCTGTAGTACAAATATTTTCTTCATGAGAGCACAGTAAACTCCTCAGATGGCTGGATTCTGAGCTGTACAAATAAAGCTCACAATACAAAAACAACAAGAAGGTCCACAAGTCTAGTAATCCTTTTCTTTTTCTCCATGACTTTTTGGGTGGTCTCAGAAATCTTGTTCTTGAGATTTTCCATCCATAGCAGATGGAGCAGGGTATTGAAACTTTAAGAAACTATTGTTTCTCTTTAAAATGGCTGCTGAATACTTAAGTTGAGCAAGTAGTCTAGGAAACAACTGACTGATTAAAAGGCAAAATATATTCAATTGCATTGATTAAAAAATGCCCAGTAATTTTATTGTCACAACCTTGACAAATATTCTGAAATAACTCATAGGTGATTGTGGGTTCAATTTGTAAAGTGAAAAGTAAAGTAAAGTAGACATGAAAGGTCTACCAAAAGGTAGTAAAATTAAATCTTTCAGTCCTTTGATCTAAGAACAATAAAGGAGTATAAAACCTGATGATATCCACAGAAATAAAATACTTCTGTTTTTTAATCCCACACCAAGATGGATTTCTTTTTTCAGATTAATGTGTTTTCTTTTCAGATTTATGTAGTAAGACACAAATGCTGTCCTAACTTGACTGAAAATATTGAGAATGTTTTACTGAATTCAGTGAACAGCCTTAAGAAATATTTTTTAAATTGTTAAAAAAACTCCTTTCAAAATAATATATTTTGTGCCTTTTTAAAGGAAGCCATTGAAGGTTGAATTTAGCTATATTTGTTTTTCAAACTATTAGTGGAATGAAATAAAATATCATATTTTATGCCTGCCCACTCTCCTATTCCCCTTCCCAATTGATTTTTTTACTTTTCAGCCCCTCCACAAATTTTCCTCTCATGGTATTACACATCAGCTACCGATTAATCACATAGCTCCAGACACACCTGGGATTCTCTGGTCCCTACTTAAGTAGAGAAAACAGTGTTCTTCTGGAAGTGGAAAGATGCAAAAATGTAAGCTCCCCTCCCGAAACCACCAGTGTCATCTCAGATTTGAGTATAAAGGAAAGTAGGATTTATCCTGTGCTATTGTTTTATTTTTGTAAGAGAGACGTAAGAAAGAGGCTTTCTTGCATATGACAGCTGGAAAGAGAGTTCCAGGGAGTTTCAGTGTGACCCAGAAACATGTCCCCACTGTATTTAGTAGTGTTGTCTAGGTGGTGGGACAAGAGAGGTCCCTAGGAATGTGCTGAGCCCTCGGGCCCCTGTGTGCACCACAGCTAGCACACATCCCATGCACATCCTTCCTATGTTGCACACATACCCCCATATCCTCAGCTGCTGGGTGGGGAAACAAGTAAGGCTGGAGTGCATTCAAGACTCTGTACAACTCCAGAAACTAATCCATTTGACACTTATAGGTTTAAGCCCAGAGACAGAGGAAATGGCTAACATCTCCACAAAGATTTAAAGGTAAGGTGACTTTATCCAGCTCAAGTTCTGGTCAGTTGCACCTTGATGAATATCAATTATATTAAGAAATATGGTTAAACTTTTAGTCATTGCTTTATAGGTTGAATTCTGTCTGAAATTTCCAACGTCAGGCAAATCAGTCCTCTTTCTGTGAAGCAAAGGCAGGAGCTTTTCCTGCATCTCTGCTTATCCATTACAAATCACAAAGCAGAGCCATACCTAAGTGGTGGCAGGTTATGGGCATCACGGGCAGAAGGAATATGCATGCTCAATGAAATTGAGGGTTCAGCTGCACACTGGTGGGTGGGGGTAAAGGAATTTTCATCCATTACTCAAAATACTTCCACAATTTGCATGGGAAAAAAAGTGGAATTTTATTCTAAGGGTACAAGGCAGTTTCTACACACTGAGAAGAATTTAGACTGTGTTCAAAAGTCTGTGTTGATTAGCCTGTAAAACAAATTTAACATGTTTTCACTAGATAGACTGATAGACAGACTCACATATGCATATTTTTGCTACAGGAAGTACCTGTGACAACACTGAAGAGCAATACCTTAAGTAAAATACCATCTAGAAAAATGCACTTTCTCTGGCACTCACAATTTTTTATTGAGAAGAGGAATTTCAAAAAATGGTAGCTCTACAGTGTTTGGGAGTTTGGCCCAAACTTACACAATGCTAATGCAACCTTTGACCTATGTTAATGCCAGGCAGTTCCTGACATGATATGGGTGCTCAAGCAGGGAAGAGAGCACAGACAATTGTCTCCAGCCCTTTTAGTTGAACTCAAGGAGAGTCCTATGGCTGATGGAGCACAAAGACTAAGGACCTTTGAAGGAGCACAAGGAGGGAGGTTGGAAAGGGACGGATCACTGCGCCTCCAAAGGCAATTCAGCTTTGGCACCCTCTAGGAGTTTATCACATCTCCCCGTGCCTACACAAGCCACTACAACCCAAAGAAAAGTCTGTATGTCATGATATACCATCAGTTTGCAGAAGCAGGCAAAGTTTGGGAAAAGTCTCACACTTTCCAGTCTTTCCTGTCTATTGTTGGTTTTCCATTACTCTGCTTCTGGATGCCCCTGAAAAACCACAAGAACTTCCCTTCTTGTAGGGTTTCATCACTTTTGCCTCAAAATGAAACCAACAAAAATGAAAAACAGCTGGATCAAAAAGAAATCTAGTAAGCAAATAAACAAACAAATCCAAACCATTAAAAATTAAGTCAATTTTAATTCTGTATCTGGTTTTAGTCAAACTGTATATTAATTTTTAGATCCTTTTCTTCCTGTAAGTTCATACATCCTTTGCAAGGAGAATCACATCTGGTTTTAGTCTCCTACCGGTCTCTGATCTGTATTTCTGTTTTGCTGCCATTGGGCAGCTGCTTTGCCGCTATGTTCCTGCTTATGTCATGAAACCATATTGCTGGTGATTTTTGGCTTAAACTCAAGCTTTTGGTCAGCACCTAGTAAAAAAAATATGTCTTGCTTCTTTTTATTTAGGATCTGAAATACTTTTGTCACTTGGGTTGATGCTACAGAAAGAGGGTTTTCTCTAAATCCTCTGAAAAACTTTGTGCCTCTACTATCCCGTTAACCACAGTTTACACTTTAAGGCAGGTAAAAGGACAATTCTAAAAATCTCTCATGACCTGAGGAGAACATGATCAATCAATAATTAATACTGTTCACATCCAATAAGTCCAAATTCCTGCATTCATAATGTTTCTCTTGGCATATCATGCTTGTCAGCTCCATTTTCAACTTGAGCTAGCAACAGACTTAGAGCAAGCATTCTGCAGGTTCTTGCGTCTGGGGTGGGTTCTAATTTTACAAAGTAAGGACACAAGAATAACTCAGAGAAAACAAGAATCCCAAAGCTGGACCGCTGGGACAGGCCTCTGGATAATTACTTTTAATTCAAAATTACTTTTATTCAAAAGTAAACTGTTCTGTGCTAAAGGGAAGGTATTTAGGGGTGCGAAAGAGGAGGCAAATTACTAGGTGCACATAAAGGACAGGCTACTGGAGGCTGGGGAGCGAAAGCTGATTTTTCCAAAGGAAAGGCAGAGCCTGACAAGTTTTTCCCGCCCCGCTGCCCCTCTGCGGCCAGCCCGACGTGACAGAGCGGCGCTCTGTGTGTGCCCGGCGCTGGGCCCCTCCCTGAGGGCGCGGTGCGGCCCGGCCTGCGCGCCGCTGGCTCCGGGGAGGCCGCGCTCCAGCCCTGCCCTGAGGGAGGGCGCGCTGTCCTCCCGGCCACGCCGCTCCGCGGCTCTGCCGCTTGATGTTTTAGCTTCTTTGTTTCCCTTGTCCTGCTGCCAGCAGGGCAGACAGTGCAGGCAGTCAAGGAGCAGCTGCCTGCCGGGGCTCGGAGGCTCGCGTCACGCAGGCAGGGCTGCCGGGGCACAGCCAGCCAACGAGGGGGTGAGATTAGGTGAAACATTAGCCACGTTGTCTTGGCTTCCCTCCAGGGCCTTTCAAATATTTCTTTATGTGCTGCTGATGCTGTGCTTGTTTGGTGTTTAAAAGGTATGCTCCGACAGGATTTCACAACGAGCTGCCATTTTACGGTTCAAGACAAATGCGAGCTTATCACGCGTGGAAGTGTGTGTCTGCATGAAGCCCTTCCTCTCCCCTCCCTCGGGGCTTGCACCAGGGCACTCCAGGCAGATCAATCATGAGGCCTGTGTAAGAAGCTAAAAATAATGCAAGTCATACAAGTCTAAAAGCTGTTGTTCATTTTGGGGTTTGAAGATTCCAATGTCAGTCAATACCAATGACTGTGCTATCTGGACAGTAGTAGATAAGGGTCAGATGTTCTTCTAAGGTGATTAACATGACTTGCAATCCCCTTCCTCAATGCCTGTTGCCAAAGTGTGTCTCTTCAGTTTCCCAGGTTGCAGGGAACAGGCAGATATTCTTGACAGTTCGTCACCAGCAGAATTTCATCCTAGATTCAGAAAAAGAGTGTTGGAAGGCAGAATGAACTGGGCCTTGTATCTTGACAGATGCCAATCAGGCCAGTTCTTAAAGACTCCACCAGTGCTGCAGGCAATATGTGCCAATGCTTCCTTGTCCTTTCTAAAGCTTCTCTTTATCCAGATTGAAGCATGGGCTAGGTTCTTTATCTACCTGTCCAGCAACATAAAAGTGGGGTATATGTTGCAACACTACTGGTGACTTGCAGAATGTTCTATAGACAGTACTTCCTCCAGGTCAGGGTGGGGATGGTGAAAAGCCTGGAGTGCAAATTCAAATGGCTGAAATACATCTTGTGCCCAGGATAAACAACAGAGAGGTCAGAGAAGGGAGCAAATGCAGGCATGAGTTTTCACAGCTTGTGTAGGGTTGTATCTTAATTTTGTGCTGGGATTTGTAATATCATTGTCAAAGGAGACAAATGCACTGAAGATGAGGTGCTATTCTTTAAAGAAACAGGAGAATTGAATACTCGGGGGTCAACAATTTTGTTTAATCTGGACTGTCTCTGACAAATTTTGTTGGCTGAACCATTGTGCTAGTCTGTTAGCGCTATGAAAATGGGCAGAGGGTTTTTTATTTTAATTTTTAAGAAATAGGTAATATTATGATTACCTTCTAGGCAGTTTGCACTGGTTTTGAGCCCCTTTTTCTTTTTATCTCCTGGAAGATCTGGAAGATATGCAAAGAGTAGCTTGAGAAGGAACACACACACACACACACACACACACACACACACACACACACACACACAGACACACACAGACACAGAGTTTACCAAGAGAGGTCACTGCAACATCCTCGGTGGATGAATTCACAAAGGCATGAGACAAGATTCAAGGTTGGTCAGAGGGGTCAAGATCACTGTATGCCTTGTAGGGTTTGGATCTCACACAGGACTCTAAGCCCCAGAAGTGAATAAAATTGCAGTGTCCTAATAATGGCAATGATTTTAATATCACAGGGTGTTTTTAAAAGTCTGGGGTTTTTTTGTTGTTGTTTTGGGTTTTTTTGTGAGAGAAAGAGATATCTACTTTTTTTCCAAAAAGAGAAAGGCAGACAATCTGTGTTGCCAGTTCCTTCTGGATGGACAGAGAGTGATACCCACTTCTGTAAGAGCTCTCTCTGGCCTCCTGAGAGTAGGAAGTTTCCAGCTGGCCCTCAGACTCTTGATTACTAATTAATTTATTCTAGGTCCTACCAGCCCACATCTGCACTCTTCTCTTGCTCAACAATTAGTTATGCAACCCAAGAAAAACTTGGTATTAATTCCTGAATTTCCAAGCTCTGTTCCTACACTGAAATCTTCTTGCCTATCTCTCCCACTCCTGCTGGTCCTGGATTCCCTGTCTCAGGGTGGAGGAAGGCATTGCTGGAGATGCTTCACTTGTCTGCCACTGCTCACAGACCTGGTGCTGAGGGATGGGGAGCGAAAGGGCAGCAGAGCGCAGCATGACCCAGTTTTCATTGATTGATATCCAGAAGTAATCATCTCTCGTGTCCTTCTGCATAATATGGATCAAAGGGTTTCCTAGCATTTGTTCCTGTTTGAGTTATTGATTTTCTTTGCATAAACCAGCTAAGTTTAATTAAATTATGCACAGTGATAAAGAATCTACCCTCTGCTCTGTGAACATTGTTCCAGCAGTTAATTTCTCCTCTCTGCTGAAACCACATGCCTTATTTCTAGGGCAGATTGTCTAGACAGATGCATGTGAGAGCCCACTCCAAAATTTTGCATCTAATACAGGAACTTGTAAATTACACCTTCAGAAGCCTTTCCCTTTGTTCTACTGAAGAGCTTCAACTTTTGGAAACTCTTGCTGTAAGACACATTTTCCAGTCATTTTGTGAACTCTCATCTGAAACTTCTTGACTTGTATGTGTGAGGCCTGGACACTTTTAAACTGAGACCAGTTACAGACTTTGTCCATAGCATTCAGAGCTCCCAGGTTCATACACACTAGGATTCATTTTGTTGAAGCAAACATTTCCTCCTGTTGGGTTATCTGCCCTGGTCTCCCTGCAGACTCACTGCTTCTAAGGGCTCCATTAACCTTTGAGGATGACCTCAAAGATTTGTCCTCTAATGAATGACTTTACTTTTGGCTGCACTGAAGTTCATATCAAAAATTTGTTGCCTATGTGCAGTTTTCCAAGCATGTCTCATTGCTGCTTCTGAGGGACCTGAGTTCTTTATTAACCGCTTATTTCATGTGAATTTGTGTGTGTATCCATGCTCACTAAGCTATCCAGAGACTTCAGATAAAATACTTAAGAGGAATAGAAACAAAGACCCCCTCCCATCCCACTGGTACTCCTGAAACACAAGGCTGAATCACTTAACTTAGACTTACTTTAATTTTGTCTGCCTAGCAGAGATAACAGAGCTCTGGAGGAGAACCTCTAGCTCATCTCTCCTAATGAATGTGCAAGTGCCAAATTTGCTAGGCATGACTAGCTACACTGGTGGCTTGTAGGCTAATGTCAGCCCAGGTGGCACTGCCATCTGATTTTTCCTGGGAGAGATGTGGAGTACCACTAGAACTGTTCCTGTCGGGAGCCTTTCTAAATTACCACATGAAACCTGCTCATGCTGCTGTAATGCAGTCTGGAGAGCAACCTGCATCCCCATCTGCCCCTCTCTGGCTGCAGCAGTGGTGCCTGATGATGGATGAATGTGGAGACAGCTGTTTGCTTCAGGAGATGCTGTCTCCTTGTGTGGGTTGTGCCACCAGAATGAAGTCCCAAAGCTGATAAAAATGAACTGTGGGTTAGTCTAGAAGATATTGGACTCCCCTGCCCCGTAAGACACAGGACCCTGTGTGTGGTATTCTGCATGAAATCCAATGCTGAGGTGTATTCAGAGTGCATTGACTAGACAGCCTTTCAAGAGACCTTTATACTAGGATTCCTAGTCTGGAGTTGCCACTCAGCTGAGCATGAAATAGGTACTGAGAGGTCAGCATGTGTGAGATGATGGTGAGTGTGGGCTGCATGGAAGCCCAGGAATGCTGAGGCTCAGTCGTGAAGTACCAAATGAGCTTGGGAAATACCAGGCTTGGTTGCAAGTGCCTCAAACAGTTTGAGCATTCCTCCTCCTTTTCCCAGACGTTAAATATTGTTTCCATCCACACTAGAGCTCTACATGTTTTGTTTTTTCACCATCCATTCCTCTTCAGCCACTTTCCATCACTTCAACCTTTTACCTCAGAGTGGTCGTACTATTTCAGGTCTTTGTTAAAGTATAACTGGTCTTGAACACAAGTCAGGTTATGATCTCGTTTACTTCTGCAACCTTAACAGAGCTTCTCTGGACTTGTAGTGATGCACAGGAGAATAGATCCTCCACCCTCCTGCATATTTGCTAAGTGCTAACAGCATATTTGGCTCAGTACAGAATACAGACAACAAAAAAGACTGATGTGTAGTAGAGAGCTGTTTTCTCTCAGTTGGTGCTGCCTGGGCTGCTTGCACTGGGCACTGTAGTTACAGCAGTCTCCTCCCACAATGGCCCTACACCCCCAAAATTACTGTGACATTTTTTCCTTTAAATACCCTGCTAACTTCTAGGTGTCTTGCTGACTCACATGCAATCAGATTGAAACGTCAACATGATGTTAATATTTAACAATTATCACCAGGAACTTCTCACACCTTTTCCTTAGAAGATATAAAGAAGCCCAACACCCACCTGTTCGTAAAGCCCTGTCATCAGTTTGAAGCAGATTCAGGTGATATATTGGACCTTTATCAGCTATTATCACCTGTAATAGCCCCTGGTATAGGACTGCCCTAAAATATGCTTTCCTTGGAAGGTTTCCAGATTTCTCCAATTGCAATCTCCTCACGAGCCAGAGAGAGCTTGTATTGTGTAAAACAAGAAATGGGAAAACAAAAGCTGAGAGGATAAAAAATAGCTCAAATGACTTAATTTCTGTTTTAATTCCAAGAATACATGAGGCCCCTGACATTTCCCACATACAACTCCTTTCTCTGCAGCACAAAGAAGATATATTTTAAACAGTACTGTTAAATTAATTATATGTTGCTACTGGATAATGGTCTGCTGTGGAGAGATAATTGTTGAGACAAAGCTGAGGTATTTATTGAAGATAAACATTGAGACAAAGCCAAGATGCTTATTTTCTAAGCAGCAGACCGTAATGCAGACAAAACATACAATATCATTAGCATTATTCCTAATATGTTGGAAGCCTGAACATGCCCCATCACAAACTCTTGTTAACTCAGCAGTGGCAGAACTGGGACTCAAATGGGAAATGCACCCAGGCTGATCCAAGTACCGATGCCAGAGGGCAGCTCTGTTGACTGTATATCACATGGGCAGTGCCCATGTATTGCCCCTCTTGGCCAATGTCTGCCCTTCTGTAGCTCAGAGAGATGGCAGAAGTGCTGCCTGCAGACCTGATCACCTACAGGTGAAGCATCAAGAAAAATACATTTCTTTTTCATTGATTCAATGGGAAACTAAAGCAAAACATTTCCTGATTCTTCAGGTTTGTTTGAGGTAATGAAACCATGGGAGATATGACCAGCCTGTCATCAGATCAGTATTTTACAGTTTTCAAAACTGATTTTACAGATAACTTTGAATAATTCATGCACAGGTTTGTATCTGAACATTGGTGAAGTACAGGCCCATACAAGAACATGGGCAGCATCAAGCAGAAGCAGGGCCTGATCCCACCTGGTAATAGTGAAGAATGGGCTCTGTGATACACCTGGGTGGTGTGTGCAGCTGCCCTGGCGTGTTTGGGTGTGGTGGGGCTCCTCTGGGTACATGCTGGTGCAGGTTTGCTTTTGTGATTGTCCTGTGGAGACTGAGAGCTGTGGCCCTGTTGGCTTCTGTGAGGGGATCCCAGCAGGTGAGGGATGCCCTTTCATCCTAGCTGTATCCACACTGTGACTTGCAGTACTACTGGGTAGGGTCCCAGCCTTGCTGTTCACAGCAGTCACTGGTTTTGGCATTGACCTTCATAGCTGTAGAAAGTTGTATCAACAGACTGTTTTCCACCATTCTGTCCTGCGTATGTGAAGATAATTAAACACCCAGCTCCTACTGATTGCATTGGTCATCAGGCACCTAAGTACATCCATGGACTTGGGCATATTTGCCTAAACTCATTCAAAGATGGCAGCATCATCGCTGAGTATTACATGATCTGAACATGTTTTAGATTGGCTATAAAGTGAATGTGTGTACACCTACAGAAAATATCACATGCCACTTTATTATACAGAGCAGAAAGATGATACAAACTTCTCACAAGTATTCTAAGATGGTCACTCAGAATTCTTTTAGAAAAGGTTACTGAAAATAAGGCGCTAATCTATCTCATGTCTGTGACCTGACTTTGAAAAGTACTGAGCATCCAGGATTGTCTATCAGCATCAGCTGAAGGAGTGAAATCTTCTGGGATCTCCAGCCCTTTGGAGAAATTACACCATTTCAAAAAAATCCATCTTTTCTGTATGCGTAGTGATATATTGAAAAAAAAAAACCCAAACCCTAAAGAAAAACCCCTCATGTAGTTCTTTGTTTGGACTATGATGGATGGCTCTGTTATGTCTCTGTCATCAGCACTTTCCTCACTAAACCCAAATCATAGCATTGTCCTGAGAACTGCTGATTTGGTTCATGCTGCTGCTGTGGGATTAACTACTGTGTAGCCATTTGTAGATCACTACAGACTGGCTGTGTTCCACAGTGACCTGCTGCATCTCCCTTTCTGACTGTTTTGTGGGTTTCCTCCTGTAAGCCAGGCACTGAGGGAGATGATGATCCCCAGGCTTGCCCTAATGCACCCTCAGGTTGCAGCAAGATGTCCCGTCAGGACCAACATGGAGGGGGTTTCCAGACCTGCCCCATGGAGTATAGTCAGTATTACTGGGAGCTATGAATTAATCCAAATCCTTTGAAAGGCTCTTTGCAATGTTTGCATATAAAAAGTTGGCCATCATAGAATTACCCAGGGTACGTTATGTCATTCATGCTTTTACAACAAGTGCTATGAGATAAGTTGACCTGGTTACAGATGAGTGTATTTCTAGCTTTTATTTTAGTTTTGGAAAACTCCCTCAAAAGTTGTAATTTTGATTTTAGTTCTTCACTGAAGAAGCTGTATCTGATAGGTAGATATTAATTATTATTATTTATTTTTTATTATGTTAGAAGTCTCCAAGAAGACCAACAAAAGTCACTATGTAGTCATACACACAACATCTTAGACTAGCTACAGTTGTCAAAGAAAACTGTGTGGAAAGATAATGATAAAAAAAAATAAAAATAAGAAAATTCACAAAAGTAAGGTTATCTCATGATTTTGGCATTTCTATAAATACTTATATATTAACAAATTCATAAGAAGTATAGCATAAGAATAAAAGTTATATGGGAATTTGAGGTAGTTCTTTGAAGCTCTTTGTAGAGTTTCAGACCTTATGATTGCTTGTACTGCGTTATCTCCCAAGCCATCTGTGCCTGCCATGCTTTTGACAATACATTTTTTGTCAAGTCAAACAGGCTTCCTTAGAAAGAAAGAGATGACATTATTACCACTCCAGTAGGATTCTCTGTATTTAATGCTGAGGTAGTAAAAACTCTTAAAGGATCTTCCTAATGGTAACATCACATGATGTTTTTCAGAAATGCATTTACAAATTAAGACATAAATATAAGTTATTTTGCTTTTGAGAAATCTCGGGGTTGTTTTGCTGTCAGCTGCATCATTGAACTCCAGATTTGAAAAAGAAAACTGTAATCACTGTGGATTACTTGGTGCTATAATATTCAATATATGGTAATGAGGAATTAATTAAATAGTGGACTGAGGAACCTCTGCTTTCTAGACTCATATTTACAGAGCCTTTAATTTGGTATTTAGCAGAAGGCATATAGATATGTATTAAGGCACTTGCTTAAGTTGTCTGACACTTTGTCTGATCCTTTCAGTTTCCATACCCAAAAAGTAGATGTGAGTCTTGCCCTCTACTCCTGAGCTGCATAGATGGAAAAAATAAGAGTAAAAATAGTTAACATTTAGGTGTGACCAAAACTATAGTATAACTGTTTTTATCTGTCTGTGTTATAAAAACTGTGCTTCAGTACGACAAATGTGGTGACAACTTTTTCATTCCTTCCTTGGAAAACAGTGATTTGCCTCATGGGCAGCTGAAGATGGTGAACAGCAGAAATAGCACACTAGCTGGAATTCTCTAGGAGGGATAGCACTGTAACTTTTCTTCTTCAAAGTTTGTAGATTTAAAGGATACTTGCATATTCTTATTGGCCCCTTCAGGGTATTTGCTGTTCATACATACAGCCTGATCATCCACTGAGCCCTGGCAGCGTGCTTTGCAGTGGTGGTGAAGCTTCTGCAGCAGTCTCTCTTGGTCGGATACCAGCACTTTTTATTATTGTTAGAAAGACAAGGTCAAATACGTTGGAACAGGAAATTCTGTGGTTTGTGGTGGTCCTCAGCTTATTGGAAGTTCATTCTTCAGATTCAGAGCTCTAAAAACCAGGTCTACTTCTGCCCTAAATAGCTTTTTCTTACAACAGTGATTTCTGTACCTCAGGGGACTGTGTCTGAGAGCACTGAAGCTGATTGTAGTCTTCACTCTGCAACTGTCATCCTTTGTAGTGGCCATGAAGGGTCTCAGTGGTAAAGAGCCTCAGTGATGCTTGAAATGCCATAGATGACCTAGGCAAAGAGTAGGGGGACAGGTCAGATTCATTCATAGCCACCTTTGTCAGGTGGAGTTTTCTTGTAGGGAGTCTGGCAAACATTCCCTGCAGAAGCTGCTCTGTGTGAATAATGTCAGTCAGGAGTTCAGAGCTGCTATCAGATTTTAATCTGACTGATTTTAAGACTGACTTAGCCAATAGTGTGCTTCTACCATTAGCTGCACAGTGTCTACAAGCCCTTAAAAAATGTTTTCTTCCATTTTTCAGAACCTTCTCTTCCTTTGCAAGGCAACTTCAGACATCTGTTCTCATATACAAATACAATATACTTCTCAATACACAAAGACTGCTGATGTCACAGCTGAGGTCAAGAGGCATTTTGAAGTTGATTTTATTAAGTGTGCGTTCTAGGACCCTTTGCATGTGCTATTGTGCTGCTTCTTCATTAAGACATGAATTCAATGTTTACTGGTTTGTGTAAAAAACACTTTAAAAATTTTTAAAAATGCATTAAAAAAATTAATACACCATAAAAAGTGTATTACTTATGTGAAACACTGAGCCCAGCCCAAACATCAAAAGCACTTGTAGGTGCTCACCTTCCCACTGGAGGTTTGCTTGACAAAACCAGTGGTCTGTGCTTTACCATTCATGACCATATTCTTTGTGCAAACTTTTGCTGGTTTGCGAATATGTACTAGATCTGAAATAATTACAATTCCCATACTTCTTACACAAATTCCTAATTCCAAAATGCATGCTTCCATAACTCCAATTAATACAAGAGTTGTTTTCATTATTTGCATGTTGTGCTCTGGCGATCATAAAACAAGAAAGATGCTTCAGTTCAAGGAGAGAGAGTGGAAAGAAGGTCAGATCAGAAGTTGCAAGAGTTGAAGGAAAAAAAAAGAACTGTTAAGTCTTTTTCTTTGAGCAGAAAATAATTTATAAATATTTAGTAGAAGGATTCATAACAGATTTAAATGAACTTTCACAATCTTAACAATGTCAGCATTTTCCAGGCAGAGGGACAGTCCCCATTTCTATTGAATTTAAACCTACTGACAGTAGTGGCTGTGTTTCTAGTTTACCTGTTGTGAATATTTGGGCTACAAAATGTTTTGCTGTGTGTCTCCTAGGGGTTTGAAAAATCACAGAATTAAGCAATTAACAAAGTGACTCCAGACTGCCTCTGAGGTGTGGGAAGACCTCAAGACTCCCCTCCACCTCACGTTTGAGCCCATTTTCCTGAATTGCTGCTAAAGCTCCAAAGGGGATAAAAGGCTGATGTGAAGGGACTATCTCTTTTTAGAAAATGCAACATGTTGTAAATAGTGCTCTACATTGTTGACACTCTTAAGCACTGTTGGGGGCAATGCTTCAGACCCATTTGTCTCTCTTGAAATGAACTTATTGGTAGCATTAGCTGATAATTTATTCTAAGCAACATCAATTTGCTGAAAATGACAACATTCCAGAAGTCTCATTTAAAATATAGTGTATTGTGTAATTCTTTTTATTTGTATGTTGCACAATCTATTTGCTGATACTTGTTTCTCTCCCTCCCTCTCTCTCCCCTAGGCTATCAAACAAAGCTGCCCAACCTTACACTCATCCATCATCCTTGAGTTATTAAGAGAGTAGCTGCAGAACATTTACAAGTGCATAGGATGGATTGCTGGCTGCTTTTCAAGAACACAGTCAGTGCTACAAAAACTTTGCAAGATGGCAAATTTTCTTACGTTTCCTGTACCTTGCTCTGCTAGGACCTGCTAGAAGGAACAGTTTCTTGAATTTCGGGTTACTAATCTAGGTTGATGCCAAAGCTGTTACTCATTCATATCTAGTACTAGATTTTAATTTTATTTGAATAAAACATTTCTTTTTTGGTGTCTGTGTCTTAAAAAGATAGGAAGGAAGGAGGGAAGGAGGGAAGGAAGGAGGGAGGAGGGAGGGAGGGAGGAAGGAAGGAAGTGGCGGAAGGAAGGAAGTGGCGGAAGGAAGTGGCGGAAGGAAGTGGCGGAAGGAAGTGGCGGAAGGAAGGAAGGAAGGAAGTGGCGGAAGGAAGGAAGGAAGGAAGTGGCGGAAGGAAGGAAGTGGCGGAAGGAAGTGGCGGAAGGAAGGAAGTGGCGGAAGGAAGGAAGTGGCGGAAGGAAGGAAGTGGCGGAAGGAAGTGGCGGAAGGAAGGAAGGAAGGAAGGAAGGAAGGAAGGAAGGAAGGAAGGAAGGAAGGAAGGAAGGAAGGAAGGAAGGAAGGAAGTGGCGGAAGGAAGGAAGGAAGTGGCGGAAGGAAGGAAGTGGCGGAAGGAAGGAAGTGGCGGAAGGAAGGAAGGAGGGAAGGAAGGAAGGAAGGAAGGAAGGAAGGAAGGAAGGAAGGAAGGAAGGAAGGAAGGAAGGAAGGAAGGAAGGAAGGAAGGAAGGAAGGAAGGAAGGAAGGAAGGAAGGAAGGAAGGAAGGAAGGAAGGAAGGAAGGAAGGAAGGAAGGAAGGAAGGAAGGAAGGAAGGAAGGAAGGAAGGAAGGAAGGAAGGAAGGAAGTGGCGGAAGGAAGGAAGTGGCGGAAGGAAGGAAGTGGCGGAAGGAAGGAAGTGGCGGAAGGAAGGAAGTGGCGGAAGGAAGGAAGTGGCGGAAGGAAGGAAGGAAGTGGCGGAAGGAAGGAAGTGGCGGAAGGAAGTGGCGGAAGGAAGGAAGTGGCGGAAGGAAGGAAGTGGCGGAAGGAAGGAAGGAAGTGGCGGAAGGAAGGAAGTGGCGGAAGGAAGTGGCGGAAGTGGCGGAAGTGGCGGAAGGAAGTGGCGGAAGTGGCGGAAGGAAGGAAGGAAGGAAGGAAGGAAGGAAGGAAGGAAGGAAGGAAGGAAGGAAGGAAGGAAGGAAGGAAGGAAGGAAGGAAGGGAGGAAGGGAGGAAGGGAGGAAGGAAGGAAGGAAGGAAGGAAGGAAGGAAGGAAGGATGGATTATAAGAGGGAGGCTGGGATGGAGTGGAGTTGCCATGTAATAATCTAAGAATCTGATCAGCAGCTTAGGGTGTGCACAAAGGTGTCTATGCTGGTGCAGTACAATTTATTCCCACAGCTTGAAGAGCTGGGAAACACTGCAAAGCTCCATGCAGGCCAGCACTGAACCAGATAGGATGTAGCCCTGAGTGCTGTGACAGCTGAACATGATTATTCTGCCTTGCAGTCCCACTTGGCATATCTGCACAGTACTTTGCTGTGCTATGTGGACTTGCCAAATCAGCTCAGTGCTTGGGGATCTCTGCATCATGTTCTCTGCATTTAAATGTACCCTTGAAAATGAAGCTAATATGTTTGACTTCTAGAGGGGATAATGCTTCCTGACAAACCAGCATTGGTCTAATTAAATGAGACTATTGGAAGACCAAAACTTGTCAGCCTGTACAGTGACTTTGCAGACAACAATATCTTGGCAGGCACTGACAAGCTGCTCCATTTGAGCATCCTATATTCTGCTCAGTGAAAAGCTCCACGCTTTTCTTTGCTGGTTGCAATACTTGTAAATCCAGAGATCAGCAAACAGTTAAGAAGTTGTTCCCAAGAGGATGCAGTCAGAGGTCAGGAGCTGCCACTGGGCACAGGACAATGTGGGGTGAGGTTCTGAAATCAGAGAAGCAGCCATCACAGTCAGCCTTAGTGGGAGGCAGACAGACAAACTTATATAGATAACTCTTTTGTTGTGGGGCCTTTTCCACTGTCTTGCCTTTGTTCTGAGAAGACCAGGCTCTGCTTTAGCAAGGCTGTTTGCTGATGGACACCACTATGCTGGTAGAGGCAGAAGAACTGAAGTTTAGTAAGGACTGTGAGATAATTACATCTGACTGCAGGGAAGTGGAGCATGGGAGAGTCATGGGGCTCTGGGGCAGACTTGGAAGCTGGGAGCCTGGCACTAGGAGGGGAGGCATCTGATGGGATCAGGAATGTAATTTACACAATTATAGTGACAAAAATTATGAACTTGCATTTTAAAAATTATTTTCTCTGCCAGAACAACAACTGGCAACAAGCTTTTGTTTATCATCCCCAGTAAATTTCACATGTAGAGGGCATTTAGTATCAGGAAAAGTAGCACAGTTATACTACTAAAACATGAGTAATTTTCAACAGCTTCACAGTGTGAGTTGCCACGCGATAACAGCAGTGCTTGGTGACTCCACCCTGCTTGTGCAGCTAGCATCTGGCTTCTACCACTCCATGTTGTGAAGGACCTCAGCAATGGCAGCACAGAACAGTGTTAAGGGAACATTTACCAAAGTTGTTGTTTGTTTGAAAAAATATCACAAATTGAGCCACAATGACATGAAACACTTTGGATAAATTTCAGTGTTAAATTCTTCCACACAGGAGGGAAACTGAACTGCGTAGAAGAGCAAACTTGAAAACTAATGGTTCCTCCCCCTATAGCTGCACCCTTCTCCTCCCTTTTGTCATTTTTTTTCATATCTTCCCTCTGACTTTTCTTCCTACTGTATGTTACTGTGATGTACATCACAGCTGATACCACCAAGCATTAGCAATCCCCTGCCTTACATTCTGGCTCTCCTCCTCTTCCTGTCAGTGACTTTTATTTTCATCCAGAGACTCCATCTCACTAATTAGGCTTCCCTCTTCCCCTTCTCCATCCTGGTGTGGCCTTCAAATCTAGCTCAACAGTTTCAACAAAATCCCTGGTTATCAACCTGATATTCATCGAGCACATTTTGCTTCCCCTTGTTTAAGTTGCCTCCAGTACAAACCTTATCCTTTGCTTTACTATTTAGTTCTTCCATTACTCTCAGGCCGTGAATTCCCTCAAAGCTTTCTTGGCACTTGTTCCAAGTCTTCAGTTGTTGTCATCGAGCTTCTGTCTTGCACTGACACCCTGAGTGCTGGCTATAACCCTGACCATAGTCTGAGGAAGATTGTGTCCACAAGAAGCACTGAATGTTCATAGAAGTTCACCCTGATTTTAGAGACAATTTCCAGCCTCTGGCTGGCACATCTGAATCAAAGGAAAATCAAGTACTGGTTATCTGCTTTCAAATTTGTCCTCTACACATAATTTCAGTTTATCCCTAAGCAAAACATTCCTGCCTTTTTCCTTACAATACTTAGGAAATAAACCTATTTTATTGAATTATTCTGCTCACCCTTTGATTCCTAAGGCAAATGATCTGCCCAGGCAGTCCAAGAAAAGTCTGCTTCATTTAACCCTCCTAGGTTAGCACCAACTCAGGGACCAGCTTCTTAGACTTCACTTCTTTGCACTCTTCCCCTATCAGCTTCTTTGTCAGTCAGCTTCATGCTATCATCACCCACACAGTAACTAGTGGCAAGGTCACTGTAAAATTTATGCAACTGCTTGCTTACAAATTACCCCTTATGCTTCCCTGAAAAGCAGTTCCATGTACTAGTGCCTAGAACAGCAGTGAGGCTTATTCTTTTCAGGACAAGCATGCTAGGCCAGAAGGAAGCCTAAAAACACATTTTGTTTTGTCCTTTAAAAATCTCAGTATATCAAAAGGATCTTATCCTGATGCTATTTTCTTTTATTTCCAGACTTTTTTTTTTTTTTTTTAATTTCTACTCTCCCTATAGTTTTTTTCATCTTCCCCTTTCCTGTGAGGTCCAGAAACACTATAATTGTTTCCCATATGGGCCAAATTATGCCAAGAGTCAGGAGGTGTGGTGGATAATAATCTGGGTCCCACAGCTTTCACTCAGTTATCTAGGCCAACCAGTTTTGACTCATTTCAGGTAGTAAGTTCAAGATAAATCTCTAAGCCATTGAAAAGACAGTATAACTAACTGATGCCTTGTTTTCTCTGTGAACAAATTTTCTAGGAACCCTGATATTAGTGGGTTTGGGTTTTTTTCCATTGTCTCATAGACTAGAGCAGTCCCTTTCCATGCCAAACCAAGAATGATTGCAGGAATGTCCTACAGATTGACCATTGACATAAAATAAATGCATCAGACCTCTGTAAAAAACAGAGTAGACCATTCTTGAAGGCAAAACATCTTACCTGACATTTTGGCTGGAATTAAAAATCCTGTTGTATGACGCTAAAAACTTCAATCACCTTCTACTGAAAGTTGTTTAGGAGAAAACAAAGTTCTAATTCTCATTCTCCCTCCCTTGTTTTTAAGGTGAAATTAACTCTGTTAGAGGAGCAAAACTGAGAACATCATAAAAAAATTACCCAGTATGTTTTCTGAGAGTGCAAAACCCATCTTGCTGCTTGAAGGACACAATCCATCCTCAGTTGGTTTGTACAAGTTACCATCAGAGCTGTAAGCTCACAAAGACTTACTGTCACTATGAAAATAAGCACATTAAAATCACAAAACACTCTAACAGAAAAACATAAATCTTGATTGGCTGTCATCAGTCCCCTGAAGTGCCTGATGCTGGCAGAACAGGTCTTTTAAAACTGAAGGCCAGCTGCTCAGTTACTGTAGATCAGCATAAGATGTCGTGAAGAGGAAAAACATTGGTAGTGCTTAAAGGTTGTTTTAAAGAGATCAGTGAATAAATGTTTAACATGCCCACTGGGATGTGTATAAAACAGAGTCTGATTTGCAGAGAAGAAGATTTAAATTACATATTTAAAAAAAATATAATCTAGTGGCTAAGCAGAAGCAGGCTGTGTTGCTAATCTCCTTCACTGGGAGTTCGTAAGAACTGATCAGACTAACATCTGCCACACACGGATTTTGGATTCTGCTCCAGTGGAGAGGCTAAACTGTGTGCGCTCTGGAGATCTCTTCAGTGCTTACAAAGTGTGAAGAAATAGAACTCAGAATTGAAACAGTTATGGATTTTCAAACACCTTTGTCTCCTTGCTTCCTGTTCAAGACAGACCGCAAGACTCACAGATTGGTTCAATCCCATGTGTTAATCCCTGTGTTATTCAACCTGCACTTAATTTCTGAGCACAGCTAAGAGACAGGCAGTACATGTAAAACATTCTAGCAAATGTAGTTAAATCAATCCAGTAAAATTTTAATATTCCTTTTCATGCTAAAGTGAGCTATAACTGCTATTTAACTTCATAGTTAACTACATTATATAAGTATCTATTTATTACTGTATAACTATGAACATATAATTATAAAATTGTATATGGTAGTTACTTATTAAATAACTGTAACATGTATGGTTTTTATTCAGAAGGCATGGTTTATTGTATGGTTTTTATTCAGAAGGCATTTTACAGAGTCAAAGCAATGGAAAAAGTTCCATTTGTTTCAATGGAAAATGTGTCAGAATTAAAAGGAGAATATTAGTGTTTTTTGACAATTGGTGGTAGGCACAGCAGAGCCATAGTGGTAACATATAACTGTAATTCACAGTGTGCACTCTTCCAGTGGAATTTGCTAAGCATGTTACAGTAAAAAAAATAATTAATTCTTCCATCTTAGTCTACCATTGACATTTGTTGTAAGAAGTTATGAGTATTCTAGTAGTGCATGAGGTAGATCTTAGTGGCGTCTTTTCTGTAGGATTCTTCATCCTGTCTTTCCACTCTCCTGCTTTGTGTGCAGTTTAAGGATTTATATGAGACGAGGGATAGGACAACTGTACTTTGAGAAGGGCATTGTAATTTCTCCAGATCCTTGTGTTGTTCAGACCACTGGAGTGAAATTGTTTTGAGGCAGGAAAATGCTTTACCACTTAGCACAGTTAATGCTGAGACCAAGCTTGCACAAGAGTTTTCTCAAATTATGCCTGTGGGACAGGTTGCGCAGGAATCTGCAGCCTCAGGGGCACTTCTCAAGGCTAAACCTCAAGGCTTAGACGCACCACACTGTTTGTGCACAAGGGAAAGAAAGGGCCAGATCCCTTGTGAAGCCTAGAGGGAGGTCTCCCATTGAGCTACTAGTGATCAAGGCCAGGTGTGAGTACCAACACACAGGTTAAACCAATGTGTTTGTGTATGACAGACACAGGAAGTCTATTGAGTGGAAAATAGTGCCCATCATAAACACAGAAAACATGATGTAGCTTCCCAGGTTAGTATGAGAGCCCTTTTGTTGAGGTTTTTAAAAGTATCCCATTGGTAGTTGACCCTGACACTTCTCTGCTACATGGTTATACCACCATCTGTGCACCATAAATTGCCAGGCCAGTTAACATTCAATTACTTGATGGTGTTTTTGGACATTATTCTACTGGACAGCAGAGCCAGCTGGGGATCAGCAGCACTTGTGGGTTTAGGAGGAATGTCACGCAGGCACAGGTCCACTGCTTGCTGAGCCAGCTCTGCTCTGGCAGGTTTTCTGCAGTTATGTTGCAGAGTCTGAGGACAAAATTAAGCAGCACACCTAAAGTGACCTTATCAGTGTTAAATGAGGCAGTCCTGTTCCTCCCTCCTTCCTATTTCTCCACTGTCCTAGTCTTTCCCACCCTGATCTTTTTCACCCTGCTAATAATAAAGTCTTTATCTTAAGGAGCTATGCTCGACTCCAGTGGGCTATCTGCAGAGCCCCCTTGGGTTTTTCCAATTGTTTTTCCAATACCAGGACTGCAGAGCAGGTACACTCACATCTGGTGTCACTGGTATTAAACCCAAGATGGTAAATCCAGCCAGATCGTTGAGCACTGGAGAGAAAAACATACCTTGCTCAGTAGTGGGGTAAGTAGGCTTGTTATCTCTGGCCATGTGCCAGTGTAGTTAGTGCTGTGCTGTCTCTAGGTAACCCTATCTGGATGTCCCTGTGTCATTCGCTCCAGTCCCTGTATGATTTGGTTTCTGCTATTCTCTGCAGTGTTCCAGCCCTTCTGTTTCATCCTGAAGTTTCTTTGAATTGTGTCTCTTGTTACTAATGGATATTGTGCTATTTCAAAAGAGGAAAACTCTGTTTTTGCTCTGTTTTTGTAACTTCTAGTTGGAGTCTCATAGGGTAGAGTACAGAAGGCTGTCATCTCATGGCCTTCAATAATAAAAGAGTACTACTATTCATGGTACATTTTGTACCATGTAGACCTCATCACTGAGAAAGAACAGGAAAAGTACATGGAGATTAAAGATGTTTTTTTAAATGGGACCCCAAAATAGGAAACTGTGAAGTAGGAGTCTGGGTGTAATTTTCATTTAAATGAATTTGTTTTCTGATTTATTTTTTTTAAGTCAAAATGTTTCCAAAACAATAGCAGTTTTGTCAAGAAGAGTGAGAGACAAAGTAATTGAAGAAGTAGGCACACATCATGTTCTGTGACAAGGGAATTAGATAATTTCCTAGACTAAGATTCTGACTCATTCCCTGCTTTGCTGTAATGCAAGTGTCAAGGATGGAAAGATTTGTGAGTCCCACAAAAGAAACTTGGATGGGGATACCGGAACACCAATGCCTTCCACCAGTGCCACCGGTGCCGTCCAAAGTGGAAAACCAAGAGGTTTAGTCTGCAAACAGATGTCTCAGCACATTTCTGACAGAAGAGTAAGTTGAAAGACATTATTTCACTCTCTGAAGAACAAAATCAAAAATAATTTTAATATTTAAATGTGGTCACAAAGAACTTAGATGGCACACTTGGTCCATGCTGCTTTTGTCATGAGACTGTAGTAATGCTCTATTGGAACAAGTGAAAAATAATAAAAAAGAAATTATAGCACATGGTGTGTATGGCAGAAGGCAAAGGCTGAGCTGTAGAGAAAGTCGAAGGTCAGAAGCTGGTACAGGCTGGGGCTTTTTTTTTCAGTCTAGACCTGAAGTTATTTCTGGTAGTTACAGGGATCTGTCAGAACCTGGGGGTCCCTCTGAAGCAGTCTGTGGGTCTTGTGGGCTACTTCAGTAACTGGAGTGCCAGGACCACTCTGGTCACACAACCAGAGTGTCCTGCCATGCCCAGGCAGATCAGTCTGCTGGGGAGCTGTATGGAGAGAAAACTGCCCACTGGAAAAACTGCATGGAGAGCCCAGGCAGAGGGTACCATGGCAGGAAAGAAAGGACAGTAGCTGAGAGGGTTTAGTAGGAGAGGGAAGTAATGGATTGCAGAGCATTTAAGAAAGTGGCACAATGCCCAAAATGCGATTCAAGCAGAGCACTGGATGTGAGCATCAAAGTCCAAAGAAGTTGTAGGTGTGTAAACTGGCTGTGTCACAGCGCACGTCGGGCAGCCACCTGTCTTCAAATCCGAAATCCAAGAAGACTCTGCATCTGCTCCCAAAGTTTGTGGCTGCCTGTGCTCATAGGGAGGTCCTGACACGGCCTGGGCACCTCCAGCTCTGCTTCACTGCTTGGCCTGAAGCACCACAGCCCATATGGCTCTGTGTCCGGGTGCTGGGAAGGGCGGGATACAGGAAGCTGGCTGCTCTCAGCCCCACTCCCTCAGGGCCCATCCCATTCCCTGTTCCCAGAGCACACCTAACACCCACGGATGGCGTTTGGCTGCCTGCAGAACTCAGCAGGGGCCAAGCTCTTTGAAAACAGGCCCTAGTTATGATAGAGGAGGTAATGGCACAACCATGTGAGGTTTTTTAGTTAATGCCACATGGTGGTTAAGGGTGCCTGCCCAGGGGAACCTCAATATTAAGTCTTCCTCAGTCTAGAGAAGTTCAAGTGTACATTTCCCAAGAGAGCAGCCTAATAAGCATCTGTGGGAGGGGAGGAAACTTAGAGCTTGTTGTTGAAGCTGGTTCTTGGCAGAATAAATTATACATGAGTCAAAGGGCCAGGAAGGGAGCAACCAGGGGTAGTGTGACTGCAGCCCAGGGGCTACAGCAGAGCTGGGAAGGAAATAAAGCCTGGCATATCCCCATCTCCATGGCTATTCCTTCATCTCAGCCCATGCAAAAGACAGTCCAGAGCCAGATGAGCCAGATTGGAGATATTATTTCTTGGAAGGAGACATTAACCTTTCACCATAGGCCTAGGCTCCTTCATGTCCCTGAACCTTTCTTCAGAATCCTTATTTCTTAATGGCTTCCCTGTATTTTTTTGGGCCCACTCAGGTCACTAAGGATAGCCATTTCTTGGGCAAGTGCTTTAGGCATCAGGATATGATCTAGTACTTGGGTACTGGCATCACCACTGTCATGAGTTTTAAAATAAACTGTTATTCTTGCTTTTTCCTTTTTGAGGAGATGGTTACAGGACTTTTCTTTGGGAGAGACTTCTTGGTGATGGGTTCCAAATAAACAAATATTCCTAATTGCATTTCTCCATGAGCATCCCAGACTCTGGACAGGGGTCCACAGAAACACAGGACAGTGTAGGTCAGAAGAGACTTCTGACATTGGGGTGTCATCCAATCCAAACTCTTCCTCAAATTGTTATCAAGTATAGCAAGTTTCTCAGGGCCACGTGAAGCTGAGCTTTGAATATCTGCAAGAATTGAGACTCCACAATCCCATTGGGAAATCTCTTCCAGCATTGGATTAGTCTCACTGTGAACATTTTTGTCCTCATATCTAGGCAGAATTTCCTCTGCTGCAACTTGCGATGATTGCCATTGTCCTTCCACTGTGCACCTCTGAGGGAAGTCTGGCACTGCCCTACCTTAGGTAGCTGATGGCAGGAATTAGGTGTCTCCTTGCCAGGGTTTTGCACTGACATAACTCTCTGCTCAGCATTGCCATTCAGAGGTGCCTTGTCTTCCCTGCGCACTGTGGTTTGCTAGCTAGCATAGCATCTTGCTGTTGGTCTGGGGGAGCAGCCCTCTAAGTCTGTGCTGGATTTTGCACTGCTATGGCCTAATTATATCATATGCTATTGAATTTTCATTATGCTCTGTGTTTCCTTGCAGTTTCCCCAATTCCTGTTTAAATTTGCAACACTGCCTGAATAAAGAATCATATGGAGTGTGGCCAGCTATTACTTTCTATTGAAAGAAGCAGATGCTGTGGAACAATTAAAAATCATTTTCAACACCATAAATGTTTTCAAATATAAGCAGATACTCTGGAATGAATGTACAGGAAAAGAGAATCTGTTTATTATGTTGTCACTTTATACAGCTAAACCATTTATTCTGTGCTTTGTTTACACTGAGATATGGGTCCTTTTTAGGTAGCAGTTGTACACCAGCTGTGTGTGTAGTTCCTCCTATAAAGATCACAGAAGGAACACACAGGCTGCAATGCGGGAAAGGAGTTTCTCCTATAAAGTAAAAATACAAAAGATGTGCTGGACATTGTCTGTGATCCATGCAGAGATTCTTCATCAAATGTGATGTACATGTGAGCAGTCAGCTCCAGTGCCTCTGAATGGGTTACCTGGTCATTTAGTAAATGAAATGAAATGAAATGAAATGTGGTTTCAAAAGTGCCTTAGCAGGCAGGTGTAGGGCTGCAACTGGTCCAGAAAGGCCTTGACTGAGCCTGAGCTAGCAAACCCCAGTAAACTCATGTCTGCTCTTTGTTGCCACAGAAGTGGTGTTATAAAAGAGCAGCTATTGAGGCCTGACTGCACCACCTGGGTCCAGCCATGTAAACGTAAGTATTACTCAGCCTCCTGCTTCTGGGCTAGAGAGATCTGCAGTGGGTTTGGCTGCTTTTGAACCTTTCAGCTTATGCATTTACACACTGTTATGTTTGAGCTAACCATCCCTTTCCATTAAAATACTTTAGTCCTTTTCCATTAAACTTCCCATTTAAAGTAATTCATGATTACACATCTCCATGACAAGAATAGTGGAAAGTTGACTGTATGGGCTTTTTCTTCTTATCTTCTAAGCTTTATCCCTTTTAATAAGCTGGAAAGTAGAAGAAAATTTCAGGAAATGTGCCTTTGTTAAATGAGGAACTAGGGCTTGGTGGAAGTAGCAGCAAATAATTCATCTAAAGATAGCAGAGCTGCTCATGAGAGGAAAAATTTGAGAATGGGAGCCTAACATGACTGTGGACTTTGTCCTACCAGACACACACTGTGGAAATCCAGACAGAAGTTGGCATATCTCACATCTCAGCTGCCAGGGAGTTTTCCAGCTGTCCCATGGCACAGCAGAGCTTCATCTACTGCAGAGTACTCAACCAGATCCTCCCTCCCTATGCAAGGTTAAAAGCCAGTTTCTCTGCCAGGTGACTCTGCCAATGCTCACTCACAAATGATTTTTATCGCCAGTTTCTTACACTTTTCAGAGCAAGATGTATTTTGTATGGTATCAAAACCAAAGTGAAAATCACAAAGGAGCAGAGATTATAAGGAATATAAAAATTACCAGACCAAAACCCCCATGCTTTATACATACACATGGCTGGGAGTTAGAAACTGGTGGTGAATGCAAGACAATGCAATCCTCATGACAGCAAATCAATCAATAACATGTAGTGCCTCTACACTGTAGTGCTTCATTTCTGGTCTGTTTCTTTCTTCCTGTCTTTTACATGGGCTAATTTGCTAGTGTTTGCTTTAACAGTTTTCTGCAGGACTTACCAGCAGTGGATTAGAAACCAGATAATAGGACATACAGCACTGGCTCCCTTCTTGTAGTATCCAGTGGCTGCTCTATACTTACAAGACCAGGTATAACTTAAAATATATACAAGCAGTCAACAGCAATCTTTTCTTCAGACTCTCTGTCTGAGATGATTCAGCACTAAAAGACGCAGCCTCTAATACTGCCTTTTTCTTCTTGAGCCAGAATTTTATAATTCCTTAAAGAAACGCAACCCCGTATTAATATAACACTCAATTATGAATGCTCTTACCTGACTGAGTGTTTGTAATGGCAAATTAGCCTTAAGCACAGAGGTGCTTAGAGCTGTTGCTTGAGCCTATGTGGTTCCCTGGAGACAGTGCTACTCCAGCACAAAATCTGTGTCACCTACTGTCACCCCTCCTTGTCTCTGACTACCTAAACTTGTGCTGGTGAACCAGAAGCCTAAAGCCTACTGCCAAATATTCTTAGTAACTCCATAAGGCTGGCTACGCACATTTCATTTGCTGACCTCAAGAACTTCCTAGGAAACCTACTTCAGGAAAACCAGAATGAAATATAGGACAGGCAAATACCTTTTTGGCAGTAAGAACAAAACTGTGACTGCTTTTTTTTAGAGAATCAATTCTTAATGTGGTATTTGCAGAAGTTATTCTGCTACGCTTCTCTAAATTAAACTGTCACCTGTGCAGCTTCCTGTACCAATACACAGCTGTTTCCTCAGTAAATAAGTGCCGAATACAATTCAAATACCAATTTAAGAAAACAAAGACTCTTAAAAAGGGATTGGATATACAAAGTTAAATGTTGTGAGGCCACATTCTTTCTAAGGGTAACTTCTAGGCTGCTGATGATATATCAGTTTAGGAAAATAATCAGCCACATCTCCAAGGAATGTTCCCTTCTTCATTTGTGTAATAGTTTTCAGCCTACATGTAAAGACAGGATTTAATTTTTTAAGTCCAGAAAACCAGCTGAGCAATCTTAATTCTTTCGCTTCATTTTTTTAACTCATAAAGCCAGAGGACCATGGCTTTGTTTTATACTTTGCCACAGAACAAGGAGAATTTTTGAGACATGATCTTTGAGAAAATCAATTTCAAGTAACATGTTTTGAAAGTTGTGGTAAACATCCCCAGATGCTTTCTTTGTGTACTGACCCCTGCTATTTCAAAACCAGTAGATCTTGATCCAAAGGGCTGGGGTACCTGTTAAAGCAGTAATATCTTTTGTTTTACCTGGACTTTCTTAAAAATAATGGGAAATTATAAATACATTATCAAGGGTTATTTTGAATCTCCCTGGGGACTCCTCTTTAAGCATTTTTTTCCAGATCTGAATAATCATCTAACAACTCTTAATGGCCCTGTAGCACCTTCTCTTCCTCCCTCCCCCACCCTCCAAATATTTAGACTGCTGCCAAACTCTGTTTTGTTTTCATTGAGTGCATTACTCCTCAAATTTCCTTAATGTGACACATGGCATTTGCTAATGTACCTCACCTGGTCCTTTGAATTCAGCCAGGAAATCTACCCTGCTCTTCTCTCAGCAGCTTTTGCCTCTGCTGCAGAGGCTGTGTCTGCTCAGAAGCAGTTGCTGAGCTGCCATAAATTAGAGGTAGGTGTACTAGAGGAAATTGAAATGGATCCTGGTTTCCTCCAAACTTGAGTTGTGAAGGAGCTTCATGTGCTGCTGAGCTACCCCTGAAGCAAGAGGAATAACTAACTACCAAGAGAAAGAAAGGGCAGAAAGCTGGGAGAGGAAGCCACCAATGTTGTCCCAAACTGAGACATCATTACTAACGAGTCATATGTGTTTAATGATACTCATTTGAAAAAAAAGTAAAATGCTGAGTGTTCAGAAGCAATAAGGAGGAAAAGTTTAAAGAAATTATACAGGAGTTCAGGAAACAGTTTCATTACTGCTCATGTAAAAGCTAGAACCACAGCTCTAGTTAGAAATGGATGAAAGATGGTTTTTCAAATTGTTTTGTAAGACACAAAAGGATGTATTTATGGTACTTATTTTCTTTTTTCAACTTGTGAAAAATTTTGCTCAATAATAGTTTTTCTCTTTTAGTTTCTTCTTTTTCCAGTAAGAAAGTAATTGCAGCCGTGTTATGATTTTCATCCCTCTCACAACAAGCAAATATAGTTTTCTCTCATCCTGTACTCCAGAACTTGAGTCATTTGAGAAGGTAAGGATTAGGTTTTTGGATTTTGTTTTTGTTTCCCCTCCCTACTTCTGAAATTTGACATAAAGTTTTCTGTCTGCTTACTGAGATTTTGGGGGGTAAACTGTGAACTTTTGACATCATCTGAGACAGCTATATGCTGTAATAACTAGGTATAGTGTGAAGTTACTGCAGTGTAGGAAGTGGTATTTGGAATATCACATGCAGTTACATTTCCAAAAATGTCATATTAACCCAACAGATTAAGTCAGTATAATTCCTTCCCATTGCCTCCAGAAAGCTTTGGATAGCTCAAAATAGTCACTTGACTATGTCATTTAAATGTAACTGAAAACAAAGAGGGGAGGGGCACAAAGCCTCAAGAATCTCAACACAAGGAGAGGAAATAGAAACAAATTTCATTCACAACAGAGTGCCCATTTTCATCCTCACTTTTCCTCATTGTTCTCACCTTGGCTGTCACAGACACAGCTTTGGCAATGATGCAAAATTTTGTTTTTGACTTTTGAAGTCAGTCGAATATTCTGCCTTACAAGATAACATCCTCAGACTCATGTATTTGTACTTCCTGAGAAATTTGTGGATTTGAATATGAGGGAGTCAATAGCCTGAGAAAGACTGGGCTGTTAGTGAGTCAGGAGCCTCTTTCTCAATATTTCCAGTCTAACCTGAAATGGATGGGACCAGAAATTGCAGAGGAAAGCCTGCTCCTAAGGAATTTCTAGAAAGAATTTGCAAATGGAGTTTAACTCATAGAAGACTGAAAAAAGGCCCTTTTCCTGTGCATGCTTTGTCTAGAAGCCTTTTAGATATATCTGTTATAATTTTAAATCTTGCTGCTGCCATTCCTTGTGACCTCCTTGTATTTTTCTACTTCAAAAAAAAAATCACACTTCTTGCATTTAGTATTAGAGACTTTTCTGTAATATTCTTCTTCTTGTCCCTTCTAGCAGCAAGCAGAGCTCTGCACTGGTTTGAGGAGGAAGAGGTACTGCTGCTCCTTCCTAAGCAGCCCTGGCCTCACGTGATCTGGAATGCAGTGGGATTAGCCAACACTCACTGATTTAATATCTGATCAGCAGCTTTTTATTAAACAGCCCTGGTATTCCAGAAATCTTCACACTCCACCTTTATCTCACCAAAATTTGCCAAAGAAAGAGTGGCCTCTGTATTGCCTGAACTCAAACCCCAAGGAATTTAATACCTGCACCTGTGTGAGCCAGTTCTCGTCTTGTGATGGGATAATGTTTGCATCTGGCACTGTTTATTCACACCCATTGTGGATTAAAAGTAATTCCCACTTATTTGTTGGGAAGAGCTTCTCTGATAAGAAAGAAGAGTAGTTCGAAAAAATAAGAACAAATTGCAATAATTGATGGGAAGGGAGCTCACAGTTGGTCCTGCAGCAGTAGGAGATATTCCTGTTTTTCTCTAGAGATTAGCATCAGCCTCAGGCAAAGTCCATTTTCCTTTGTCTTACAAACACCATTCGACTATAACATTGTACCTGCGGTGAAGCTTTTAAGGCACCTATGGCACAATAGTTAAAGCAGCTCACTGGAAGCCTGGGGATGGTGACTGCACTTAAAATTCAGTAGGGAGTCTGCATAAGAAAGAGCATCAACCTTCTTGGCAGCCCATACTGATCAGTGGCTGGGCTGCTGTGTTGCATCCGCTGGGATTTTTTCAGTGTATGGGGACAAAATACTGGGAATCATGGCAGGAGTGGATGCTATGGTTGTCTAGGAGGTTTTTTTTACCTCAGTCATTGAAAAGTCATGTTTTCTTGCAGGTGTCTGAATTCTCAGCAACAAGGGAAAGCTGAGAAGATGTACATTGTTTTGATGTCTCAAAGGCTGCACAGCTATGAAAAGTAGCCTCTTTGTTAAAGACAGGGAGTCACACTGCTTCCATGAGAGCTTATCTAGCATTGAGGGAACTGAGAATATGTGAGGAATGAATTGAGACAGGAGAAGCAAGATTGCCCCAAAATACTGTTCTCAATAAGGATATCCTCATTGCTCTGCAGTTTTCTACATGTATTAGGTTTGAATCTTTTCTACTGAAATGTGTCGAGTGCAAAATTGTTTTAGTAGGATAAAAATTTATCCCATTCTGTGGATTCTATTGGTCTGCATAAAGAAAAACCTGAGGGCATGGCATAAAATTGTGGAAGTAATGACAAATCTGTTTTCCTGCTCAGTGTTTTCAAAAAGTATTTGTAAGGACAGATGGTGGGCAGCAGCAGAACATGTTCAGTTTTATCAAGACATTTGGCTAACAAGCACAGACTGAAATGGATTTCTTTCCATCTTAACTTAATAATTTTAATTAGAGGCAAAAGGTGTGGTAGGCTCATTGTCTGGAGGCGTATGTGCAATATTGTCTTGGTTGGGCAGGACTGGGTGGGAGAGAATATCACTACCTCTAATGAAGGGTGGTGCATATCTGTGCAATCTCAGGGGTTTTTTATTGTCTGGTAATCTAAAAAATGCAAATTCCAAATGTGCTCTTGCACAACATACACAGTGATACACTGAGGCTACTTTCAGTTAGTCAGAGAATAAAAACATGGCTACAAAATGTGTGCAAATAATACTGTGCCTCTGCAGAAGAAAGGCTTTTTAGCAAGTGGTGGGACGTGCATTTATTATCTTGAGGGGAAGTTTTCAAAGCTACCTATGTAACTCAGCGGTCTCTGTAACCCATTCACTATTCAAGTTCTTACAAAAATCTTACTTATTAACAAGTCATTTTGAACTTCATGTAATCTCTCTGTAAGGACATCAAAGTATTCTTGAAGCGGTAATTAGGGACCATATGCTCTAACCAGGTCTAATGGTGTTCATTTACCCTACTTCTCTGGCCATATTCTAGCTTTTTTGTTAAGCTGCTTGCACAGATGACGTGCATTTTGTCCTTTACCAGCTCTCCAAGCCCTATCCCAGGAACTGCTTCTCCTGCTTTTGGGTGCTGCAGGGGGAGGCATATCATATTGGGCTGGTCACAAAAGGAAGCACTGAAATGAGACTCATGGCCTGAGCAGCCCTGGCATGACATTCCTGTGTACCCCCTCTCTCATGTATGGGTTATGGAAATATTCAAAATGCCTTCATCTCACAAACATCCTTTTGTTAAGACCTGTGCGCGTCTAAGACTTTCTGTGAGAAGCTAAGCTGTCTTCTTGCTTTGTCGTCATAGTCCTCATTAAAATGTCTGTCTGCTACAAAGAAAAGTCATAGTATTTATGCAGAGTACCTTCTAACTGTATTCTGGGCTGCATCTAAAGAAGCTGACCAACAGGTTGAGGAAGGTGGTTCTGCCCCTCTACTCCACTCTCATGAGAACCTGCCCAAAGTACTGTGTTCAGGCCTGGGGACCCCAGCATAAGAAAAAATGGACCTCTGGAGGAGGGCCATGAAGATGATGAGAAAGGCCAGTTCTCCTAAGAGGAAAGGCTGAGAGTTGGGCTGGTTTAGCCTGGAGAAGAGAAGGCTCCAGGGACACTTTATAGCAGCCTTCCAGTGCTTAGATGGGGCCTACATGAAGGCTGGAGAGGGGCTTTTTACAAGGGCATGAGGTGATAGGACAAGGGGGAAGGCCTTTAAACTGAAAGAGAGTAGGTTTAGATTAGATATTAGGAAGAAATTCTTCGCTATAAGACTGGTGAGGTACTTAAACGGGTTGGCCAGAGAAGGTGTGGATGTCCCATCCTGGGAAGTATTCAAGGCCAGGTTGATGGGGGGGTCTGAGCACCCAGGTCTAGTGGAAGGTGTCCCTGCCCATGTCACGGGTGTTGGAACTAGATGATCTTTAAGGTCCCTTCCAATCCAAACCACTGTACGATAAGATTCAAAATATAAATTTGCCTCTGATTTAGTGAAACTATTTGTTTCCCATGACAGTAAGCCAACAAAATAATTTATTTTATAAGATCATATTAAATATTTTCCCTTACTGACTGAAGCTTATGTCTCACGAGCTATTTTAAGGACTGTTATCAGCCATGTGGCTGTAAAAAGGCAACACTTCTATCAGTCGTTATTTTACTGCCTTTTAGTTGCTACTGTTTAGAGGAAAGTTCAGTTCTCTGTGCAAAGCTACCAGAATTATGTCCCTTTATGACTAGATGGTTGTATTTGGTGTCCCTTGTGAGTATAAGTCTCTGAGATCTGCAAGAAGTGGCAGGCTGCACTGTGTTTCATCAGTGCCCAGTGGGGACAAATTCTCAGTGGGGAAGACAGCCTGGATGGCCCTTGCTGCCTGGACTCTGCATCTCAGGGCAGGAGCTTGAGCAATAGGAGATTCCCTGCACACTGTTCAAATGGGAGAGCTGAGGTTTTGTGCCCATGCACAGCTCACAGATTGCATCAACTGCTTGGAATGATTATTGTTCTAGTCCTTATAGTTTCCCAGGCAAATGATATATGGCCCAAGAAACCATAGTGGCTTGTTACATAATGCATACTTTCAAATTTTAAGTACATAGTTAGGTTTTGGCAAGGAGGATTGATAAATTGCCTGATTGCTAGATATATCAGAGTAGTAAAAGCAAAATAATCCAATTTCCATCACTTCTTCCTTCCATCATGGATCTTTCTGAAATTCAGGTACATGATCAAACCTGTGCAGTCAGCTACATTTTCTTGTAATGGCAGCTCTTTAGGAAATGCCAGTCTTGACACTGCAGTAGACTAGAGGCAGCAAAGAAATCAAGGCCAACCTCTGAAAAAGGTACATGAATAATATTCCTAATATAAAGATGCCTGCATTTACCAAACCATAACAATATTGTGTAGCTTACATGTGCTGGTTACCTAAGCTGTTAGAGATAAATTATAACAGAAAACAAATTAAAGACAGATCAGAGAGTATAATAACTTAATCTGAGAATTTCAGTCTTGGTTTACTTAGCTTGTTGTGGGAGGATACTATTTTAAAAATGGCTGTATATTCACACATGTGGAGTCACACATGCTTCTCTCTGTTCAAAGTTTTTAGCTAATAAGCTCCGTGCCATCAAGATCTTTAGTCAAAGAATGTTGCTTTGTGATCCTAGATCAGCAAACCCTTGAGGTTTACAGCACATAAGCTTCTCATTCTCTGAGGAATTACTATGGGCTGGTGGATGCAACTCCAGTATACAGGAGGTAGGCCTGAACTCTTCACTAGTGTGCTGTCCCATGGTCTGTGTCTTTCCTGAAAGGCACAGGGCCAATCTCTGAAAAAAAATGGTTTTACTTGGGGCTGATTTCTGCCTTCTTCTGGATTTGAACTCAAGAAGAGCAGAGCTGGGGGGGTCTCCAATAAATTGTGCTACTGTTCTGGGAGCCCCACAATTATTAACATATAAAAAGGACAATTCTTTTGAATTGTGTGTCTGTTGGTTACATTTGATTGGAAGACCAGGTCAATGTGCTAAAACAATTTAAATTTCAATAATATAATATAATTTCATGTTTTATAATGCTTACCGTGCCTATAAGGCATTTTTTTTGGGATGGAAAGCTGTTTTACAGACAACATAGTCTATGTTTCATGGTTCTTCTATTTGTAACTGCTTAAAAGTAATTCTAATACATAAAAGAGTAATTGTAGACATTAGTGTAGATATCCAAGTTCGAGATAATAAAAATCTATGTTCAAGTGCAATACATTGCTCTTAATAGAGGAAGCACTCTTGATATAATCACCCCACAACTCCTGACAAGGGCAAACTTTCTGCACATTATGTTTTTTACATGTTTTGAAGGCCTACTTCTGTAAACAGGTAACTTCACATTGCTCCTATAGGCAGACCTCCACATGCACAGAGGTTTGTAGATCTGATCTGAATCAGCACAGCTGGTGCTACTCCACTGCCTCGAGAGGAGTTTGGTTTACATGTGGTGAGATGCTGGCTCTGAGATCCAGCATGGTTCATGTGATTAGTCTAAGATGAAAATGTAGATTTTACTGGCTTACAGGAGTAGGAAGGATGAATATCCTAAAGGGTGTGTTTGATCTGTTACATTTTATAGATGTTGTGTACTGTTTTTACAAACACAGACAAATGCTTTGCTAGTAACAAACCTGCCTCATCCCATCTAATCACCTGGAATAAAAGCTGTTGAAAACAAATTTTCTCATTCCTGTATGTCAGAGTATCAACACAAACCTTAACCTTTCCTGGGAATACAGCAGTTTTGTCGTAATGTGTTCTTGTTGCTTCTCTTACTGATTGTGTCCCAATATCAGTAAATAATTATCTTCCCAACCATAAGCTGATTTATAGGTAAATGAGTCAAATTTTGCATGGCCTTTGTCTCTGCCCTTGTGCCCTTAATTCAAGCAATATACCACTCTGCAAATAGATCCTCTGACTTCATACCACCATTATGGATGTGTCAGGTCAGCATTGGATGCCAAGCTAATTCACATGCTGCTATACAAAAGGCAGCATGTGAACTACCTGTAAATTCATTTTATCTAAGCTGCAATTAGCACAAATCAGCTGGCTTTGTTTTAGGTGATAGGAAAATAATGGAAATTCACTGTTTTGTGGGTTGTAAATTCTGAAATTTGCCTTTCTGCTGTTGCCCGGGGCTGAGCAGTGGCATGGATGATGGATCTGTCAGTGCAGTGAGAGTGACCACCTAATACAGGTGATGGGGCATGTCCTACAAGCTGCTAGCTGTACCCTGGCTACTGCTTTGTGGGTTTCACAGGGGTTCTACTTCTTCCACTGCTGCTGAAGAAAGACAAACCTTCTCTGAAGTACCTGTTCTCTGGCCACCTGTCTTCCTTAGTGCTGGGCTCTCAGAACAGCCCTTCTGGAGTCCAAGGCTCCAGCTGTGCAATATATCCTTCTGGAAAGCTTCCCAGCTCAACTCTGAAAGCAGCAGCTTGAGACTGAGCTTGTTGTCTCCTTTTCACCCCATTCATTCCTTCCAGGCAGGCTGAAAGGAGGGCAAAGTCCGCAGAAGATGGTGCTGAGTAGACAGTTTTGGAGGTAAAGAATTCTTGTGTGCCTGTATGCTCACAAGTATCAGGTAAAGTCATTGTCTGTGACTTGAGAATAAACCCTACATAATGCAGGGAAGGAAGATTTCTGGCATGGGGAATGCTGTGCACTCACCTGACATCTTGAAAGGGAGCAGGCTAACAGCTGGACATCATTCCTTTACGGAGAAGAAAAAGGAAAATGGTCAACCCTGCAAGAAGCCATCAGGGTAGAAACCTAACAAGAACTATTTGAACACAGTGATTAGGGACAGAAAAATGTTTAGCTTCTCCTTTTATTACAGCTGACAGAATGACTTCCTACAGGAAGAGTAGGGTTGATGCATGGGTGCAGTCGATGAGCTATGCCTCTTTGAAAAATGTTGCCCCTGGTGCTGAATAGATCACACGGGCACAGGTCGAGGTATGGTGAAAAGAAGAGAAAGTTTATTTTTCCTCCCAGGATTTATAGGTTTCTGACCATGGCCAGGGATTGGATGGTCAGGATAACACTTTCCCACTGCACTGGCCATGAGAGATGTCCATCACAGGACGTGTAACAGAAAGAATGTACACATATCTATGTTTACAGTTACTGTCCTGGGAAAGTCTTTAGAAAACCATGTCAGCAAGCTCAGAACTGAGTTTTCAGGGTGACAGAAAAACGGCTAGTACATTCAGACTCCGAGAGACTCTGACTTGCTCATGCTCTCTTTCCCTTTCACACGCATCCAGTACTGTCAGAAATTCCTATTCACTGTTCAGTTTCTCTGGCTTCATCTTTTTTCTCATACAATTGCTGTTTTTATTTCTAGTGAGCTGCAACTATTAGATCAGAGCACAGGCTGTCAGGTGTATAGGCAGTAGAGATGCTGAACAGGCATAAAACAGAACATTTACGTTCCACTAAGTACCACATCCCTAATCCACCCATGTCCATGCAACACATACTGCATGTGCAACTTCTACAGCTCTGCAGAAATATTTGGCTCTCCTCATTTTATGTTGCACAGTTAGTTTTCCTTCTGGCGTGATCTCATGTTTTGTGCCTTGGAAAAAGAGTGTGTGTAGGGCAGGACAGCTGGGAGCCCAGAGAGGAGAACCCTACACATTTGACTAAACTAGCTCTGAAGGATGAACAGTGAAAAGCTGGCAGTTAATTTTTGCATAGCACACACTAAAAGCTAAGGTAATATACAAAGCACAGGGCAGACTTTCCCATACAATTAATTTAATTCCATTAACTGATTTAATGGTTGAATTGTCAGAGGGAAGTCTAAAACAACCTAGGTAAATATAATTCATTGCCCTTGCTGACTTCTGCAATTTTATTTTTTAGTATTGTCATCTCAGGTATAGATTTCAGGTATGAGAAGGAGTACAGGAATGAAGTAACCATTTGACTAAGTTTTACATCAGATGTACAGCAAGCAGAAAATTTAAGAACCACGTTTGTGACTTAAGAGACTAAGGAAACATTGTTTTATCAAAAAAACACCTTCTGTTATGTAAATTCCTATATTCAGTTATTTACCACACATATTATTGTGTGATATATGAATGGCATGGTAAAGTCATATAAGGAGCGTTTCCTGGATTTTTATACTCAACTATATAATGTATATATACACTGGGCATGCCCAAAACATTTATTATATTATGTTAAGTAAACTATATTTTGGGAGAGAGAATTTAACTTGAGTAAAACATAATAGCCATAAAGTTAATATCTGTAATTTAGAAAATGCTTCTTTCATGAAACTCTGTCGCTAGTACCCAAAAGGTAAGTGTAAATTATGTTATGGCGAGCTAGTTGCAAAAGCAATTAAAAGTCTATATTCCTCCCAAAAGAAGGAAAAAATACAGGAAACAGTAAAGTAACTGGAACAAATAATCAAGTTTTAAAACACACCTTACAGGCTGAAAATTTTAACCTCTGTTCAGTGAAAATAAGATAGCCAGTGTTTATCATCAGTCTATGTTGATTTTCTGTCTGCATAACTATCCTTCCTTTCAATGGTCTCAACTTGTGTTCCAACCAGGCAGCTTCCTTCAAAATGAAGGAAGTAAAGGACATGGTTGGTATGTTCTTCAAGAGTCAACTGGTATCTTGAACAGTCAGGAATGATTTTGAAGTGGCAGGAGTCTATAGAACACATCTAAAACACAATTCATGTGAGAGGCTTTAGAAAAAGTTACTAAACAACTGCTGAGATGAAGACAGCAGTGAAACTGGGGGAGTGGAAGCTGCTATTCTTACTAGAAAAAGGCTAATGTTATATCCATTATATACAGTTATATATGTCTATAGTCAAGGCAAAAAGAAAGACCTGGGAAGAGGAACTGTAGGCAAGTAAGTCTCACCTCAGCCCTGGAAAGATAAGGGAGCATGATTCTTGGGGATCATTTCCAGTAACATAAAGATGGAAAGATGAACCAAGGGTAAATCCTTGAGAGGCCTGACTGCAGTCTGCGAGGAGCAGGCTACATGGAGTATTTATTGACTTTGGTGAAGATTTTGACATGTCAGAAGCAAATGAGAAAACTGAATCTCTCTGAGCTGGCAGATGATATAACATGCAGCTATGGCCACAAACTGGAGGTTCAGACTGGACATTACAAAAACATTTCCATCAGGAGGATGGTGCAGCACTGGAAGAGATTGTCTGGGAAGGCAGGGGAATCTGGATGCTTAGAGGACTTGACCAAAGTCATAGCTGACCTATCAACCAGCACTGGTGGTAGTCCTGCTTTCAGAAAGAGGCTGGAGTTGATGACCTTCACAGGCCTCTTTTAACCAGTGTTCCTGTGACTGTGTACTTGCCAATGATCTTCAAGCAGCACTTCAGCAAAGCCAGCTGAACTACTGTGAGCTACTCTGAGCATGACACCTTTATTGCTTCATGTAGCTTAGTCCAGACACAGTCAGGACCTTCCTTCAGACTTAGGCCTTTGCAATTGCAGTTGTGACATTCCTGACTCAACTTCGACAGCCCTTTGTGGGGGTGTAAGGGCTGCTGAAGTTCCATGTATTGGACTGCAGTGGGAATCCACATGCCAGGTAAGCCCAGAAAGGAACTTAAGGCTCCCTCTTCCCTCTAATCAGTTATTATCAGCAACATCAAAGGGAGAGTGGGCTTCCTCAAGCCATTTGCATCATGGAGTGACTACCCCCTCCCCTTGTCCAGGTTACAGGGTAGGGCAAGGCTGGGTGGGCACTGATCCCTGCCCAGCTCCTTTCTAGTCCTGTCCTCGTACCTGCCACAGCACACTGTGTACGGTGCTCACCACACACCGCGTGTGCTGTTGTGCACAGCCCCCCGCAACCATGAGGGGACTGCGACACTGAGTGCCCAGATGTGCTTCGTAGATTGGGCAACATCATTCCCTTGCTGGGGAAAAGCTGTGAAGCAGCAATGCAGCAAACAGGAAATGATTCACCAGTTTTCTGCACCCATCTCAGGCAATATTTGTGCTGCAACAAATGCGCTGTTTGATTTTGCCCTACAAAGTGCTTATAAAATTAGCAACAAAGAAACACCATTTTTTGTTCTTAACTTTGAAGAGCTACAAATGTCTATTTTAGACTGCCCAGATACTGGCTGCATTGAGTTGTTTACTGCAACACAGTGTCTTATTCTTCACTGACTAACTTTCCTTACAGAGACTGCCAAGCACAAATTAGGTCAACCTAAGCGGCAGTATGAAATGCAATTAGCCAAAAACTTCTTTTAATTAGTGCTGTTATTCAGGGTGGGGAGAGCTTAGCTCACAGTCAATTGGCGTAGGGCACTTTGATAGAGAGAGACTCTTTCTAAAGAAAGGTGGATCTAACGCTGGATTTCTGCCCAATATATTTTGAAATTTTGGTTGCAATCTTTTATGACTAGAGTGAGGACTGTAATTTGTGCCTGTAGGGTGCTCTGCATAACACTACTAGACTGCAATGAAACAGCAAATAATCATTCTTACGGACAACACCCTCTTGCAGCTAGAATCAGCGATTCTAAGTCTTCAGGCACTCTGTGTCAGAGCCACAGACACAGAGACTGTGTTGTTAAGAGACTGTTTCCCTCCTTCCTGAAGCACCAAAAGTGCACTTGTGCCTCTGCACAGCAGCTCCTGCTGCACTGCCTGACCAGGACCTGGCATCCTTCACACTGTGGCTGTATCCCTGGGCTCAGTTCAGGAGCCCACCTTGCAGGGGATACAAAAGGCAGATCAGTATGGCTTCCAGAGACCAAACCCCCCACAGGGCTGAATTTGATGTTATGGGCATCTTAACTCTCATACAGGCCTGAGACTAAAGGAGTGTTTAAGTTAGTTTGATACCTCTGAAGAGAGTCAATCCTCACCCAAGCAGGATCTGTATGAAGAGATTCCTACTTTTCATCACTGAGCAACTTTCACATTCCCTCACCTCTCCCCTGCAGTCAGTGTAAGACACTGACCAATTTTGCTTAAATAACAGGAAAAACACTAGCCAAGGCTTTAATTTCTGCTCCTTGCTCATTTTTCACCCTTACAAGCCATCTCCTATCTGGAGTGAACAAAATGATTTGCATTTTTCCATGTACAAGTTCTAGTGTGTACTCATGCAGGACAAGCTACTGATTAATAATTCTGAGTAATATATAATACACTTATGAGAATCTCCTGGAGTAAAAGGCTAAATATAGTATTAGTGAGCATAGACTGTAATAAAAATCATTCAAGTGCCAATATGGAAAAATATGCTTGGGAACACCCAACAAAGCTCCAAAAATAAATAATTTTTGCACTGGCTTTGAATCAACTAATTTTTGAAAACAGTCTAGCTACATTCAGGCAGTATTGCACCAAAACTAGTAAAGCTTTGGGAGAGGCATGATAATAGGATAATGTATGCAAATTAAAATCCAACTGGGTGAATTTATTATAATGCACATCAGAATCCCACATCTGTATATAAATTAAGTCCTTCCCTAAGTTTTAAAATATTGTCTAAGTGTGGCATAAACTTTGTGCTGATGAACCACACAGGTTTTTGTTATCATCATGAGAGTTGCATTTTAGCTGGAAAATTGTTTTAAGGATAAAGCATCCCATCTTCTACTGAAATCTCAACATCTGGACAGTACAGCAAGCCTCAGGGTTTGCTGTAGTTCTTATCTTGGCCTGGCTTACTGTGAAAAAGTGTCATCATATATCCTAGGAGTTGGACTGCATTAATGATCATATTCTTTCAAAAGCTTAGAAGGTGCCTATTTTAATACATAGTGTGGAAGAGCAAAGAAAATCTGGTTATAAAATGGTAACATTAGTGAAGGATTAAACATGTTATTCAAGTTCTTTACCTGGATTATAATTTATTTAGACTTATTTCAGTTTTGTATAAAGCCTGCAGCCATAGCCACTAGAAGCTTGTCACAAAATGTAACATTTTTTAAACTACCATCATTTGAATTTATCAGTGACCACTGTGCATACATTTAGCAAGAATTAATGTGGGCAACTTAGAATTAAATAGAATTAAATATATAATTTCATATTTAATAAGCAGATTTAAAAGGTTTGATCTTCAGATGAAGAAACCTAGAAGATGAATTCAAAATCTCTCCCAGACCCCTCTTCAGGTAGGAAACAGTTGCCTCCTGGATTTTCAGCATTCATTCATAGGTGAAAAAGGAGGATCAGAAAAGGAATGGGATCTTACTGTGCAGTCTGGCCTGAAACATCTTTCTGCCCTGGTAATGAGTTCAATTTTGTTAATGGAAATTGAAAGACTTTCAGTGACTGGAACAGTGATTAAAACTCAGACATCAGAAAGAAATAGTGAAGCTATATTTTGAGAACTCAAAAAGTATAGTTATAGGAACTGTTAAGAGATGCTCACCAAAAAAGCCAATGTTAATAGCTAATTTTCAGTGACTTCACAGTAAACTGCTTCTTAATAGTCTGGAAACCTGTAAAAAAGTTTGATTAATTCTGCAAGACCTAGTGGGCATTGTATATTTAGCTTAGTGAAAAATATTTTATGGAAAATACCACATAGCTGTGCAAAAATAGGCTGTTCTGTGAATACCAACATTAAAAATGCATCCTTATTTCTGATTTTAACTTTTTCATTTTATTGTTAAGGCATAAATGCATCAAAATAGATGTTAATTGATACTTCTCCTGCAGTTTTATTCCTGACTTTATTAGGTTATGTAGACATGGTACTTATGAACATGGCTTAATGGTGAGTTCTTGGTTAAAGGTTGGATTTGATGATTTTAGGGTGTTTTCCAACCTAAATGATTGTATGATTCTATCTTTATCTTTACAGAAATGCCTGCTAAAACAGACCTGTCATCTAACTGTGACCACAAGTGAATGTTTCACAGAGAAACAAACCAATTTCTACTTTAATCATTGGCTATGAAGCAGTTTTGTGCTCACAGTATGTACATTTTCCCTTTTATGTAAATCTACCTATCATCTGCATCAACTCTGATAATGCTGTTAAAGCAAAATATATCATATGCTTAGAAACATAGAGCCTCCTTGCTTAAGTTGACAGCCTTTTTATATTAGTTTAAAAATCAATCCTTCCTCAAACTGAGGATTAGCCAGCTACACAATAATGATCAGTTTTGTAGTATGTGAAATGTGTCAAAACTAATAACTAAAGTCTGCTCAAACAAAAGAATGTGTTCAAAAAGATTAGTGGATTACTGAAGGCTCACACAGTCTGATGCCACTTTTCATGCTTCTTGGACAGCTTTTAGCATGTCTCAGCTGCTGCCTTTAAGCATGTGCTCTTTAAGCATGGAAAATAATGCAGGACTTTATAGGAGAGCTGTGCTGATGCTTTGAATGAGATGGCTATTTGGTAAGCTGGAGTCATAAAAGGCTTTCCTTTTTCATCAGAAGGATTTTCTACAAAGCCTGGGAGAGATCCTGTGCTTCAGTTAGAACAAGCCCAGTTAATACATACCATCCCCATACAACTGCTGACTGCAGCAGGCTTAACCAGCAGATGCTCATGCACTCTCACAGTTTCTTGTCAGGCACTGTACAACTGCTCTTCATTCAGACCTGCCTTAGAAGCTGCTGCCAGAGGGACAAGGTGCTCCGTGGGGCTGGCAGCTCACAGCAGCACAGATAGTAGTGCTCAGGGTGGATGCCCTCAGCCAGAGAGAGAAGGGTCAGTGTTAGGCTAGCAAACACATGGACCAAATGATCTCTCATGACTGCAAAATTCATCAACTTTGGTATTTTCACTGAAGACCGGTAGACTTTCAGGTCTCCTTCCTAATGATGTGTGGATAGTTTTATTAGCACTGCATCTTCAATAGCCTGATTTGATGTGCTTGGAGGAGTGCTTCTAAGTGATGGCAACTGTCTACTTGGTGTGACATCATCACCCACAGCACGCTCAGATGCCGAGATATTGATAGTTTTGACAAGAGGCTTTAAAGGTTTGAGTTAAAATGGTACACTCTGCCCTGTATTCACCTGCCTAAGCAGTTTTGGGAATTCTGTGAGAATGTTGTGACTATTCAAAAACGATCATCCTTAAACTTGAATTCTTCTTTGAAACAGGTTTCTGAGGACTAGTGGTACACACTTTGCAGGAGTAAAATTTTCACAGGGCAGATATCTAACTTGTAAACATTTCAGTGCATAAGAAAAACCCCTGTTATCTCATGTGTGGTATCACTAATGGACAAAATGTTGAGACAGGTATAATCCCACAGAGACAGATTTGGATGTGTTTTCCTAGTCACATTTTGCTGTCTTTCTGTATTCTGTGTACTGCTGTAGGTAGCTTACATGCTGGTAAGTTGTCATTAACTTTTCTTGAAACTTCAGAGTCTCACTGTGTTGTACAGAACCTGCAGAATGCTTGCAGAAGTCCTTTGCAGTTAATCTAAATCTAAAACCACTACTGTTGCAATTTCAGTTTCAGCTACTGTCCTGCAATCCACTGTTCCATCAGGTGATTGTGGAACTATTTTACTTCATTTCTGTGCATGAGCAATTTGTCAAACATGAGATTTATTTAAATATTGCTTCAAGTTTAAGTATTGTTTTTGACATTGTTATTTATTAAGTTCAGAAAAGAAATACAGCCACTTCTGCCAATACAAGAATGGACAAGTTGTTAGATAGTCTACTCTGATGCTATCAAGTTCCTGTAAATCATTGAGTGATTGCCAGTTTTCATGCTTTCTGTATGCTGCTTTGAAAAATTGACTTCTGAAAACCTGTTTTGCTTAGGCTGCCATGGTATTTTTGAATCATGATTTCAATGTCAATTTTAAATCTGTGTCTCATAGATAACTGAGGCTGTGGGCAGATTTCTTTCTTTGTGACTATTGCTGTGGAACACTGGAATCTGCAACGGGTACTGTTGCATAGTCTTTCAGTTGTGCAGTGAATGAAAGAATACATTTCTGGTACACCTGTGCAGTCTACATCCTTCAAAACAATGAGGTATTCACAGTCCTGCTTTTCATCTCCCTGCTCCAAAGTTCAGTAAGAGGACACAGTGCCATTACTTTCTAACACCAAACACTCTAATTATATTGGTCAGCTAATTACTGATTAGATAGAAAGTAGTCCCTATTAGACACATGAAGGTGATCACCTCTTATCACATCCTGGGTAAATGCTGTTCATTGTAAGTGCATGCTCTGTTATCACTATTTTTAGTTCTCTTCTTTGTAAGGTATTTTTTATTCTCTTCTTTAAGCACTAAGGAGCACAATACATTATTAACTATGATGAAATCTTGGCCTTTCCTGTTTTGAAATGTCTGAGAAAAATGTATGAGGATGGGCACTACCTTGATTCTGGGAACATGAAGACTCCTCTCTTCAGTGAGCATCTTCAAGCACTGTTGAAGGGGCCACCACTTCCCCTGGACTGTAGCTGTGGTCTCATGGGCCCTGGTGAAGGAGCAGCCCAAGGTTTTGGTGAGCCACATGCACACCAGGCAGCATACACTCTTCTTGTGGTCCCAGAAGAGCTGCAGCTGGAAGGACAAATAAATCAAAAGATAGCCAGTCACCTCCTCCTGGCATGGCATCTCATGGGCTCAGTGCTCAGTTCCTGTGGATTTTCCATGGACGCAGCTTTCTGCTGCAGCAGACATTGGCCAAGCTGGCTGCTCAGGGAGGTGGCTGCTTCAATCCCTACAGGTGCATTGAGGTGTGTTTATGCACAGGCAGCCAGGATCAGAGGAGAGGTGGGAACAAGAGCAAATGTTATCATTCCCAGATGAAAACTGGTCTGTAACTCCAAATGGAAAACACTCAGTCCATATAGGAAAACTACGAACTTTGCACTTTTTTCATACACCTTTTTTTTTTAATGTGTGTAAGTGTGAAATACCTACATTTTTTTCTATTAAAAGTTTGATTTGTTGAAATACGATTTTTCATCAGAAGTAATAAATGATGGATATGTCCTTAACAGTCTTCTTTAAAACTGCATAAACCCAAATAAAACATTCCTTGTGGTATTAGTAGGGTAATGCAATATGCTATAAAGGTCATATTCATAAAAAGATATTCTATACTGCGTAGTCTTGGTGTTGGAAATTAGCCCAAGTCAACTCTTGCTACGCTAATCATTCTTTACCCTGTGTGCTCCCTGACTTCTGCAGGATACTGATGGTCAATAAATAATCATACTTACTTAAGTAGAAAAGTAGCTGCTGTAAAAGTAATGTTGTTTGATTTCTGTTGATAATGTAGGAATAAGTCCTTTAGCAGGCAATACTCTGTCTGAAGTAAAAATTTTCATTTCCTGGACATGAACTACATAATGAGACATCAATTGTAGACTGCCACTGAAGGGAGTCAAACCTAGTTTGCTCAGAAGCCACCTACAAAGCATAAGGTGTGATTAAAACAGTATGTTGTGAAATAAGGTGAGACTATAACAGTATCTTCTGAAAAGTCTTTGATTCTTTCCCTTTTCAACTACAAACAATACTAATTACAGGAGGGGCAGAGAAGTAAAATAATAGAAGTTACCCTAATTATCTGGAGTCTCTATTTTGTGTTGGATGGATGCTTTAGGTGTGCTTACTATGTGTTTGATTTTGTTAATGATACTTCATAAATTATATGCAAATAAAGAATGCAGATGGGAATGATTTCAGACTAAGTATGAGAATTTTATTGCTAACTATCAAAGACCTTCTAAAATGCTAACTTTTTAGACATAGTCCTTTGATCACTACAGATAGTGAATGTTAATCAAATAAAACTCCAACATTGTTCCTGTGATTCTAAATGGGAAATGAACAGTAGTTTGCCAAATTTTAATTGTTCATTTGGGCTATACTACTATCACTTTGCAAATCTCAAAGCCTGGTATTAGAGAGTATCCTTCTTATGAAGAATAATATATTCCTGGAGACATGCCTGAATATCACTGGCTTGAGAGCACTAGTATTCCTCACTTCTGAGAGCTGAATTAATACTTCCTCTGAGTGCTGCAGCAAGTTGCAGTGCTGGGTGTATTGTGGGTTTGCATAAGGCAAGACTGGACAGAATATTTCTAGGTTAGCTGGAAGGTGGGGTGATGAGAGCTGCCACACTCCTCTGACAGGCTAATGGCAGGGCTGTGGCATGGTTTCCCGCAGCTTTCACAGAGCTCTTTAGGTTGCAGAAGTGAGGCCATCACAACATGCCTACTCACCATCCCACTAAGCCATGGTCACTATGGGCCTTGCAAAGGCCTCCTTTTGACACTCAAATCATGGAGCCAGCCAAGTTATGGTTTACCTGAAAAAAAAAAGCAAAACAATAATGAGGGAAAGGAAACACCCTTCTTGTCTTCTGCCTAGCAATCCTCTGATGAGGGAGCCATAACTTAGCACCAAAATAAAGAAGCTTCTTTGATTAGGTACTAGGGGAAAAAATATACCCTGGAGGAAAAACATCGTAAGAAAGAAGAATGACACTATTTTTCCTTTTCTTAGGCTCAGGTCATGCATGTTTACATTGCTCAGATGTTTATTCTACTGTAGCTTAAACTCTACACTAAAACTGAAACAATTATAAGATACTGTTTGTAGAATACCTTCTAACATAGACTTTCAGGTATAAATCAAGATACTGAGGAGGAAAATGCTCATTCATTTCATAAATATTAGGATTTTTTAGCATCTGTCTGTATCAAGCTCTGATAAAACACTTCTATGAGCATTTTAATGTGGATTTCTCCTGTTCTTTTAAAAGCTCAGTTGTAAGCTTTTAACCTCCTTCTGACCATCTTTAGATGGTTTAAGAAGGAACAAAAAACTTTGCAAATGCATAGACTTGCGCAGTTGTCTCTACAACTCTACATCTATACACCAGCCCTTCCCCATGCAACAGAGGGAAACTTCTCAAAAGTAACCCAGAGAGGAAGTGGTGTAACCACCACCATCTTCAGGGTCAGCATAAAGTTCCTTTTGGAATGGGCCAAGAGCCACTTCAGTGGCTCTGGAGAAGAGGTTCTCTCTGTAAGCAGGCTGGGGTGAGGGTGAAGGGCAGACACATGGTGCTACAACCCTTCAGGTGCTGAGAATGGCTTCCCCACCCTCCTGGCACCCAAGCGTGCATGTGCCTCACAAGTCAGGCATCTCTCTGTCCTCAGGTAAGTTCCTGCCTTAGGCAGGGGCAGGGAGCAGTGAAGTAGGAGCAGTGCCCTGCAAAGACACCCATCCCTCAGCCCGGGGCTGCCTGCGAGGCAGGCAGCAGCCAGTGCTGGGAGGAGGGGCCACGAAGTGGGAGAGGTAGGAAAATTCCAGAGGGTAAAAGTTACGTTAAGAAGATGTGGGGACACCTTTGGAAAAGACTTGGGCGTGGCTCTCCCAGAAATTATTATTACTATTTATTAGCACAAGAGCAAAGAGCAAAGGCTCTTCTGTGCCTCTTTTCTTATTTCAATGTTAAAGACCCACAATAAGCCAAATTAATCTTTAACAAAGAATACTTCCTCCTGTTTTTCCTGGGAACACTATCATAATAATCGGGGTGGCTGGTGTCCCCTGAGCAGGTACAAAGTGGGAGGCATAAGTCTTTCCTCACCAACCCCAGTGATACAGCCAGAATAGTCTTTTGACATAGTGCCTGCCATGCAATATGCTAAGAAGAAACACTCCACTTTCCTGGACTCCATGTGTTTGCAAGAGTTCAGATCTTGCCAAGTAAGCACAAAAGGAACTGGTATTTCATAGAATCACAGAATGGTTTGGGTTGAAAGTTGCCTTAAAGATCATCTAGGAACCCTCCTGCTATGGGCAGGGAAACTTCCACTAGGCCGGGTTACTCAGAGCCCCATCCAGTCTAGGGTTGAACTTCTCCAGGGATGGGGAGTTCACAAACTCTTTGGGCAATATTTTACTTCAAAATGGAAGTGTAAGGCCTTTGCAAAGCTTTTAATTACAAAACAAAAGTTTTGTAATTAAACAGGCTTTTTGTCAGAAGTGGGCTCTGAACAATTTTCACAACGTGAATGGCACAAAGCTCATCTCCTCAGAGTCCCCCAAAGAGGTTCTGCCTCTCTGCACATACCATAGCAGGATTTCTCTGCCAGAGATTTTGTAGACTTCAGCCTGGTGAGGAGATTTTCATTTCTTTAAATACACTGGCAAATTTTGCTGTCAGAATAGGGAGGATGCTTAAAGAAAGGTTGGGAAAATTCTTTTTTTGTGTGCAAAATATTATTCTGCCACATACACATATGCAGCTGTGGGATGGTTCATTATTCTATTGAACCAGGACAGCATGTGGACCACAGTCTATCACTATTCTAACACCATATTAAGCAGTAATTTGCTACCTGTCAGCAATGGAAATGGATGTAGTTTCTTGAAAGGCTGACTGCTCGGCATTCACACTGTCCTTGGAAAGTCCTTCATCAGCAGACAAAGGGTGGCGGGGCTGATGGATACCTGGCACAGGAGGATACCTTTACTACATTTGGATGTGTGCCATGGAAAGCACCCATGTACCAGCAGGGAAGTACTAGTGCTGGCCCTGGGGCACACTAGAAAGAAAGTGCTCCAGGGAGAGCAGAATCCAGGTATCTGTCATTGCAAATATGTGCAGTACTAAGATCTGGTAAGAATATGGATGAACATGGGTTTATGTGTTTTTCTCTTAAATATCTACATTAATAAAGATGTAATCTGCAATAGAATGGGAAAACATGATAATCAGATTATAATACTCAAATCTTATTCTGACTTTATGCACTGTACCTTTTACTTTCTGCACTGTATTTTATTTAGGTAGTGTTTAAGACCTCCCGTCTTAAACAGGAGAGTCTGGGCATCTCTTTTACACAAACACAAACTCACAAGATTCCCAGCTTGGGCTCTGGGCCACTTTTTTCTCCTGCATATTTTCTACTACAGTCTCCAGGAGTATACACATGCAGAAGACACTATCTGGTCTGCAACAGGGATATAATTGATGAGAGGTATGATGAAAATTCATGAAAATTTAGATCTGAGATAATGCTGGAGTGTATATAGTTATTATCCACAATGAATTTAAAAGTGTGAATGCAAGGATTACCCAGGTTTTTTGCAATTGCACTGCTGGCATGTTAATCATATTGCATACATGGTGGTGTAAATAGTGCATAGTAGCAGCAAGCACATAATCTGTGCTAGGAAGTAAATGGTGGCATGGAAAGAGCCAAAAAACAGCAGGTAGTGCCTATCTTGAGGTAGATACTCAATATCCAGTGCCATGGATATTGTCCTTCCCACATAGTAACAGTCCATCAAACTTGGCTGAAGTGTAGCTCAAGCTCATTATAAAGATATAAAATATTAATTGGAACCAAATTTCTGTTTCCTCTTTTATTCTACTGACAAAAATAGCTTTGTAAAAGTCCATTACTCCTTTAACCATAGACTAAAAAATGCTTTTAATTACATCACCTTTCATGGTATGACATATTTAAATGCTGTACCTGGCTCAGGTATCACAGAAAACAGTTTCTCCTGAAGGGTTATCAATAAAAGCATACATGATAGAGCCATTATTTATGGCAAATAAATGCTAATTTTACCTTTGCTAGACATTATAAACATATTGAGATAGCTAAAAAAAATAATTTAAGCATTTGTTGAAGGAAATTTCCAATACAAAGAAAAGTCTTTTTTCCACTATGTCTCTCTCTCAAAAAAAAAAAAAAAATACAAACAGTGGAGAATAGGTAATAAAAGCCATTTTCCCCTATTACTGTTTATGGATAAAGTTCCACACACATGACCAGTGCTGGGCAGAAAGATGTAAATACATCGGAACTCTCTTGAATAATGTAGATGTCTTTCCTTTTCTTGTAGATCAGGCTTAAACTGAGTATAATCAGGTTATCTGTGAGAAGTTATAAGAACCATCTCTGTGAGGCCATTTGGAGGAAGGGAAATACTAAACTTGCTTTTTTTGCATATTTGTGACAGTAAGACCAGTCTAAGTCTAATTAATGATAAGGAATTATATAATGGGAATAATTTCTTCTAGTCACAACCATCCTAAAATTAAAATAACAGATTATGAAAAATATCAAAATGATCCCTTCCAAGTAATTTCCAAATAAGAATATTTTTAAGATTTCCCTTGTACAATAGCTTCTTTGTGAACAGGAAACACTGATTTTTGTGTTACAATGCTTATAAAATGGGAAAAAATTTGATTTAATTGTTCATTTAGAAGTGGTCTTGGAAGCAATTTTCAAGCAGCTGTATTTCTGTGGATTATTCCCTCAGTGTTGTTCGTGACATATGGTATTACTAAATGTCACAAATCATCCTGGGACACCGTGTATTTGTACAGTGCAGATTATTTATTTTGCCAAGTCCAGGTTTTTCTTTCTTAGCTTTAGAATTTGGAAACAATCCCAAAGGTAATAGGAAAGTTTGAGAACCTTCTCTTAAATATGCCTCTTGGCTGGCTCCCTGTCCTGTTTTCTTGAGCTCTCCAGGGACACACATCACTGCTACTCATGCAGTCCTTATGAAGTTGCCTACAGGTCTTCTCAACTTCTTACAATTGTTAAAAAAAAAAAAAAGAGCAGACTTTTGAAAACTAGGCTTTTTCTTTGAGTTCACAAAGTCTAGCTGCTTTATAGTGCTGGATAATGAAGCTACATGTGACTGCTCCCAGCTCTCCCACACCTGCAATGTGAGGGGTTATAAATCAAATGCAGTAGTTTGCCTTGTTTTGCTTCTAACCGGGTCAACCTCTCCCAAAAAGAAAATTCCAGAAAGCAAAGAACCATAACAATTGGTTGCTGCACATAATGCTTCTCTATCGTTACATAAAGAACTTCACAATAATCATAAAAAGCTGGACTGGTTATTCAGAGATTTCACAACTGGAGATCTCAGTTTGTCTGCACTTGGAGGTTCCTTTCAGCTGTTTACCTTTTCTTATGATTTTGGTACAAAAAGGGTTGGTTTTTTTTCCATACCCCTTCATTTACTAAACCAAACTCAGGCCAGAAGGCATCAATGAAATCCAGTACAAGATTTGGATTGATTTATTTGTTTATAGTCAAGAGGGAGAATGAAAGCTGAGTTCCAGCAACAGCTAAGTGTTTACATGAATTTGAATCTAGCAGAATGAATGACTCTGTTAAATCTTATGGGCTTAAAACTCATTTGTCAATAATCTTATTTTATTTATGAACATGTATTATAAAACAAGAATCATCATTCTTTCTGCTTCTGGAGATGTTTGGAATTTAAAATCTCACCTCTGTTGCTTTTACAGCTGAAATAAGCACCCTTTGCCTGGATGTTGGATGATGTCCTCCCTCATATCCTGCATTTCACACCCTCTCCCCACTAATATTGTGCAATACCAATCTTGAAAAGAATCAGCTTTGTTTTGAATGGAGTAGGAAGCCTTTTGAAAAGTAGTATGTGGTCAGGTAGTGAAAGTGTTGTTACATGATGTTTGCCAAAGAGGTGAATCAAAGACATTTAGACCTTTTGCTAACTTATTAGGCACCTCCTAAGCAAGGTTTTGGGCTTTGATCTTCTAGCCTTAGTGGCCTTTTGCCACTGTTTAATCTAATTATATCAAACCTCACTGGAGCCAGCCAGAGTCCCCACACATGGATCATCATAAAGCAAAAGCACTGTTTTAATTACAGTCTTATTCCTGTGTGTGGGCAGGTGTCACAGGTGTGCTTGTCACATCCTGCTAATATCCCAGACTCCTCAGTGCAGGAGTCTTGTCAGCACCATCACTGTGAATGCCATGGTCACAGTTCTAGACATGTAGAAGTGTTAGAGAATAACATAACATAAAATTTGATAGAGGAGAGCCCAGTGCTGCCACAGCATCCTTCTGATGACACCCTGAGCTGAGGTCTGCTGAGTGTTAGTTATTGAGGTAACTGTGAACAGGGAGTTTATGTGGTCCCTGCAGAAGGAGTCTCTATTCCTTCAGAGCTTGTTTTGTGCTGGAGACTCCATAAGGAAAGGAAGTATCTCCCTGGTGCTATGTTGCCAAGTCATGTTTAGCTTCATCCAGTGAAAGCCATGAGGAGAGACAGCCTGGGGTGCTGGGGCGCAGGGATAGGTAGAAGGTGACTGGGAAGGATATCCTACACAGTCCAGGGAGATGCAGCAGGCTCAGACAGACATCAGCTTCAGTTTGGAAGGGGTTATTGTTATCCAGGGAAAAGGGCACTAAACATTGTCATGAAGCCTGGATTACACATTCTCTGCGTTGCTGCCAGGTGCTGCTGCTGTCTTACTGTTTCCTTGGGTCACCCCTCACACTTCTGTTTCCTGTCCCAAAGTCTGACAGTCTGATCTGGCTCTTAGGGCTCTCCTGATGCTCTGATTGCCCTTGCACAGAGCAGTCCTGACTCCAACCTATGCTTCCATATCAAACAAGGGTGATTCATGCCCTTCTGAAGCTTTGAATTCACCTATGGTAGATGTGGACATTTGCAATGCCTTTTCTCTGCTGTTTTAAATCAATTTCTATTTTAGGAATAGAAGTGTTGATCAAATAGAGACAGAGCAAAACAGAAAAAGTAATTAATTTTCTGGATTTTTTTTTCTCATGATGGAATTCACAGCCATCAGAGAAGTGATCACAATAACTAATAGATGTATTTAAATTTTTATTATTTTTTTAAGATTTTGAAGCTTTTAAGTAGTTTTTCTGACACTATGTAGTAAGGAAATCTTCAGTGATTCAGGAATTCCTTTAAAGGTCTTCAGCAGTTAATAAGTTGAACTGAACAGATGAGTCTGTGACACTCATTGTTTATGGACACAGAGGAAGCATACCTTATATAAGTAAATCCAAAAATTGTTTGAATAGTGGAAAATGTATCAATTTAATTCTAGAATTGTTATTAGTCTAGATCTAATTGTTGCTGAAATTGAATGATAATTCTTTTAGACAAAGTCTTAGTTATAGTAATATGATCCATCTCTTCTCTCAGGCAACCAGCAGTAGGACAAGAAGACATGATCTAAAGCTGTGCCAGGGGAGGTTTAGGTTGGACATTTAGGAAGAAGTTCTTCACAGGAAAGGTGAAGGCATTGGAATGGGCTGCCCAGGGAGGTGGTGGAATCACCATCCCTGGAGGTGTTTCACGAAGGACTGGATGTGGCACTCAGTGCCATGGTCTGGTTGACACAGTGATGTTGGGTCATAGGTTGGACTTGATGTCAAAGATCTTTTCCAACCTTATCATTTCTGTGATTCTGTAATTCAACTGAAATCATAACACTTGCAGTTCTTAGTAGACATCCTTTTTCTCAGGGTAATGGTCACCCTTGCACTGCACCTTTGCGTCCTGAAGTCAGCAGCTTTGGGCTATTTGAGAGGGTGACACAGTATGTCATCAGCCTCTGAAGTGCCTCTTTGGGAGGAAGATTGTATTGATGCAATTGGTTTCTTCTTCCTCCTTCTGGGATCCACCTGAGGTACTCTTGTTAGTTTGCTAACATACTTACACACTTCTATTTTTCTTCTTTGGTCTGCACTATTACATTACATCAGCATTAAATATGTATGATGTCTTCTGCATAGGTGAGTTACTGTTTCTTTGTTCTGATTTCCCTAAATGCAGTTTAGTGCAGCTCTATACTTTATCATCCCACATCTGTCTTTATGCCATCCCCTGTGTCTCTGCTTCTCAGGGCCTCTGCTGTTGTATCAGACTGATGTTTCTCTCCATCAGTGTATTAGAGTTGTTAGTTAATATTTTATTCTACAGGAAACAACTGCTTATCATGGCTACCAATAAAAAATGAGATTATACCATGCAGTGATAAACAAATACATTATCTGTAGATACTGGATTAGTTAGAAAAATTGTTGCAAGAGCCAAGCTCAGTAAAACAAAGCTTCACACAGATGAGGGAGAGAGCAGCCTGACAAGGTTCAGTCCCAAGGCTATGCAAACTCCCTGCAGAAGTGATGGCCTGTCTGTAGCCATGATGTGGCCACATTATGGAGTTACAGGGTTACCAAGGCCCTAAAACTCTTCTGCTCACAGGTAGTAAAGCTGTCCATCTCACTGCAGCAAGCAGTGCTTCTTCTGCAGTTGTTTAGGCCAGAAGGCACCTCTGGGCATCATGTGGTCCAATGCCCAATTCAAAGCAGGGCTGGCTTAGGTGGCCTTCAAAAGACTGCAATGGCTCTACTCTTCAGGGCTGTTATTAACAGTGGTTTTTCTCACCAATTAAAATCCAAGGTGTGATACTGTTGTGGTTTAATCTCAGCTAGCAGCTAAGCACCACACAGTCACTCACACCCATCTCCCCTTCCCTGACCAGATGGGGGAAGAAATAGGAAGGATGAAAGTGGAGAAAACTTGTGGGTTGATACAAGAACAGTCTGATAATTAAAATAAAAATAATTGCAATTATAATAACAAAAACAATATTAATAAATAGGGGCAGTGGGGCAGAGTGGGAGGAAAACAAAGAGATATAAAAGTAAAACCCAAGAAAGATAAGATAAAAATTGAAACATTCATTGGAGGTGAAATTCCTCACCAGCAATCAAATTATGCCCAGCCAGTCATCAAAGGGCAGTCCCCTCACCTACATTATTGTTAAGCATGATGCCATATAGTAGGGAATATACCTTTGGTCAGCTGTTTGTAGGGAATATCCCTTTTAGTCAGCTCCCTCCCTTTTTGTGCACTCCCAGCCTACTTGCTGGTGTGGAGGTGTGAGAAGCAGAAAAGGCCTTGGCTCTGTGTTAGCACTGCCCAGCAGGAACTAAAACATCCCTGTGTTATCAGCACTTCTCAGCACAAATCCCAAACACAGCCCCATACCAGCTACTGTGAAGAAAATTAACTCTGCCCCAGCCAAAACTAGCACAGGTGCCATAAGGTAAAGAAGCCAGAGTCAATGGGCTTAATTTTCTGCATGAAATAAAATAAACCCCTCAAGCATCCCAAAACTACTACTCTCAGAACAGGTCCTGCTAAATAGTCATGACTTTAAAATAATCAATTTCAACTTTAAAATTCAACTTTCTTTATGTTATATGGTTGGTCTAACATTATTTTAGTTGAGCAAGATGGAGAAATCAGAGCCTGGGCAAGGTATTGCTGGCACACATTTCTAACTCAAGTTCATCCAGCAAGCTTGCCAGTCAATTAGGAGGCCATATCTCTGATGACACTGCACCTATTCTTGTGCAGAGCAGGAATTCCTTGTGACATGGAGGGGTTCCCAGAAGCTGGAGTGTGTCTGCTTGGGTGAAGTGTGGAGCCTGGGGGATAACAGGGTGGGGGAACTGAACAAGGAAGAGGATACTGACCTTTTGCTCCCTGGGGCCCTTGATGAACTGGGAAAAAATCTGTCAGTGAAAGGTGCTGTATGTCCAGGATCACCAAAAGCAGCTGTATTTATATGCTTATCTTGGAAGTACATATTTTAAAAGAATTTGCTCCATGTGTCAATCTACTCAGATTGAAATAATCAGCAGGGATAGTGGTGTTTTATTTAACACTCTCCTTGGTTGTATTTCATGGGGATTTATATGCTTAAATAAGTCATAGAGGGGTTACTTGGGTGAGCCAGTGGCTGATGCCAGAGCTGACAAAGAGCAGAGGCATCCTGCAACCCTGAATATTGAGCTGACACTAGACCAGTGTGCCCTTCTCACTGTCCCAAGGAGAGTACTCTGTATTTCAAAAACGAAAGTGAGTTCAATGTGGCAAAAGTAAGATAAAGTTCAAAGGCTATGAGTTGTAGTGGAGCAAATACAGCCTAGAAATATATAAAGGGAGGGAGCCCAGAGGATGGAGCCAGGCTTTTATGGGTGGTGCCAAGAAATAGGATAAGAGGCAGAGGGCAGGAACTGATGCGCAGGAAGTTCTGCTGAATATGAGGAAGAATTTCTTTACTGTGTGGGTGACCAAGCCCTGGAACAGATTGGCCAGAGAGTCTGTGGAGTTCACTGGAGATAATCAAGAACCATCTGGACACAATCCTGTGCCATGTGCTCTGGGATGACCCTGGTTGAGCAGGGAGGTTGGACCAGATGAGCCACTGTGCTCCCTTCCAACCTGACCCATTCTGTCATTCTGTGAATTAATTTCCAAGCAGTGATAGCAATTAATCATGGAAAGAATTTAGATGCCATGAGCTCTCCATCTCTCATTTATAAATAAAATTCTCTGCTTAAAAACTTACAACCATTTGGAAAATAAATCATTCAGGCAAGGCTTTGACCCATCTTGCATACAATGTAAAATGAAAACTTTCCTGATAAACACTCTATAAATTGACCTATACATTTCCCTCTAGTGGCAAAGAGACATTGTCACTATTTGATCTCAGGTTAGTACTCTGATGTTGTTTTGACTTGTGGCAGTTTTTCTTGTAATTTATCCCTGTAATTGAAATTACCATATTCTGGATTACTTGTGATATTCCAGGAAATGAAGTTACTCCCTTTCTCATTCCCCCTTTTTTTTTTTTAGTAAAACATCAATCTTATTAATTTATTGTCCCTAATGACTTTCTTAAATTTTCCTATTTCAGATTTCCTGTAAGAAAAACAGTAATGAATAAATGTTAGCTATCAGCTCTATGAATCTCAGCCTAAATCAAGTAAGTGTGTAGACAAAGTTCTGATTGATTTATGGTAATGCAGACATTTTTCATGATCCCAAATAAATGTAATCTTTCTTCTTAAAAAAAAAATTGTTGTTGTATCCTTAAATGACCTGCTAGTAAATAATTATGTTTGTCTATATAAACAAGCTCTTAGTAAGATATTAGCCACAGACATTTGTTTCTCAGCTTGCTCCTTAGTCAGCTTATTCTCAGTTGTCCAGTACCCTGCACTAGAGATGACGGACCAAAATGTTGGTAACATGCCAGACAACGGGTCCTAAGTTCCACCACACAGTCATGTGCCTTTAAGAATTTGAGATTTTTGTTGAAAATAATGTAGATATTCCAATATTTCCCCCCCACCCCAGCATTATCATTCCAGCACATTTTTTTTTTTTCTCTGAGGCAAGTAGCTACACTGATGCATTTTCTAAATACTTTTGCTTAGTTTTGACTGGACCAGAATATGACTAAATTATTAGGGTTACTTGTGACTGTAACACTGGACTGTATCCACTGTGTGGATATGGGCTGAACAAGTATGAATTGAAGGAAAGCAAGAGTATGTAATGAGATACAAACTAGGAAAACCATGACTTCATTTGACTGGGTTGGCACCAAGATAGAGAGGGCACAGTTGATGGATATTGATGGAGGGGAGTATAGAAAGATGCAACTGGGCAATGTTAGATCAGTGGGAGGGAGTTATGGGCCTCCTTCACTCCAGGCTTAGGTCCAGGTTTGTAAAGTCTCTTGATTCATTCCCGACATTTCTTCTACACATATTTCTGAAAGCCTTTCCCTTGTCTTGGAGGTGGTGATATATATCACTTTGACTTGTGAAGTAATTATCCCCTTCTTTATGCCTGCCTTGCAGGGCTCCTCCAGGAACAAGCTCAGCCATATCTGCTGATGATCTATTTGAGGAAAACCTTTCCCAGTCCCACCCTTCTGGGTGTTGATAGGGCAGCAAATTAAAAATTCAAAGCCTTTGGCACAGGGGTGGCTGTTTCAGATAGAGTAGAAACTGAAGATACCCCCTCCTATCTCTCCTTGATGTTAATCAGTTATCAAGACATTGGCAGGTTCCAGCATTCTGTCTAAACCAATGATGTAATTTCTACAAGTAGGCTTGAAGACCTTGGCAAACTAGCTCTGTTTATTTCCTCATCCTTAAGAGCTCTGATATTGCTATTCCTGATTGAAATTCAAGGCCTTTGGAAATTCAGTTGATTTTAAAGCCAAGCTCAGAACTCTGAAGCTCTCCATTCCTGGACACCTCTTGGGGCAGGGACCTGAGCATATTTCCTGTGCAAGAGCTGGCTTGCCCAAACACCACAGCTGAATGACCAGGAACATTTTCTGGAGGGTCACCTTGTTCTTGGCTAAGCTATAAAATCTCTGTAAGAGATTATACAAAAAAATGTGACTGTAGTTGAAATACCAAGAGCAGGTGTGATTAGTGGGTCAAGGATCTCTCACTTTCCTCCCTTTTCTTCTCTCACAAAATGCTCATGCATTACACAGAAGTCCTAAAGCCGCTTGTATCCACTCTCCACGTGAAAGAGTTTCTCACTTTGTGCCTTGTCCAGTGCCACATAACCTTTTTCAGGCATATGATTTTAAAAATGAACATTTATCAATCAATTCATCATCTCTATTACACAGTACCTTACCATAACCAGAGACCCTGAAATAAAGAAAACCATGTCTAAGTCATACTTGCTCTGAGACCCCAGCTGCTCTTCAGTGACTCCCTCTATGCAGCCTTTTTTTTTTCATACATGCTGTCAGTTTTATGCCCAAGGTAGTGGGAGAGTGCTAGCATTCCTCCCCAGGGCACAGTTACAGGAATTCCCAGGGTGCTCACTGCTCAGAAATGGCAGGCATGGCAGAGGCTTACACACAAGACCAAGATGGAAGTAAATGGAAAACTTAACATAGCTATAAATAGGCAGAGCTGCTATTTAAGCTTCCACATATAGGAATTAGCTGCTTTAAGGAAGATCTTTGGTATGAGAATTCTCTAGAGAGGACAACCGGAGAGACCCCAGATAATTTTATTTATGTTTGCCAAGTGACAACAGCCAGTAGTTTGCTGTTTAAGGGGTATTGGAAAGGACTCCAAAAAAGAATAAAACATAATTTTAAAGTCTAATAGATATAAGGAGATAAGTAATTTCAAAGATAGTATGGGCAATCCCATCTCTGTGGGGAGAGAACATTTTTCACAGTAGTCACTACTGAACCTAGCAGTAAGATCTGATGATGTCAGACTGAAGCTAGAAAAATTGCTATTGGAATTGAGGTATAAAATTGTGAAGTTAATTAAAAAATGGAGGATCTCATTGTGGACTGGGACAGGTTCTTCACCACCTGAAGTCTTATATCAAGACTGAATGTCTTGGAAACCATTTCATTATTTCCTCTTGAGATTACTGGATCTTATACAGGAATCACTCAGAGAAACTCTCTGTTCTGTATTTTGTCAGAGGTGTCAGCATGGTCCCTTTTGACCTTAACACCTGTGAAAAAAATCAGAGCCATTTTCCTTCTCTGTAATAAGAAGGCATTCCATGACATGACAGAGAGTATGCATGGAGAAATGTGATAAACTTAACCCAAGAAGAAACATGACTTACTTATGAATGGAAATGTCAGACAGTATTGCCATTGATGTCCATCTGTCACTGGAGCACACAAGATCAAGTGTTGTGTTTGTACAGCATCTGGCACAGAAGAAAGCCAGCCTCTGAGAAGGTAGGTACTGTGATAGAAAACTGAAAGTCTGAACATGCTCTTTGGGATTACGGCTGAAGTACTACTGCAGAGGAGATTCTTGGGGCCTCCAATCTCCACTTTGGCAGGAAAGGGCAGGCTGGGTTGAGTTTCTCAACTGTATGGGACACAACTTATGTAACACCAACTGATTGCTGACTTTTACCATCAAATTAAATATATTTGACTGATACTTTCATTCTTTGCCTTTTTAAAGACAATGGGAAGTTTAGCCATTTCTTCCTGCAGAAATAGTGTTGGCTCTTCAAATATGTGTAGAAATGGAAATCTGAGCTTGATCCTGTTTTCTCTGCCACTCTCTTTAAGAGCAGGACTTGAGGCTCAGTAGAAAGGTTTCCTGGATAAAAAAAAAAAAAAACAAAACCAAAAGTAGAAACCTGGTCCTGTGCTTTAGGTTCAGTTCTGAAACCATCATAACAGAAGTAAAAGCTGTAGCATTTTCTAGGACAGGACAAAGATTGGGAAAGCAACCCCCTCCAAAACAATGTAATTACAATGGCAGAAGGCGGCAGGTGAATAAAGCAAACTGGATCCACCAAATGAAAACACAGCAATGCTGTAACACTACCTTCCTTCACTGATCTCACCCAGTCCAATGTTCACATAAATCAGGCAGGGGTGTGCCAGAGAGGCATTAATTCACTGAAGACATCTGACCCAGGTCAGAGACTGCATGATAAACTGGAGCATGTCTCGAGGCACTCGCCTTGGGATTGAGCAGCAACCTGCACAGATATGCTTTCCTGAAATGCATCCAGATGATCTGGTTCATCAGTCAGAGCGATCCCAGCTTCCCTCCCCACCCTGTGTCCCACCTGGCTAATCCATAAGCAAGGCTTACCATTCCTGCAGGCTGCCTGTGGCATGGGGCTGAGGTAAGCTGGCAGAAGGCTGCTGGGCAGTTCTCTTACAGGCACATACTCCATTTCACACAAGGCAGCAAAGTACACACACCCGTGGCATTTTCAGAAAATCTGCTCCCTAAGTCAACACGAGAATCCCCACTGATGTCAGCAGACACAGGCAGGTCACTGCTCAGTGCTTTTGTGCTCATCCACCCATCCTTGCAGGTGGCAGAGCAGGACACCCCAGCACATATACACGCATCGGTGTGACACTGGTGTGAGACAGTGACACAGATCAGTGCCACCAGCTTTAGCAGGTCTCAGTTCACCCCAAAAACAACAGTGTGGAACAAACCAGTCTGGAGTCTGCCCAGCTTGGTACTGAGAGAAGGTGACCTCCTGAAAGGTTCTAACATCCTGACCACACTGCCCTGATGGGAGGAGACTCCCGAGCAAGAAACGTCTCAGAAGAAGCTCAGGACCTGACCACTTAGAAAAATTAGGTGGAGAGCCATTTATCTTACTTCATATGATGGAAGTTAATTTTTATCAATAATTGAAATCCATTTTCATACATTTTCTAAATAAACATACACAATGAGCAGAGCCTTTTTCTTGTGAGCATCCCCTTACATTTCCTCTGCAGCCAGTCAATCCACATCCTTTAAATAAAAACATTGATAGGGTATTTGCAACCAGCAGTGCCTTTACATGTGTTTTCTCACAGTGCACAGACAAAAACCTCTTTGCTAGAGATAGCTTAGGCTATTTAGGATGGAAATAGCTGTTGTATATACTAGAATTCTACCTTGCATTAGTCTTCAGGCAGGTGAGTCTCCTGCCCTCACCTTTCTCATACCCTGGGGAAGCCTCTCTGCCTGCCTCCTCTGCTCCCACACCTGACCCAAATCCTCACCCTCCATCCTTGACATGATGTCATATCCCACATCCAGTGCACATGTCCTTCTTTCCCCTTACACAGCTGTGAGGGAAGAGCTGTGGTCTGGCTGCAGACATCCCAGGATGGAAGTGTCTCTGCAAACCAAGCTTAGTTTGAGTTGAACTGTAGCAATATCTCGGGTGAAATCTGCTCTTCACATGCAGTGGTCCCTTGTGGTCACCTCTGAAAAGGTAGCCCTTTGTTTCTGAGGAACACCCACCAGATATTTGTGTAAAGATCTGGCTGGCCTTACCCACACTAAAAGAGAGCTCAGTGAAGTGGTGGCTCTCCCAGCCAGGATTTCTCGTGCAGCTTCAGACTGTGACGAGGTGTGAAATCCAGTCCTGAGAGGGGCACATAATGAGAAAAATCATACACTTAAAAACCTTTTAGACTTCACAAAAATAAGAGCAATCACTTAAGTTTCTGGCATAGATTAACTCTGCTGGTCCCTGGAAATGCCTGCATGACCATCTTGTCAGTGGAGAATACTCAAAGCAATTTCCCCTTGTTGTGGTTTTAAAGTAGTAACTAAAAAAATTACTAGAAAACTTACTTATTTCTTGCTGTGAGATATGGATTAGAACAAGAGCAAAACAGGCTTAAAACTTAAAAGGAATAAAGAAAGTTTATTAACAAAACTACAAGAATAAGAACACCAGAATAAACTTCCAGAAAACTCCTTTAACCCCCACTACCCAACCATTTCTTTGTTCACATGACAACATAGAGACAACAAACTTTGGAACTTTGGTGTTTAAACAGTCCCCCATTCCTGCTGGAATCTTTTCATCAGTCTCTGTAGAGAAACAGAAGTCTTCTTCTGCTAATCTATGGAGTTTCTCACGAGAAAACTATTTCTGTTATAGCTTTCTATTTTTCTGATGCCAGCTGCCCGGAAATCTGTCACCAGTTCACTCCTCCCATTTCACATCACTCTGAGGTGTGTATGGGCCATGAGTCTAGGGATGTCATTTTTAAGGATGAGTTATTCAAAGGCAAAAGTTCTTTTCATCTGTCTCTGTGAGCTTCTCTGGAAACAGAAGTTTTCTCTTTGCCTCAAGCAGCCCCAAATCTTCAACTATTACTTCTCCCCTTCTGTTCCAGCACTTCACTGTATCACAATTACTCCACCTTTTGCTCAAAATCTGAACTTTGAACACTCCATTCCTCCCAATATACTCTGTCATGAATTAAAGGAGTTTTTTCAGAACATTATTGTCCATCTCCATAGCTTTAACAGAAAAAATATTTCGGCTTAATTAAAGCATCTCCTTATTCTCTAACTTTTCTGAAGCTTAATTCTTTTCTTTACTGTCTCTGATAGTTTATAAAGTCTCTTTACATGTTGATTACTCTCTTTTTCTCTCTCTGGAATAAAAGGATTAATCTGCAAGTCTCATCTGGGTAATGAAAAGGTTAAAATCTTGCCCAGGCTTTGTGGATGGTTCTGTGATCTCTGCCGGAGCAGCGGCTGGAGCTGTCTGCGATGGAAGATTCTTCATGGCTGCTCTGGAGAGTGTGGTCGCTGTCTCAGCACACCACAGGTCAAGAGCTTTTTTTTCTTTCTTTACTCAGCAGTCTCTGGTGAATTCAGTCACAGCAAAAACTGCAGCCGAGCCAGGGACCGGCCTGGCCCGGCCAGAGCCCGGGGCAAGCCCCGCAGGCCCCATCTCCCGGCTGGGAGCCGCTGGGCCCAGCCCAGCCCCTGCCCGGGCCACATGGCCTGGCAGAGAATGGGAGGCCGGAGCTCTGTTACCTTTCACAGCCAGGAAACAAAGAGACAAAGAAATTCCCAGGCTTAGGTCTTAAGGTGGTGTTCACAGGTTGATCTCACTTTTCAATGGTTAAAACTGCTGTCAATTCTTAGAAATGGCCAGCTGTTGGCTAGGAGACAAACTCCCATCAGCCTCCGGCAGTTTTAACTTCCTTAGGTGTTTCTCTGTGTTTTCTTAAATGCCAATCTGTCACACCCCTGAAATATCCCTAAGAGTAAAGAGGAAAAATAAAGACAATGGGAGGTGCATTGGCAGATGGATGGGATGTAAGGAAGTTATCATAACTATATGACACTGGAGCATGAGAAAGCACTTTTTTATGCAATATTACAAAGAAATTTCAGCAAGGTATGTGATGCAGGCCAACCAACATTGCCCCAGAAGCTGTCATTGCAGCACCTGGTACTGGCTGCATGGCAAGGAGCGCTGTGAGGTGTTCAGTTTCTCTAATAATTAAAAGCTTGCTCCTGCCAGTTGCTGAGTGTGCCCATCTTATGTCCCTTTGGCTGAAGGTAAGGACAGCCATATCCACATGACAAGAAGCTTTGGCAGGATGACAGGCTTTGAGGGCCAAAATTTCATCAGTAAGATCACATTAAACATTTACATGGTAAAAAAAATAAGATCTGGAACTAAAATAAAAAATCAATAGCTCTATCTACCAATACACAAACCTCTTCATTTTCTTCACTTCTTCATTTTCTTGCCTTTGTTTTGATCTGGGTTTTAAAAACATGCTGAATTGTGGGAAGCTGTTCCAGACCTGCACAATGAAAATGCAGTTACAGAATTGCAACTTAGCTGTTACATACAGGACACCAACCTTTACTGCTGCCACAAACAAACTTCTTGGCAAAATTTGGAGAAAACAAAAAATGTTATACATGAGTAGAAGGACTTGATACCTCAAGGAGAAAGCTTATTTCTGTATCAAGCATGTTCTTGTCAAGAACAGTCTAGAGAATTTGAGACAACCAATGGACTCCTAATTTTGAAATGATGTCAAATTCAGAATACAGAAATAGTAATGGGATGGTAAGATCATGTAATCTTGTCATACAATACATGTCATCTGCTGTACAGGGCATCCTGTGGTATTCAAATACATACCTACATTTTATAATCCCTGAGAATTCATTTGATCTGTGGTTTTGTTTTTAAGGTTTTGTTCATAACTTGGAATGTTTTTTATGCTGTAATTGAGAAAGCAGCTTTTAAGTCATTCAAAGCAGAGACTACTTTGAGATAAGCAGGTTTTTGAACACTCTTGCTACTTCTTCTATTCATTGATTGAGGAATATCATTGGCAGGGATATGGTGAACATCAGTCAAAATCCTGGAAGACCTAGATTTCACAGGTGGTATCTGAATCACTGACCAGACATGATGGCATGTGACTGCAGAGACTGACAATGGGAGGAAACTGAAACACACAAACTTATAAAGCTGGAAGTTGATAGAGCAGGGAAGATAAAAAGAATATTGAATGATCTAACAAAACACACAGATTGCAGAAGCAGAGTCATTCAGGCTGAAAACTTTGTGAGTTTGATGCTATGATATAAAAAGATATAATAGTACTGGGACTGGAGTGGAACCTGTTGATTTTACTGTTTCAAAGTGATGTGTAAATTAAGATTAATGGAGAGGTAAACTTCAGTTCTGAACAGAAATGTAAAGGAAATTTTATTGAACAGGTCAGAGACACTGGGGACCACAAAGGAACTGATGAGAATATTTCTAAACATTGCTATGTCTCCACATTTTAGACAGTAATGGATGGTTGGATGGATGACAAATGAGAGCACAGTGTAGTACCAGGGAGACACATGAAAGCTACTATTAAAGAAAGTAGAAATGGATTAGCCACTGCCTGAGGAAATCAGATATCAGAGTTAGCAGTCAAGCCATGGAGTGGAGTCTACAGGGAACAGAGGAAAAGGAAGACCATAAAAGTTTATGCTAAAGAAGATTTGTCTGTCTCAGAACGATATCAAACAGCACTCTAAGAAAAAGATGAGTTATGGATCATCTCAGAGGCCCTAAGTATCTCCTAGATAAGTAATATTGGGAGGAGACTTGTGCAGTAGGCCTTTAGACAAATCTCTGTGAATTTCATTGGAAGATGGAGCTGTGTTAAACATGTGGTTTACATGTGTTCTCACAAGGGTGACACTTGGCTGTGCATTGATGATACACTGCCTGCTTAATTGATATCTGGTTGAATATATGGCTACTGTAATTTAGGACATCAAAAAAGACAATTTTTATTTTTTGGTCTGTGCTGCTACACTGCTGATGGCTGCTCATGTCCAAAGCAATTGTCACAGAGACACATTTCAACTTTTTCTTACCCTGTCACAGCAGTGACCTCACTCAGCTTTCCTTCTTTCTCTCCTCTCAATGACTCTTCTGTTTCTCACTTTGTTCCACACCAGCCAAAGTTTTTTCTCAGCCACTTGTTTCCCCTTTACTGTTTTCTCTCACTGCCTTTAAATTTTGTTGTGACTAAAAAGCAAGAACCACAAAAGACTTAAGTTATATGGAGGGGAGGAACAGACACAAGTGGGAACCAGACACAAGGACCTGTACCTTCACACGTTTTGTGGAAGATACAAGTCACTTTCCTTCATGGAAAGGCCATGCTTCCCTCCTAGAAATCTGCAGCAGAAATTGCTCTCGGGGGGAAAAAGAGAGAGAAATGTTTTGTAATCCATATTGGCACAAAGTCAGGTAGTAATTAGTTGGGGTGAGCTAACCAAAACATCAAAAGGAACTGTACAGAGCACACACATAGCTTTCCTGTCAAGAACCTTGCAGAGTGATTGTACTGTGCCTAGTGCTTACGAGCCCAGGATACAATCCATCTAACCAAAATACAGTCTTTCATCAGGCATGCTACTGGTACTAGACAGATTTGGAATTATTGACATTTAGAAACTCATTTTCAGAGACAGGCATCAGCCAACAAATATCTAAGCCAAAGAGACTATTGTAATGTGCAAAATAAATAATGTACACAGTGAATTATTTATTAATTAATTAATGTTGTCATAAATAAGCTTTTACTGCTGAGCCTTTGAAAAAGTGTAAACTCATCTAAGTAAAAGACAACCCAAGCTAAAAGGAAGGGAAAATTATTCTGGATATTGAAAGTAGTGAAGTAAAATGTCCTAAAGAACATTTTTGCTAAACTTCCTATGCTGGAGTCCACAGAGACTGGAGCTACCAAAATACTGATGAAAAAGATGGTGTCTCTAGTGTAGTGATTTATCAAAATACTTCACAAAGTTCTTAACATACATTGGTAAGAAAACAGATTCCTCAATGTAATTTCAAACTAGTTATCCTAATATCCACTCATCTTTAATTGCCAGTAACTTCACTCAGGACTTGCTAACAGTTTCTGTTTTAAAGAGTAGCAGTGGCACAAGTATTTGTTAATGCAAAGCTTTTTTCCTTTAAACACACCACTATTAAAACAAGTTTCTGTAAAGTGTACAGTTTTCTTACCTTGGAGCTGCTTACAGACAGTTAAGCTCTTCATTTCCTTGTCTGCTAAACTCATAGTCTGAATGATTCCCAACTCAGTCTCAAAGAGAAATATCCTTCAGCTCAATTTTTGGAATCATGGTTTTTGGGTTTAGGGAACTCTATTCTATTACAAACCCCCACAGCAATGCAGGCAAAATAGGAAAAACCCTGAAGTGAAGTAGACCCAGCCATTCCTTGACCCCACTAAAAGTAAGCTTGATACATGAAGACTTAGCTGTTGTGGCAGTTTCCATGGCTAACATATTTCCTTCCTAACATATTTTCTGAGGAATAGCATCTGGTGGAAAATAGTTTCTTCCTCCCACAAAACTACAAGACTTTGAAATCTTTCCTATCCTGAGCTGGATGAAACCCAATATTTTTTGAAGCAGTTTGTAGAAACCAAGAGATGCCTCACCAGCCAAGAGCCTGGTCTGAGGTGTTCAGCACTGACTGTCCTTCTCCCTGGCCTAACAAGACATTCGTTTCACCTGTCCCAAGGTGAGAGGAACCATTAATAAAGAAAAGAAACAATTATGTGTGCAAAATGAGCAATTTTCTATAACAAACATAAGAACTTAAGAAACCACCCCAAACACATTCCTTATCACTCCCCAACAGAGAGAACACTTGGGAAGTGAGTGCTGTTTCTTTAGCCTGGAGCTGGCTGGGTCCAACCTCAGGCTTTTTTCTCATTCCAGAGGAGGGCTCTAACCCCAACCAAATGGGATATTATGACAAAATAGCCTGATCTGTCCTTACAAATATGCCTCTTTCTCTCCCTTAAAATAAAAATGAAAAAAGGGGGAGGGGAAGGGAAGGGAAGGGAAGGGGAAAGGGGAAAGGGGAAAGGGGAAAGGGGAAAGGGGAAAGGGGAGAGGAAAGTAATTGTTTACATACACATCCTAGTGAAAGATTCTCAAGCCTGACCAGAGCAGGCAATACCTGATCAAAAGCATTTGGCTGCAAAATTCATGACCAACTCTATTTGAAAATTGCTATTCAGAGGTAGCTTTAACCACCACCACTGCTCTCTCTGGGCTCCTCGGTGTTTGTTTTTCCACATCCCCTGGTAAATTTGCACAAGGGTTCAAGGTCCGCTGCCGTGCGTGCTCCCTTTGCCAGCCCCGTTTCTGTGGTGTGTGCAGGAGCTCCGGGTGACCTTTGCAGTCCCATCCCGCTCCCCCCGCAGGGCTGGGCCGGGATGTTGCCAAGGGACTGCCGATCTCATGAAGCAATGCGGAGCCGCCGGGGCTGCCTGACCCTCCGGGACAGCTTTGTCACTTGGCCCCCAGCACGCAGCTCTGGGCGGATATGATTTCTTGGCTTTGCCCCCAGCACAGCTTTCCTGCCAATTCCTCCGCATTTGCATTCTGCTGGTGCTCCCAATAGAAAAGGCGCTGCTCCCACCAGCGCCGGCCACACCTGCTGGTGGGTCACAGTGGCCCAATTCACAGCAAAAACCTTCCCAAACTTCAGCCTCCCCTACTGCACCTTCTGCAGCTGCCTTGAGCTCTGTGGTGATCTCTCCCAGCACAAGCCCCTGTTCCCTTTGCCCCTCTCCCAATGGCACATTGCACAAGCCAGCATGTCTACAAAAAACCCTACAGAAGAATAATTTTAGTCTGCATTAGTTACTGTTGTGAATGTAAAGGGAACAGCAAAGGAAAAAAGAATCTACTTAACTTTCAGATCCTTAGTAACAAAAAATTTGTAGAGTGAAGTAAAATCAGACAACTAGAGTGAGGTGAAATCCACAGTGGGATCAAGTGGTTGGCAGTAACTAAATTAAGAAGATATAGCTGAAGAAACACAATATTTTAGGCTTGATTTTCATCAGTAGATAGAAGCAAGTATGCATGGAAAGTAATCCAAACTCATTGTGCACCAGCTGCTCTGAGTGAGCACAGTAAGGCCAGCCCAGGCACTGGTACAAGTTGTACACAGCCCTAGGACACGGTCTATCCACCAGTCACTTCTGGCTGCACTTCTTCACACCACAAAGGCAATGCCATTACATGCAGTCTTGCTTTTACTCATATTTATTTTGGTTTTCTGTCTCCTTTTCCTTAAATTCTCAGTCTGCAACTTAAAAAAAGGATTACATCACTTGGTACAATGTAATTAGCCTAAACAAGGGAAATTGAATTTACTAGGAGGAAATCCTGGTTTTGCTCTAATGCTTCCTGCTTGTTCTGGATATTTGGCTCAAAAAGATCACAGGGAGAGTACCTGATTCATCATCAGTATGTTTTTCCTTAAAAGCTCTGGACATCAAATGTATGCCTTTACTTTCCTAATCACCATAGGTATTTATTCATAGCCTTACTGACTGGCATCTAATGACATCAAAAACTCAACTTATAGCACATGACACCCACAGTTTGCCCCAATGGCCTACACCAGTTTCAGTAGTGCTGCCCTGCTTTATTAGCCCACCTTTTTCCTGAACTAGCTTTCTTCCCTTGGTGCTGCTCACATTTCAAAGCACACAGATGCTACAGGTGAGGTATTCAGCCCAGCTTCATCTCCTTTACCTCCTGCAGGGGGTTCACCTCACTGAAGAGGCTCAAAACAGGTGAAGCAAGGGTGGATACAATGGGGGTAGGAATTGGGGGAGCAGTTTCTTAGCATCTTTTGTAGAAACATGTTGCATTGGGGTGCAGCTTGCAGCTGGCCAGCTGTGCTGCTTCAGTGACCCATGGAGATTTGGGATGTACCTGTCTATCTCACACCAGCGATGGCAGTGAAGGTAGACTCCCCTGTGCAGGTTTATGTATGGGCAGCAATGCAGAGAGCTCTGCTCCAGCTGCAGACTTGTCCAGAAACAGGTGTTTAACCTGTGTGAAGCCAAGACATGAGGTTTATTACCAAAGGAACCATAGGCCATGGTTTCTCTGCTAGGTTCCTTTGTCACCCTCTCCCTAGACTCAGCATGGTTGCTTGTAGAGAGGCAGCACAGGATCTCACCACACTTGTTCTCAGGTAAAGTGATCTCAGCTTCATCAGTCTGGCTTTTCCAGAGGTGTTTCCCACTTCACCTCACCTCCTGTGTTTTGTTCTGCACAGACTGTGACAGGATGTGTCCTATCACCCACTGTCTGTCATACTGTGCTCCAAGGCGTTGTCCCTCTGGGATAGACTGGCAGTGACACAGGAGAATAATCTGGGAGACCAGCCTGTTTCAATCAGTATCAGCCATGTCCCAGTGCTGCCCAGTGGCTCTCACATGTTGATGCTTTTCTCAAGACCCCCTGTGGTCTTAAGAGATACCCTCCTCTGGATCTCCCGCCCCTGCTCACACCAAATACAAAGCTAGGGAATTTTGGATGGCACTGCTCAACAAAATTGGTCTCCTGCCATGCCTTGCTGCAGCCCTGCCCTATTCACACATCCTTGGCAGTCACAGTGGCCCCACACCAGGCAAGGGGTGTTTGCTGTCCAGGGGTACCCTGCCCAGCCTCTCATTGCTCAGTGATGCTGCATATATTTCTCTTGTTGCATGGGAAAAAGCATTAGTCTTGGTGTCCTTGGGTTTTTTTTTATAGAAATACATAAGTTTGGACAAAGGAAGTTAATCACCTTTTGCTAAAAATAGGGATGACTGCAGCACCGACCTAGCAGCAATGTAGATCTGTGCTGATTTAATGTTAGGGCCCACTCTTGGAAGAACAGCTAAATATTCCAGCTTTCTAAATGTTAAGATACATGTCTAATCGTGATCTATTTAGAGAAAACAGTTCAGACATCTAATACACAGCCAAAAGTGAAAGGTACTTCCTAAAGTCTTGGGTGGCAAGCAGACTGCTGCCTATCCCTATGTCCTAGCACTACTCACAGCCCCCCAGCCCAGTGATAAGTTTCAACATTTTCTGCCTCTACAGCTGAGCTTCTTTATCCTGGCTCAGTGCCACCATGCTCTGCAGTTTGATGAGTTTATGCCCAGGAAAGGCAGAGCTGTTTCAGGGTTAGAGTGTCTGAGTGAGGCTAAAGACTCCAGCACAAATCTCCCTTCTGCCTCTGCTTTTGCAGAGCATGGTGAGCCCAAATAGAAAGAGTTAAACTCATTTTGTTTCTACCACTGTACTCATAAAGAGAGAAAAAATGGGGAGTCCTCTTCAAGGCAGTTGAAAAATTTGCAGATGAAAAGTTCTATAGAAGTGTAGAGAAATATAATAATGCTTTCTAACTATCTCTTGGTAACAGAGAGATGTAAAATTGATGGATTCTAATTTGAAGTGATAAGTTGTAAACATGATTTTTTTCTAGGTAAGACTTTTTAAAAAATTGTCAAATTACAATACAAAGTATTGAATTGCATAATATTGAAATATTCTGAGCATAAGATGCAATATGACACAAACATCCTACTCATGTCAACTTAAACAAATAATCTGCATTTTGAGATCTTTTTCTCTGCATGTATCTACAAACTAAGCAGTGACCAGGCAGCTGTGCCATGTGTCAGCAATGTGAAACAGGTTCTGCCCCTCACACCTGATTTAGAAGAAAATGAGGTCAAGTATTGCCTTACCTCTGGGAGTCTGCCGTCCAAGACATTCTGATGCCCCAGAATTAGGTAGAACAGCAGGTGCAGATCAGCAAAAAAAGCAAGAAACAAAAAATATTTTCTAGCTGTCTTGTGTGTTTTCTCTGGAAAAAGCACATTTAGGTTGCTCTGCCAACAGTCAGGCATGTGCATTGTGTAAGGCTGAGTGGGCCTGGTGGTTTGCTGTCACCAAGTATGGACAGAAATTTGTATTGTGAATAGAAGATGGGCTGCCCAGAGATTTTCTTAAGGGCTTGTTCTGCAAAGCATGTCAGAAGTGCTGCTCTCTTTCTGCGTCCAGATGATCACAGCATGAAGAAACTACTGCTCTGCATAGCTAGAGGCTCAAGAGGGTTGTAAAGATCATAACAATAAAATGTGAATCTTATCTTGTTGTGTTTCAGAGTAGCTGTTTGTGACAGAATATTGTGATAAAATCAACATATATGCTGTGCTGCAGACTGGGTAAGCATGATGCAAGACTCATCCTTCTTCTTGGTCTTTAGCCTTCAGAGGCAGTTTTGGAAGAGACAGCATCATTTAGCATCTTTAGAAATAACACCACCTTTGCCTCTTTAAACTAAGGTCTTTCTGACTTGTGTGATTGCTACTCATTTGGGGACTGAAACAGACTCAGCCACAAGAAGGTGTCTTTGGTGGGCAGGCCAGCAAAGGCAACCAGGATAACCGGTGTGGAATGCATGGGATGCCTAACCTTCCTTCAGTTCCAATGTTGCAGCTTCCTGCCTGGACAAATGAATAAGTCTGAGCCCAGAAGGATATCAGGTGTGTTAGCTCTGATTAAAACTATTACCTCTCATTGTAGATGTTGCCTCTCTAGATAAGGCACAGGCACAGCAACTGGCAATGGGATGTTGCCCTTAGAAGTGCCTGTAAAGACTTCCCTGGTGTGAGATTCATCTCATGTCTCTTGAGAGAGGGATAAATCCGTTTCTCAGATTTAAAGCAAAACTGAAAGTTTTGTCTATTCTTTCTAGCAAAGAATAAGGAATACAAACCCAGACTTGCAGCAGAGGCATTACATTTTTCTCTTCCAAATCAAATGATGCCTTTCCATAACCGTATCAACAGCCATAACAATGTCTGTAGACAAGGCTGGATTAATTCGTTAGCAACAATTAATGGAATCACATTGCAGAACTATCAAAATCCAGAATTGCTACTTTAAATTGAACCTCTCTTGAATTTTCCTGGGTGGTACCTTTCTTAATCTCTTGTTCCAAGTGAAAGGTGAAAAGTCTTTTTTTAAGCTTCACTTTATTACTAAAAATAAAACTAGCACAGATGAACTTTGAAGTATATGTAATTAAGTTTCATGTGATTAGAGGATCCAGCGTTGACAGGGACTCACTTTACGTAAGTGAAATGATGATGTTCTCAGCCAGTGCTAGTGGAGAGCAGGTTATTGATTGCTAACAGCATAAATCTGCTTTTGATTTGTAACATTGGTGGGTCACCTTGAAGAAACAGACTGACCTAATTTTAGGTTCGTATTTATGATACATCAGTTTTGATCTATCAGCACATTACAGTAAAGTTTAATGTTAAGGATTTCACTGAATTTTATGACAAATCCTAATACAGAAGCTGGAAACCTTGGGTTTCTAAGGTGGAAACTGTGTTTAGCTGCGTGCTATTTAAAGACTTTTGAAAACATTTTCCAGAGCTGCACTGGCCTAGGCTATTGCCTGGGAGCAAGTCTGCAGCTGCTTGCTTGCAGCACCCACTGGAACTGTGTTTCTTCTTGTGGGACAAGTTGACACCTTTTCATTTCATAGTGGTTTTGTTTTGCTGAATGCAAATAAATAAATAATGTTTGTGTGACAAGGGCCCCCCTTTGGTCCCGAGTGCATCCCATATTCTCCCTGGAGAGTCAGGAACCCGTCTCCTGATCCGCTGGTTACTGCAGTGTGGCAGCACTGCTGGCAGCTGCCTGGCAGCCCTGCCCTGTCCCAGCATTGGCACCTGTGTGCTGCAGGGAGCAGGGCTGTGCAGGGCCTGCCTGCAGCCTCCACTGCAGCTACACCCTGTCCTTAGCTGGGTATGTCAGCCTGCCAAACCCAGCCCCAGGGAGCAGGTGAAGAGCAGCACAGTTGCTGTTTTGCCCCACATCACGATGGAGCCAGAGAGGTTTTCTAGTACCATTACAGCAGTGGCTTTTGCTCCTCTGTCTCTATTGCCATAAAAGGAGGAGAAGAGCACTTTTCTACTCCCCAGAAAAACTGTGGCTAAAAACAAATGAAGGATTTTGAGTCACTCAGTAACAACGATGGGTATCAGATAGCATAAAGCAGAGATCACCCTGCTTGTCTTCTGCATTCTCTCTCAGTTGATTCATTGCTTTCTTTCAGACCTTTTCAAACTTGTTTCATGAACTAAGACTTCCACGATCCTAGTAATTACAATACATACAAAGTTTTCACCAAAACCTTTTCAAACCAAAAATTATTTATAATAACTAGAAACTTTTTTCTTCTCCAAGTCATCCAAAGATAATTTCTTGGACGTCTCTCATGGCTTCCACTTTCTTTTGGAGTTGTTGGCAACGAAGCACCTTTAAACACAAACTATTTGAAACAACATTACCATCTAGTGGAGAATATGATCCAGCACGGATGTGAATTCCTTAATGGAGAAATATACAGTGTGTGACTGTTGCACAAATGCTGAATTAGGAAGTCAATTAAATATTAATTTTGAAAATCAATGCTTGAAGTTAGCTGACTTTTTCAACAGAGAAGTAAAAGAGTCTTTGAGTCATACTGTACTGTAGATCAGTAATATTAGAAATGCAGGAAATCAGTATACGAATCTCTAGATTAGTCTTAATTCCCTAGGATTTTCAGAAGAAAACTTGGATATTTTGATAAACAAAATGCAATTACTCTATAAAAAATATGTAAAAATTAAAGCCTGAATTTAATCAATATAAATCAAATCCAAACTTTCATCTTTCAGGTTGGTGTAAATGGAAACCTTGAGGCAGACTCAGCCACATGGCTTGTCCTGGAAACTTCCTTAGGCCTGACCAGCTGTCCTTTCCCTGTCCATCCCCTTGTGTGCAGGCGGTTCAGTGTCTCTGGTGCTGAACACTGTGCATCACTTCCAGTGTGCAGGACAGGAGCTGGTGATCAGTTTGGCCAGCAGCAGAGGACAGGACTTTCCTCTGGTCACAGGGCTTTCACTTTCTGCACCTCCACCCTGCCCTTCCTACACTTTCTCTCTAATGCTCAGTTTGTTTATTGGGTTTCTCAGTACTGTGTCCCACCAGTTGCTTTTCCTGCACAGGCTTTGGTAAAACAGCCAGTTTCAGGCTGTTTCAGCATTCAGTGGGGCCTCCACAGTGAAGCACAGCTCTAGGAGTGTGCATGTAACAACTCTCTTAATGTCTGGTCTCATCCTGACCTACCATGCTTCTTCCCTCATTGCCACATTTACTTCAGCACTGTGGCTGAAACCAGTTTCCACTTCTAGACTGGGCTAGCTTGTCAATCCTCTGTAGCCTAAACCCCTCTGATTTAGGCAAAAGTTACCTGGTAGGAAAACACACAATCCTCTGGGAACACAACTTTTTACAGTGCTCAAATGCCAAAGTAGAAAGCTTGACAGAAAAATCATCCTCCCATGATGAGGGCCACACTTTCACTTGTAGAAGGTTGCCTAGAACAACATGCACACGTGTGAAAGGTCACACTAGGAACTTGGTTCAGCTCCTCCACTTTCCCTGCTGCTCTGTACAGCCCCTGGTATCACTGAGGAAAGCTGCATCTGGTGGGAGTTGCTGTCTGGAGGGCACAGAAGCACTCTGTGCAGCACAGCTGCAGTGGTTGCACAACACTGAAAACAGCATCACAGCACCTCCTTTGCTTGGGGTCACAGTAGCTGCCTTGCTTTGGAGATTACAGGCTTAGGTCTTAAACTCCAAGGGTAATAAACACATTGAAAAGTAACCCAGCAACAACAACAGAGCCCCTCCCCCAGAGGCAGTTTGTTATCTGAAGTAGGGATAATCAGGGTGTCATAATGGAATGGATGATCAAATTCCTCCCTGGGGATAAATTTGGGTACTTTAGTATCAGGAATTAAAAGGAAAATAAAATGAGACAATAAAATACCTGCCAGAAGTTTTGTGAGTTTTCTTTTTAGAATCAAATTTCTTCCCCTCTGATAAGATGCAGCAGGGTAATACTTCAAAATTGTTGGTGTTTCTTCACTTACATAGACAGTACATGCTAGTCTGAGATACAGAAAGTCCTTAAAACTTGCAATTAAGAATATCATTACAATCTGCCCAGGGTATGACAATACTGAAATCAGCCTGAAATTTGTGATGGGCCTGGGTATTAGACCTGTTTAATTTTTAAACCTTCTCCAGTAACAGCAATGGCTACATACCCAGGCTAATTGCCTGAAGCTTTACAATCCTTTTGCAAAAGATGGTTGGAGAGAGCTGGAAAAAGCTCTTTCATTACAGCCAGAAAATAGGAAAAATGGCCAAATGAATTAAGGCAAGGGAATGAGTGTGGCATTTTCTTTGTGAAATATGCAGTACATTCTTTTCACAATTCTATCTAACCTCCAGTGAGACTCATAACTGCTTTCTTTTGCTTCCAAATTAGGCCAGTTTGGTATCCAGTGAGAGCATCAGACTAGATGTCCCGGGGTTTGTTAAACTAACACAGCTGACAGCTCATGAGTGCGTACTTTTAAATGTTGCTTGCTTTTAAATGTTGCTCCTATCTTTAAAAAATGCAGCCATGATCTGGTCTCAGACCAGTGCCTTGCCTATCTATGTAACAGTGGGGACTGAAAACAGGGGAAGATGGGTGGTCATGATGCACATAATTCCAGACTGGAAACTTCAGTGAATCTCGCAAGCCTCTATAGGGGAGAAAGAAATGCAGGTATAGGAGATTTTTTTGCATAGATGATGTTTCAGAAGAACAAGCTTAGGAAGGTTTCTGACTGGTCTTGATTCTTATAGTGGTATCGTGTCCAATGGAAACAAAATGTCCCAATGCAGTGGAAATTACATAATTGAGAATGAATAACCTATGTCATAACTACAGAATAAATCTTGGGGTGATAAAAATGACTGAAAAGACCTTAGGAGCCATGGCCATTGCCAGCAAATTTAATATGAGTTCCCAGTGGGTGCTGGAACAAGTATGTTATCTACAAACACAGAAATTAAGGACTAACCACAGGTATGCAGAAGACCAATGAAGCATCCCATACAATTTCTGTGCCTGTCTTCCTGTAATTATGAAAAATGAAAGGTTGTACACAAGCCCTTAACATAAATGGCCAGCAGCTGGTAAAATGCTTCATATTGCCTGCATGCTCACTGTACTTTAGTGAAGTCTTGAAGCTGACCTCAACTTCTCAACACTCAAGGTAAGTCAACATGGCTGACATGTAGCAAGCTCTTTCTGTACTCCAAGCTAGCTGGGCACAGGCCAACTCCAAAATGGGAATCATGTAGTGGCACGAGTTTGGGACTGCACTGAGCTCAAACTGACAAACTGGGCCAGGAAACAGAGCAATAAGATCTAACTACCTCTTTTGGAAGGCTTAGTATATCTCAGAGCTCATATCATGTAAGTTGGATTCTTGGGAATTGTGGAGATATGCCTTGAGAAATAGTGAAGAATCAGGAATGGAAAGGAGGGGCTGAATTTGGAACCATTCATCAGGAATGGTACATGGTCTAACTTACATCCTTTATTCCTGACTGAAAGAGCAAGATCCTGGTATGCATAAAAGGTTTTGGACTGCCCATGACCTCAGTTTCCTTAGGGAAGGGGGCTGGCAGTGCCAACAATTTCTGGGCAGAAACCATGCTTGGTAATGTGGGAAATCTGGGAGAAAATATAAAATCTTCTAAGAACTCCATTCCAATGGCTAATCTGCCTGAACAACAGCAACAACAACAAAATCTTTTGGCTCTGCAGGGTCTTTAATGTTTTGTTCTTGTTTGACCCTTCTAGATCAAACTGTCATGGAAAGTGAAAAAGTCATCATCTCTTGACACTTGCTAGATCATATGCTGCTGGTTTTCCAGAAGAGATACTTCACCAAAATGTACAGGACTGGGATTAGCATAGAGTCAATGACTCTCGTGGACCTCACAGCTCACAGAGGAAAGTACCTTAGTCCCCAGTGACGTTTTTTCCTCTTGACTGTTTGGCTCATCAGGACAGGGTGTTCAAGTGACAGATAACAGAGCTTGCAGATGTTTGGCTTATGTCTGTGTTGTGTGCATGTCCCATCTTTATGTTGCAAGATAGAGTAGCTGGTGGGAGGGGAATACAGAAGAGGGAAAGTATTGTATAACCTTCTCTCTGAGGGAATTTTTAGTCACTGCAGTAACTAAAAATTCCTGAAATTCATAGCCCACAGCAGTGAGCTGTTGCAGGTTTTTTGCTGGGATTTCTCTGGAGGTCATACAAAAGGTTTGGGTAAATCCCTGCTGTCAGCTCTTTTCAGTGCTTCTGAAACACTCATTTCCTCCTTCTCACACATACACTTATGTTCATTTAATCATAGAACTTCCTACTTCTTTTTTAAGCAAAAGCTGACAATGGAAGTTTTTATCTTTTGTTGAGGCATGAAGTTTTTGAAAAGGGGGAACAAGGATTTACTGTACTTGCAACAAAAACTCAGTAAATAATAATTAGCACAGATCCACTCAAATGTCCAAATATATACTCCTTAATTTGTCCACAATTTTAAGCAGCTGTTGCCTTAATTTGTACCTATTTAGTCATGTCTTTTAAACACTGGCCCCCAGTTAAAATGGTATTGCTTTCTGGAACTGAGATGCTGCAACAAATAAAGAGAGAATCTGAAATGCTGGCGCTTTTTTTTTGTTGTTGTTGTTGTTTCCTTTTAAACAAATGCTAATAATTTTGGATGCCTAAAGATATTCTGAGGATAGTAAATGCTGTTTATGCCTGCTTGATTTAGGCTAAAACTGACTTATTTTTCCTACCCTATATGAAACTTGGCAGCTACTAGAGTATGGGTAATGGCTAGCTATGGCACCTTTCATGCCAGCCAGCATATCTAAGCCAGCATGCAGTAACACTGAAGTCAGCAGCTATATATGACTCCATCACTCTATCCCATTAGATCCTGCAGGAGCTGACTGGGCCACCTAGAGTTTCTGCAGCTATAATTTGTGCTCAGGCACAGTAAAACACCTACGTATGTTCTGTCTCACCATCCTTTTTCTTGTTTTCCTACAAAGTCAGTGCATTAAAGCAATCTTCCTTTGACATAGTTTAGTAGTTTAATGCCAAACAATGAAATTAAGGTCAGAAACATGAGACTCAACAATAAAACACAAATTTGTGAGCAAATAACTTTCTCATTAAATGCAAGGCAAGATAACAGGTATCACTAAAAAATGGCTCCAGCAAGGGCTGTATAATAATAGATCAGCATCATGGATTGCCTTCATGTAAGCTCCAGCAAAGTTACATATTCTAAGTGTCTGTGGCTGAACTTGCTACTTAAATTATTTGATCTCTACATAGTATGGAAGCTTGTTCTAAGCATGATGAAAATGTCAGCACATCCCAGAGATATGCCAGAAGCTCTTGGAAGATATGGAAGATATTTTTGTATAACAAGTCTTCTTTAATTTTCCACTCTAGCAGATCATTCTGACCAGATGACTATGTTATGTAATCAGGTCTTGACTTTCTCCACTGTTTGAAAAGAACAGAACATTTTCTTTATCAGAAAAACCCTGCTGACACTGAAGCCTGCCTTTATGAGCTCCATCAGGAACTACAAAAAACCTGAAGGTTTTCTGAGGCTTATCCCAATTATTTCACTATGCTCAGATTTGTATTGCCTCTCATTTGAATGGGTATTTGCACTCACCTCTTTATGGTACATCAGACATCCTACTGCAGGTCTTGAAAATGTCATGGCTTTATCCTGTCTGGCCCTACATGCTTTCTTAATAGTCCCATCTCTTTCCATTTTTAATAAGCATCTTGGTTTTTCCTCCTCTCAAAATGAGCATAATGTCTATTAACAACTTGCTGGACATGTTTACTATATAGAATACACTTCAAAGGCTGTAGAATGATTCTGTACTTACATACTAATTACATTGCTATTTTGCCATTTGCAAGGTTCACTGCTCCTCTGTATCTGCTGGTTACCTCAGTCTCTAACTACTGAAACCACCATTTAAGATTCCTTACCAAAAAAATTCCAGAGACAATTGGTGTTATCAGGCCATTAAACACTAAATAACAACCACATTTCAGGTTTTGTTTGTTTGCAGATGTTTTGTGATATGCCCAAAAAGAAAACTGCCAATAATGAGCTGGGAAGACATAGATGTACCACTAATCCCACCAAGAATCTGTGCCTTCATGACCTCAAAATCCCAGCCAAAAGCTGACTCTTGGAGCTACTCAGCTCATCTTAACTAGTACATGGAAGAAACTCTCTTTAAGACAACCATTGCCGTGGCAATTTCAAATCTGCAACATTACAAGAAATGTCACCATCTACAGAGCCAACAACACCCAATGCATCAAATGCTGGAAACACAGATAAAAGATACTGTATATAGGAGTGTTTTTAGCATTCACTCATCCTGTAACAGCTTATGAAAAAAAAAACCTGAGAAAACTGAACTTGAAATTTCTTAACGGTGGTTAAACAGTCACCCCCTGCCCCTCCTTCTCCCTCCCCTGCTTCCAAAAGAAATAGGATGAACCAAATTGTAGCAAGGCATTTTCTTCCTGACGACCATCTTGATTAGAATGACTTGCAAATAACTCCTGAGAAATGGCAACTCGCTGCCTCTCTAGTAACAGAGGAGCAGACAGATACAAGATAATTATCATATTCTGCTTTTAGCTAGGAAATGAAAAATGTATTTTTATCTCCTTTGCAGACAAGCAGTCTGAAATGTTAACAAAAGGAAAGGTATTACAGAAGAGTTCTAGAGAGTGACAGAAAGAAATAGACATCTGGTTGAACCTAGGATCAATAGCTGTTGTCAGAACATTTTTGTCAGCTGTTCCCAATCAAAAAAAAAAAAAAAAAAAAAATTTTCCTAAAACCTCTTTGGTTCTGAAATGATGCATGAGGAAAAATCAGGGATGGGGACCTAGTACAAGCTTCTCCAGAAGCCCTATTTTAATAATTTCTGTTCTCTCTGCAAGAGGAGTTTCATAATCTTTCAGCATCTATAGCCCCAATGCTTTTCTAGCACCATGAAAACATATGATACTATTATACAGAAGGAAAAATGCATTTATACAAAAGAATAACTAGAGTCTTGTACATAATGAAGTCCATCTTGATTTGCTCTGGGTTATGCTGGAAAGGCCTACTTTGAGGTACAGAATTCTTGCAGCCTCAGGTTTGTCTAGATGAAAGGAACATTTTCCGGCAGCTACATGAGCAAATGTGTACCTAGTGATCCACCCTGATTTAGGTTATGTAAAACTTAGTGGGTGTAAGTTACACATGTGCTTTCTGAAGGCAATGCCTGGATTGCACTCCTGATGATTGGCCTGGCTGCCAGCGCTCTTCTCCCTCCCATGCACCTGTTCTAGCGAAGCTCTGTTGAAGAAAATGGGTGTGACACCATATAAACGCTGTGCAATGATCTAAGGTGCCTCAAGTAACCATGGCATTCATCCAGCTGTAGTCAAAATGTATTATTTTCATTTCAAGCACTTCTTCTGACGTCATCAAGACCAAAACTGTGTTTGCAAATACAGTGAAGCATTTGATGTGGAAAAGAACGTGAACATAGAATTTTGAAGCAGATGGGAGACTACTAAGGGCCGTGTTACACAGAGCAACCATTGTGCTGGAGGTGCCTAAGCTGGCTCCAGGAGAACAGGCTGGCTTGGTCAGGGAAGAGCAGCAGCATGCACAGACACCTAAACAAGCCCTGAGCAGCACAGCCCCAGAAACAGCAGCAGTGTAGATATGAAACCTAAGCTGTGTGTTGGGGAGCAGCAAGAGCAGGGCTGCTCTGAAGGGGACAGTGAGCCAGGAGCTGAGGATGACAGGCAGGCAAAGGGGACAACTTACTGACAAGGGGCATGCCCCACAAAGCAAGAAAAACCAAGCAAGGCAGGTCAACAGATCACCAGTCAAAGCTGAGTTCAAGCAGGAAAGCCAAGCCCATAGGTCAGGATCAACAAGCAAACAGCCAGATGCAGGTGTGGCTGCAACATAGCTCAGGCAAGGGCCAAGCACAAGAGATTCAGTTTAAAATGCATCTCCTAAAAGACGGTGGCAGCGTTGGAAGCACCTGGCTTTTTCCAGCTTTCTGTTAAATGACTGAATGCTGCTGGAGGCCTGAAGTGCCTCTAAGCCAGATGTCTGCATTATCTAATTAAGCAGTCAAATCTCCAGCAGAGAGGGGAATGTATTGAGGGCACTGACAGTATCCCACCTGACTTGGCTAAGAAGTGGTGTGCTCTGCCATTTTGACATACCAGGCTATTTTATTACAATGGAATTGCAGCACCTACTGTAGCGGGCTTGAAGTACAAAGAACTGGATTCAGTTCCTTGCTCCACTTAATGATGGAATAAGATTCCAAAGGAGAAAAAGCACCAGCTGTCTTGTCTTCTTTGCCATGCAGAGACTACTGTCCTTCATTCAGAGTCCTACTAGCTGCAGTTTTGTGACTTAAATAATGCAATTCTTACCAGATTATTGTTTGAAATAAATCCCAAGGATATTGATTGACTGCTGTGCTACAGTCCTTGCTGCTCAGGATTGCTGGCAGTGCCTCCACTCCAGCATGTGTCAAGCAAGAGCTGGTGGGTGCTGGGTATCTGCAGAGGAGGTACCTGGTAAGGACACAACATGCTTTAGTGGGACTGAGAGAGTTACTGTTGGGAGGGAGGAATAGCTGCCAGTAAAGGACCAGGTTCCAGGGATTGTGTTTCCCATTTTACATTGTTTCAGCAGCGCACTGCCTGACATACCAAGTACACCTTACAGATCTTCTGGAGCAATCTTTCAGAAAAACAGTAAGATCGTTTGACACGACTTAGATCTGGATTGCACTGGATGCCAACAACCAGTGAGAAACTGAAGTATTTGGTGCAAGTCATTGCACTTTTTTGTGACTCAATTCTCTCTCTAAACAAGGGAATTTGTGCCTTTATGAAAGTGCTTTGATCTTCCCACAATAGGCACTGTATAATTTCTCAGATTCTGTATTAAATAATGATCTCTGGAAATAGACAACAGGGCAAAATACAGAAGTACAACACCCAGGTACCTACCACAGTCACTCACACTAGATGGAAGAAAACCAAACCAGAACTGGGTGACCGCAACACACCACAGCTGGTCCTCCATACACGCAGTGCTGTTCACTGCAGAGGTTTCAGAGATCCTGCCTTTTTCTTGTTCCACATGTCAGCATTAGTTCTTTCCACACTTCTGGCTAACCTCTCTCTGGCGTACTGCATCCATGTGATTCACTAGCACGCTTACACTGCATCCCTTGCTGCCTTTGTCATGCACCTTTGGAAGCCTAAGTTGCACATACCAATGAACTCCTTCCCTCCTTCTTCACTGTTATTTCTTTACTTCAAAGGTTAAGCATCACTGCTGAGGATTTTTATCTGTAGAAGTGATATGGAGAAAATGTTGATTATTTCAACTTCAATTTTCCAGGAGTGGTTCATTTGCTGTTTCTGCTGAGGGATTCAAGGTATGGATTTTCAGGTGGCTTTTTAAAAAAATATTCTCTGAATCAGAAATTATTGTTCATATGGAAGACAGTATGTGATGATTTCTGGTACTCAGAAAATAGGAGATCTAATTTTACATATTCTGAAGGATGTTCAGCTACAGCACAGTTGGAGTATCAAGTATCTGGGACTAGCTCTAGGCTCTATTACTTCTTTCTCATACTTCTGGAAGGAAAAGCCCCGAGCTTTTACAGAGTTGAGAACTTGCTAAGTTCTATTACTTCCCTTCCGCTTTAGTCCAAAGCCTTTTAATGAGAATTGTGTCTAAGCCCATTACTAAGTGCACTTAGATGAGAACTAGAGACACTGTTCTCAGAAAGCATGACTGGTAAATAGGTAACAAGCAACTTCAGGCTTTTCTAACTACACAGAAGGACCTGTTTCATTGTACCAGGGAGTTAATGGAAATTAACAACCACTGTAGACAGTACAGTACTTCCAGGAGAAGTCTCACCTTATGTGGTTTTGAACTGGCACCCCACCCCACCCACTGTGGTTTTGTTTTTCAAAGTCAAAAAATGTAACAACATAGATTTAGGCATAGATTATTATTATTTTTATTGCTCTTGTTAAAAAGTCAGTGTATGAACTATGGCATTATGCTGTAAAAATACAACATTACTGAGTGATCTAACAGTATGAGTGAGGTCCATTACGACAAGATTTTAAACATGAAGCGTAAGCTTCACTATGGATTTCCAAATTAAAAAAACAAGCTTAAGAGGTAAATGGATTAATAATAACTGATGTATGTGGAATTTCAATACTAAATGAATACAAAGTGGACTTGCAAAAACCAAACATATAAAAATTGTATCCTGTGTGAATGTCCACTGTAACAAAATACTAGTGCCTATTAACTCAGTGCTTAGGGACTGAAAAAAACTATGGCAATATTTCTAATTCTCAGGCAAACTCAAACAACAGCATAACAATGGGTATTATTGCAAAGTGTTGCTTTAACTGGCTTGCAAACTACTCTTACATTAAGGAAAGTGAGACTTTTTTAGACATGCAATCTTATTTGAAAGATGCATTGCAAAAATAATGGTGTCCTAATTAGAACTTCTGTACCCTTTATGAAACAGTTTAAGAATATCTGGCACACCATGAAGCTCTTGAAATAACTCCACTTCTTCAGAAAAAGTCTTTACATTTCTCAGAGGATGGGTGGGCACAGAGTAGCAAATAAAGGGGAAAATAATGACAGTGGACATTACTTTCCCAGCAAAAAAGATGTCTTATATCACACAGCAGATCAGAAATAAATAAGATAAAATTAGAGGAGTCTGAATATAAATCCTAGAATGATGCTGCAAGAGTCACAGGCTTCAGCAAATAATGTCAGTATATTTTGTTAGGAATAATGCAATTACTATATACAGAATGCTTATCAGATAATGCTAACAAACAATATACTAAATCAGTGGTAGTTAAACAAGAAATATACTAAACCAACACAGTTAAAAAAAAGGAAGGCAACCCCCAGTTATGCATAGTTACATATGAAAATGTCCAGCTCCCTGGCGTCCGTCCAATGAATTGACACCTTCAAGCATCAGGAAGCATTCTGAGGTGTAAACATAATTAACAGAACCCAGCCAAGCTGTAGGGGAATTACACTGTCAAAAATCTCAAGTCTAATCACAAATCACCTGTAAATGTTACCACTGCATAGCTGCAATGGGGCAGTCATCCATTTACACTGACATATTTCTTCAAAAGACCTTCTAAAGGATGTCCTACTTAACATGGTGATGATCCAGACACAACCAAAAATGTGACAAACCCAAAGCACTTAGGTTTAGAAGCACTTACTGAAGAATCCATACCATATTTACAGTATATTGCGTAGGACTGCACACACTAGTAAGTTTCTCCTGTTTACTATTTCTTATGTGGAATCTTACTCCTCACAGCATTTCTACATACTAAGAAGAGAAGAGTCTTTTCCCCAATAAACCAGCTTCTCTGGTACGGAAGCCACCATGCCAATATCTTGCTTTGCCACAGTAAGGCGTGTACAATGAACATGACAACGTCAAATCCCCATGGATCATGACAAAATGACTCAGTTCTTCCCTTTGTTTCTTGCTCAGCTTCTCTGCTCCCTTACAACTGTGCAGGTCAGTCAGCAGCCAGTTCTTGTCTAGCAAGTAGAGGCTTCCCATCTCTATCACCCATCTTTTTTTGCATCTCTTCCACAGCTTTCAGCAGAGCTGCTCGCTCCTGCTCAAGAGTGAGAATGGACTGCTTCAGTTTGCCTTCATTGGTCAATAAAAGCTCTACTGTAGCTTCGAGGTTTTGGATTTTGCCATTAGCCACCTATCAAAGTAAAAAGATAGGAGGGAAGAAAGGATGGGAAGGGAAAAAAGGGTAAATTCATTAATGACTGAAACCATCTTTATTTTTTTAGATACGTGAATACATATAAAATACTTTAGAAATTAAACTCAGAATATAATGCAAAGTAATGAAATTAGAAAGTTACCAAATCTGCAAATTTTATACCGAAGAACTTCAGGTTAAGATAAGCATATATGGGTCAGTTGGGAGATATTTTTGGCCAGCCACACTCGTTGCTTTGCAAAACAAAGACAACTCAACATTGAGTCCAACAAACACCAGGTCTGAAGGCAAAGAAGAGGATTTAGAGCAATATGCAAATGGAAAACAAATTGTGGAAAATTTCAAAAACTCTCCCTCAAAAGGCTGCACATACTGACATTCTACTTCATGGTGAAACAAAGTATTAGATTGTTCAGACTGATCATGTGAGACCTGTAGGTACTGTGACAACATCAGATATCTGGAAGTTTCATCACTGGATAACATTTGGAGACATGAATATAGGGTGGTCTTTGCTTTCAGCAAAGTATTTGCCTTTCTGATAAACCCACTACCCATCATGTAATTGTGATGGGTTAAAAAGTTCAGCCTTTGGGGACAAAATACTGGGGACAAAGAGTATTGACCCACATTATTTGATGATGCATTTTCCTCCTATCAGCAATGGGTCACCTTCCACCCTATGAAACAAAGTCTGATGAAGCCCACCTCCAAGACAAAGGGATTGCTCCAACACCACAGGGTTAGATAGTTAAGTTCCCTGCTGTGATTCTAGCTGCTGGCTTGCCAGCACTCAAGTGGAGATGAGCTTCGTAATAAACTGTTTAAGTCTGTCAGGTCTATAGGGACAGGAGTGGGTGAAAGATCACAGAATCACAGACTGGTAGGGTTGGAAGGGATCACTGGAAGTCATCTAGTCACAGCCTCCCTGCTCAACCACGGTCCCCATGATATCTAAAGATACGATTTTAATTACAAGAGAAGAGGCAGTGTGTTGAATCAACTTTTCAGTAATTACAAGTATATGCTCTAACCACCCTTCTCTCACGAATTCTTCTGCATGTAAACTTTGAAGGCTAAAGTAAGTAAAACTTTTAAGTGGCTATATTTTAAATTCACTAGACCAAACATTAACCCCTCCTGTGATGTAGTGTAGGACAGTATCTTCTGAAAAGGTGTATAAATTAGTAAATTAGAATGTTAAGGATATATGAAATATAAATTGTACCTGCAGTTCTTCCAGAAGATCAAAGTTTTGTTTGCGCAAGCTACTGTTTGCCTTTTCTAATTTATCCAGTCTCTGATTGTCATTTAAAGATGAATCTATAAGCTCATCCTGAAGCACATGATATTCAACTTCATAAGCTTGCAACTGTTTGGCAATATCCATTTCAAACACCTGTTGTATATAAAAACATTATTAAGTGCTGTGCAGATCAAAAACATTAGTCTTTCAAGGCTTCAAAATATATTGATCTAGATCTAAATTAGATATTTAATCAGTGTATATAAAAAAAGGACTTATTTTTTGGCATTGACATTTCCTATTGTGGAAATGGCAAGCCCGAGGCAGTAGAGTGCAATACATTAGCATTGGATCTACTTGAAAACTTTGCTACTGATTCGCTGCCTGACTTAAGCAAAACTACTTACACTAAAGGTTTCAAGGGTGTGGACTTTGTAGGGTATTCCCCTTTTCAAATTTAATACATCTCAGTTGGTATAAACCCTTCCAGTCATACCCGGAATCAGTTATCAGTTCAGAAAAAGTGTGGTCCAAACTCATCTGCCACATGTACAAATGTAAGGCTAAGTAAAATAAAAGCTTTAAATAAAAAACAGTAGACTTTACTATCTTTATTTATGATTCTATAGTCTTTTTACAGACTGAAAGAAAATTATCTATCCTTACACTAACACACTTAACAAAGACATTATGTAATATCAAAATAGATTTCTATTATTGTTAACTACAAATCACTGAAACAAATGGTCAGTCTTATCCATGAACATTTAGAAAACATTTTATTTTAAAATCAGATAAATAAACTGAGATGAAGAGTGACCCAAAGGAAAAAACCTACTATATTCTTTTCCTTTTTCTAGGTTTTGGCAAGCATCTGCCTTCAAATTATTCGTAACTATGACTCCCATCTCCTCTACAAGCAGCGAAGAAGGTAGTAAATTAAAAGGACAAGTGTGCCAAGTCACAGAACATAGAAGAAATAAAAGTTGATTACAAAATGTATTTGAAAAATAGCCCAAGAATGGAAGTTCCAGGGTAATTCTTTATTTTTAAACCTCTTGTACTTTATTCATCTTGAAAATGAGTCAAATGTCAAATCACATCTTAAATACCTGTTAAAAGTAACAGGAACATTTGCCTATTTTATTTATCTGCTCTGTCTACAAAACTTTAACTACTGGTTAAAGAAAACATCGGTTTATGAAATGTTTCTGTCACATGTCCAATAAAAAATTATCTCATAGTTAAATGACAGAAGAAACATATACACTGGGCATCTATGCACAGAAGGAATACAGTTTAATTCAAGTTTGATTACACATAGGGAATTTTAATTTTCTGTCAATCTGAGCATCTCTGGAGAAGACACCCTGTTGAAATTTCAGTAAAACAAGCAGTGCAATTCAGCAGGGCAGGGTGTTAGTTCATCTCATGACCTCTGCCACTTCTAGCCTCTGTGCTCCTGAAGAGGGAGGGAAATCCCTGCTGTCATAACCAGAGTATCAAATCTGAAAGAAGGGAAACATGAGGCAATAAAAAGTTTAATTTGTAACCTAGCCAACTGAAGGCATGTTAAGGCACAGAACCGAAGGCCATGCTGCAGAAGGATGAAGACCATGGGGATTAAACCAGGAGCTGTGTATGGACTGTGGGCTGGTCTAGCAGCTGTTCTCTTCAAAGTCAGCCCTGATCAAAGCAGGGGAACTGCTCTTCATTCTACTCACTTCTACCTACCCACTTCAAATTTAGAGCAGTCAGGGCTGCCTAAACAGAGCATCCCTTGCTCCTTCCACTCAAAGCACAGGGTTTTCTGCAGGCCACCTAAGCACTGCAGGTCTTTCAGCCTGGCAGGTAACATACAACATCCTTCTCCCACTGGAAATTCCTTGCTTTCCTTCCCCTTACACAGACTTTCTAGTCCTCATCTCCTTCCTTTGATAGTAAGCACTAGGAGTCATTTTTCTGGCCCTAATGTGAGCTGTGTCCCCAGGAGCTTTGCTGCCAGGGCTCGGAGGGAGCCCCTGGCCAGCCCTCTGCAGAGCACTGTGCTGCTGCTGCTACTTTCTTTATCAACCCACAGGCCTTGATCTCCAGCAGCCTTTGGGAGGTTGTCAGCATCTGTGGTTCTGCACAGTGCAGCCCCTAGGTTCTGGACCACAAAGGCCTTCAGAAAAACTGGCTAAAGCCCATCTTCTCTTTGCCTGGTGCAGTTTAGATGTCAAGCATAAAAACACTAAGGGTTTTTAAGCAGGCAAGCCTTAATTAAAATAATTTCTGATTTTTTCATATTCCATAAGTATCACCTCGAGTATTCTGCTATCTTGGTAATACTGCATTTTCTTGTCTGCTGTTTAAAACAACTGTATCAAGGATTCCAAGTTTTGCTGTCTAGAGTCACAACCCACTGCAACTCCTGCAACATGGGTCACAACCCATGCACTCCTGACAGAATTACAAAGGTGCTGTTGGTACTTACTGGGGCAGCACCATAAAAGCCAGTAGAGACAGAGTCAATGTAGGGAGGTTTCTAGTTTCATTAAGTAAGGGTAACATTTGTGATACTGTTAGTCAATTATTGCTTCTGATATGCAACTTGGAAGGCAAGATTCTAAGGTGAAAAATAAATAATTTTCACTAAAGGCTTTATAAAGCGACAATATCCAGTGGTTACAATGCCATACAAAGCTACTAAGTCATCTTAGTTTACAAGTCATCTGCTTCCAAAAGTTTTCAACATCTTCCAAACTACAAGAGAGCTCTCAGGTTGAAGTAGCTGTTCTGCTTTTTCTATCAAGAACAGGAGCATTCCTTTGCACACCACTGATGTGTTCAGTTTATTTCATACCTGACTGATGGTCTTTTCCATCTGTACCAAACCCAAGTTGGGGAGAGTGCTTTTAATAAAATCAACAATAGTTTCTAGATTCTCATGCTGCAGAATCAAGGGCTTGTGGCTTCCCAAAAGGCTTAAAGCCACTTTAAATATAGCCTCAGATCCTTGAAGAAAAAGCATATCTGTGAAAACAAGGAAAAAACAGGTTATATCAAGCAATCACATCTTTTGAAAAGAATATCAAAACAATAAATTGTCCAATAACAACAACTTCTGATAGAAGTGATCTGGAGATTAGATACACTGTGCTGGGCAAGTGCTTTTTGCTACGGCTTTAGAAGTTTTATAGGATCAAGATTATTACTGTGAATAGCACACTTGACTAACACAATCACTAATTTGTTTAGTGGGTTTTCACAAAAAAAAAAAGCAATTCAAGTTTAAGCTAAGTCTGCAATAAACTAGGTAATCAAGTTTATCAATGTTGCCACTTTTTATGCATGTTATAATTTAGTGGGCTGTTTTAATGTTTGTAGGAATATAAATCTGAATAGAAATCTAATCCAAATGCCCTTTAAAATTGTAATACAACAGGGAAAAAAACCTATACCTGAAGACACAACTAAAGATCTGAATTTTTGTTTTTTTCTCATGTGGTGGAAAAAGCCACAAAACGATGATACAACACTGAGCATGAGGCTAAATGCACATTTTCCAGTAGTTTCAAGTTTCAGGTGCACATGCTTATTTATGTGCCTCAACCACTTCTGTTAATATGCTAATAATGATACTAATAAGTGCCCTGAAATCTTACTCATACAGCTCAAGTGTAAATATTGCAGGTGGCCCTGCAATGACAGCACCTGGCATACCAAGCACACTGAAATCACAGTATACAGTGACTTTTCAATGTAATGCCCTTCCCTTTCTTCTCTTTTCCAAAGTGCCTATGTATTTATAGAGTAAAGAAATATAAGTCTGCAATAAAGGCATCAGACAAGAAACCAAATCTGTATTGCCCTCCATTTGACTTTCCTGCTACTCTAACTCAGAATCTGCTCCTGGTTTCATTGAAGGACTCACCTTGCTACAGACATAAGCACCTAACAAATGAAACAATACTGATAGAGGTGATAAAGGAATAGAAGATACTGTGGGGTTTTTATCATATTTCCTAAATATAAATTTACTTTGAAAGGGCTTCTCTCTTGTTCTTTCCCCACTTTGTATTTGAAGCTGTGATTGCAGCCACAATCACATACAAAGTAGCACAGTGGCACAAAAAAAAAAAAAGAAAAAAAGGTATATCTTGATATTAAAAAAAAAGAAAAAAAAAATATGAGTAAAGCAGAGAGGTAGAAAAAACCCACCATGCTGTAAGGGAAACAACTACTAGCAAAACTATAGTTATCTCTGATGTAGTGAAGAACCTATGAAAGCACTGGCTAACAGCTTTTCTTACTAAAACCAAACTCTATTTCCAAATTTGTATCATAATTAAATTCCCCTCTTTCACTCTTTAGCTTGCAATGTTGAAGCCGTAACTCTGTATGTCTCTCCAAGAAAGAAAAGCACAAATGAAAACTAACCACAAATCTCACACTTTTTCCCTGTTTGTCCTAAAAGGGGTGTAACATTTTTCAGCTCTGTGTTGAGCTGAATATGAACTCCAGTGGCAGAAATTATTAAAAAGTGGTGGCATCTGCCTCAATTCTCTGTTGAAACTCAAAACTATGGGAAAATTATTCATAGAGAAAGCTCTATATTAGGACAGGAAATACTGAAGAACAGCTAGAAACACGAAGTGAAAAACACGGAGATAAAAAGAATGTTTTTATGATTCAGCACCTGCCCCATAATGACATGCAGATTAACTCAAGGTGACCTAAAAGTTGTTAATTAATGTATGTGTGATTGAGCTGGTAATAACACAGCTGAAATCTCTCTCTCATTTAAAACAGCAAGTACTTAACAAAGACCTATTTGTTATCCACTCCCCATGCTTCATATTAAGTGGGCTCCCAGCCAACAACAATACAGTGAAGGTACCCAAATTAATGTCAGCATGATTGACAGTCTACAGGATTAAAAAAATCAAGTTTTATCTACAATCTTGAAACAAAATAAACACTGCTCTATCAAATCTCCTCTATTAGTAAGTGAGCAGGGGTACTAAATAACGCATCTTTCTTAACACTGTACTTTCAACAGCTCCTGCTCATGAGAAGTATTGAAAGTTTGGACAGAAATAAAAACTTAAAAGGAGTTTTGCTATTTGATTCATAAAACAGTCTAACCCACTTCTTTTACATACTGTCTGTTAGATGCCTGCAAAAAGCACACTTTATGGAAATCCAAAGGATTGGTCTGTAACAACTGTATAATTAAATAAGAGCTAGTTTCAGATACTAGAGGTTCAGAAATAACATGTTAGAAAATGGCAGTGCAATCTCAAACTGTTAGTAACCTATAAATCAGTTACTTCAGCATCAATATTCTTTCCTCTCAAGGGTTCTAGTAAATGAAGAATAAAAATTTGGATGTTCTGCAAAAGTGCATGAAGACATAGGTCAAAAATGACTGGATTTTAACTTGCCATGCTGCTAATGACAGCCACTGGCAGAGTGATAGCTCTAGCCTTTTTTATTTAAAGTTGTGTTTCAGAATCTTTAATATGGGCAAGGATGAGATTTTACTTTCTAATGTAAGAGAATGTCCAATGTTCCTAACCTACATAGCTCCAGTAAACACTGTTTTAAGGAAATTACTAAATACAAAGGAAATACTGAATTTAATGAAAACACTAAATACAAAACTGCAAGAGTTGGTCACATTGAACTTTCTCTCTAAAAAACATCAGAGGTTTTTAAGAGGCAACAGTTTCTGTCACACATGCTTTTCTCTTCTTGACCCAAAATCATACATGTGAAGATCATGCTTCCGTGCCTTCTATTCTAAGGCAAAGTCTTTGTTTTCTAAAGCCCTGCAATCCCTTCAATGACAGAGAAAATACTAATCTGACTATTAAGGCAGAAATCCAAATATACTGGATACACAAGGCACTTTTATAACCTCACTGCAGTCAACTGCTCCATTCAAATGCTTCTTACCATGTACAATACTATGAAAGATTAAGAATAACAAAAAGATGAGCTAATCATAAACTTGGTATATGACACTTGCATACAGCATTTCATGATTCCTACAATTTATTATTGTCAGCTACATACTTGTTGAAGTACATTAACCTGCTTTGAACTCTTCCAGGTAAAAAAACATGCTGTTTTCCCATGAGTTTGAATGCTAATCATGGGACATACAGCTCTTTTCACTGTGAATTTTTCTAGCCTTACTTTTAGCATGTCCTTCAACAGAACTGCTGTTTGTTCTTCTGGAGCTCTATATTACTATTTGTGGTAGACAGGACCATATTGTTTTTAAATCAGGAAAGTGTCAATATTAATCCACAAATAAATAATTTCTTCATTGCATCTCTTAAATGGGACTAAGGCAAATCAAACTAGCTTCTCACTAGAAGAGAAGAACTGGGGAGAAAGCTCCAATCCACCCCACTCATTATGGACAATCCAGTACCACATAATGAAGTTGAAAAACAAACAACTGAAAAGGAAACAACAAAGCATCCTATCAAACATGAATCTATGAAATATACATCCAGAAGAAAGCATCAAGGTAAATTTTTAATTGGCATTTAATTAAAAAGGAAAGCTTCTGTAGATTCTAAAAATAGGCAATAGATGTGACTTTAGAAACTAAATCCCAGATGATTCCAAACATTTTTGGAACTAAAATTGCCAGGATAAGAAACACAGTTTAAATGTCTTGTATTTCTGCAGAGTAAATCCACAATTACACTGCAAGGGCCATCTCTGTGTGTGTTTTAAAACATAATCCTCGAGATAATCTTCTGCTGACACTGCTGGAAATTATGATAGTGGAGTAAGTGGATATATTTCTCAGATGATGCCTTTGCCACATCTCTTTTTAGCTTGGAAATAACTAATTGTTGGTGTTGAAGTGTCATTGTCATAATACAATGGCTGCCTTCACGGCATCAAATTTTACATCTCTAGAAGTGGTTACAAGGTGGGAAAAGGTAACAACGAAGATGAAAAGACATTAGGGACTGTAGTTTACTTTCCTCGTCTCTCTTCCAGTTTTACTGACACACTGCACACTCCATAGGATGACTCCTGTTGTTTTTCTCCTGTTCACAGTTAGCAAAGTTTTTCTCCTGGATGTCTAAAACAGGTTGGATAATAATGCTGTTCCTAATAACAAGATTCCAAATGTAAGACTTCAGAAAGAACAGGGAGAAGTCTTATGAAGAATTACCAAACACTCTGGACACAAATCCAAGGGGAAACTGGGAGGCAAACATGGTGAGAAACCAGGGAGCAGCATAGAGGCTGGGGCCAATCTCATGTTCCTCTAGGTGGTTATAGAGATCTCGATGGTAGTCATGAAGAAGTCGAGACAATTGGTACATCTGGATCTGCATGGAATAAGAATAAATTACTAAAGATCAATGAGTTTTAACATTCATAATAGCGAAGACCATGATTCATACTTGTCAGAAACAGAGAAAGGTATTTGTCAACTGATGTTTGGATGAAATTGTGTGGGAATAAGAAATACTTGGAAGCCACCTAAAAGACACAGGATGGGTCACCTTTAAGCCTACAACAGGCTCAATTGTACAGTCACTTGAACCGCATTTGAATACTTATTTATGGTTTCCATAGTTTCCCCAGAAGTATTTTGATTTGAAAATCATGCATTTAAGATGATGTATTCTTTTCCTAGATTATCCTTCCCTATTTTTAAGAACTCAGTATAAGTTTAGGCTTTGACAATGCTAGCTGTATTGCATTATTATTATTTAACATTAGCATCCTTTACTTAAAAAAATAATGAAATCATACCTGTAAAATTGTCATGTCAGGACGATACTGTTTTCTCAGGCCCATGTCAAACATAAGAAACTTCAGCATTTTAAAAGCATCTTCTTCACTCATATGAAGTAGTAAAACTCCTGCTACAAAACTGAGGCCCTGGCAATATCCTACTTCCTGGTCCAGGAGTGAATAGGCCTTCAAAATATTGTAGAGTGACAGCTGCCCAGCTCCCAGCTGTGCTGAGAAGTATGGATGTGTTGGAAACGTGCGCCCTGTGAAAAGAGCTGAAGTTAGTGACTTAAACTAAAAAATAAACAACAAAAATCCCCAAATCCTTGTCATGTTGTCAAATTAAACAGTCTTTCAAAAATGTAGATTCTTTTGAGAAGTAGATTTTGAGCCAACCCACAGGAATACCATAAGAATGTTAACAATACAGAACAATTGACTCTTATACTCTACCACTGTTTTGTTACAATCATTGCAAAGTTCATTTAGAAACTGTCAGGGGGTGGGGAAAACCTGTTATTTGGAACATCTGAATACCTGATTCTTAAGACTGGCCCCTGAACAGTTTATTATAAGTTAATAAACTATTATAAGGATTATTATAAGTTGTCCTAATAAGGACAACTATTAGGATCCAGGCACAGACTTAGAACATCTGAACTACTTGGGATGAGGCCCCTTCCCTTTATTTTTTCTTTTTGTCTTTTTCATCTAAATGTGTCTCTTGTCACAACCATCCTTACCTTTGTCCCTCCCAGTCTCTATTTGCTTTTTTTTTTCCTGCAGCTGTACAATACAAATTGTATAGCTGGATATCAGCTATGATATATGCTATATATATATGTACATATTTTATATATATATATATGTGTGTGTGTGTGTGTGTGTGTATATGTATATGTATGTATATATATGTGTGTGTATATATATATATACAAATACACACATATTATGTGAGAGCACAGCTAATCGAGGCAGCCAACAAACACAGCATTTAGTGCAGCCATTTCTGGGTTTTGTTTCCTTAAGCTTTGAGCATACAGAGACTATGTCCAGGATCAGCAGGGGACTCCTGGAAGTGTGAGGGTACTGCTGCTGGCTGCCAAGGCTGATGCTAACCAACCCCTTGTCAGTTGTCCTTGATGACAAGATGCCTGGAGCCTTTGTTCCAGCTGATCCCTTGTAAGCAAGGGTCACTGGTGACCTGGGCAATGGGGCAGAGCACACCCTCAGCAAGCCTGAAGGTAATACAAAACTGTAAGGAGTGACAGATACACCTGATACCATCCACAGGGACCTCAACAGGCTGGCCAAATGAGCTGCCAGGAACTTTATAAAGTTCAATAAAGTGCAAAATTCCTGCACTTGGAGGGAACAAATCTGTGCAACAGTATTTGCCACCCATCTGGAAAACAGCTTTGCAGAAAAGGACCTGAGGTTTCTGGTGGTCACCAGGTCACACATGAGCCAGCAATTTGTCCTTGCAGCAAAGAAGGCTGATGGTATCCTGGGCTGCATTAGGAATGCTGCCAGCAGCCGGAGGCAGCTGATCCTTCCCCTCTAGTCAGCACTGGTGAGGCCACATCTGGAGTGCAGTGCCCAGTTCTCTGCTCCCACTACAAAAGAGATACAGCCACACTGGAGAGAGCCCAGCAAAGGGCCATCAGGATAACAGAGGGACTGAAGCATCTCTTCTATGAAGAGAGGTTGAGAGAATGGGGACCGTTAAGACCAGAGAAGAAAAGGCTCAGGAGGATGTTACCAGTGTGCACAAATATCCAGTGGAAGGGAATGAAGAAGAAGAAGCCAGGCCCTTCCCAGTAGTGCTCACTGACAGAACAAGAGGCAATGGGCACACATGGAAAACCAGGAAATTATAAAGGTGGATAGACACTGGCACAGGCTGCCCAAAGAGGTTGTGAATTCTCCATCTATGGACTTATTCAAAGGCTGAGCAAACATGATCCTAAACAGCCTGGGCAGACCTTGCTTTGAGAAAGGGAGATTTGGACTAGATGACCTCAAGAGCTCATTTCCAATCTCAACCACTCTGTGATTCTGTGAACAAAGACATTAAAGACTTAACCTTTACAGATTTAAAAAAAAAAATTCCAAAGGCAAATTTTTCGCTTTCAGGAAAAACCCTCCCCCTATCAAACTTCCTCTGTGAAATACCTCAACAGAGGAGGAATTTGAATACCTCTTTTGTTCTAGTATTAAGTGGAGCTTGTTTTATGGTTGCCCACTTGTTAAATACCACCCCACCCTTTAGCTCCTGGAATGCTGCTGTGCTGCCAGATAATATCAGAACTCCTGTTACAAGACAAAGCCTGGGGCAGAGTTCTTCTGCCATCTGGTAGTTGCTCTACCTGTCACATGTGACATGGCATTCAGTTCTGAGTAGGTCTCCCTTGCCAGGGTGTCAGAGTTGAATGCTACAGAATAAGTATTTCTAGCTTTCAAATGAGAAGGAGCTTGCAGTCCTCTGCTTGAAGTACAAGTTACTGCAGCACAGTCTAAAGGAAGACCTGCACTGCCTCACTCAGGCAGCAAAGTTCATTTCATGTAAGTCATGAAAAAGAGTTAAAAGCTTAGCAAGAATAAAACCACTAAGAACTTCTAAAAACCAGTAAATAGAGGAGGAGAAGAACTACTAAACTCACAAGCTGATGTGTTTCCAAGTGCTGTGATGTTAGCTTAATTAAGAATTTTAGCCTTCATTTTGGAGCAAAGATCTCTGGCCCTGCCAAAAAGATTAAATTAACTGTGATACCTCTAGAGCCCCAGAATGCAATAGGGACTACTAAAAAAGTACCTATTACTTTATTTTTTAAAATTTAATAAAACAAAAAGTAATTTTTCTACTGTGTTGTTCAGCAACACCCAGTGATGGATGGTTTCCTACACTGATAACATTGTAACATGTAAATTGGGCCAGCAAAGCAGCTGCTATACCTCAGCTCTGCATCCACATGCACATACCTGGCCTCAGGAAGCACTATTTACATCTGAGGATGCATCAATTCAACTAAGTTCGAGCATGCTCTCAGAAGGATTCTTAAAGATTTAAGAAAAAATGCTTCTGATAGCCTGAAGGAACACAAGTCAAAACGTACAAATCCCTTCTAGCTCTCTATCCAGTTATTTCAGTGTGAATCACTAGGAAGTCTTCAGCTTCCTCATTCACCTTATGGTTATGACAGGGCCCAATTCCTCTTTCAGCTAATGGGCTGGCAAATAGCCAGCAGAAACTACAATTTGCATGAAAACCACCATGAAGTTACCGATTTGCCAACACATGCAGTCATTTGTTTCTACAAGAGTGTGTGGCTAAGATGAGAAAGTATTTGTGTGCAGAATCGGGTAGAAAATACAAACAGCTTGCCGAGCCAGTAATCCCCAGTTTGCTATTCGAGACAACCAAGTTCAGACTGACTGTGCTCCCTACTGTCCAGGAGTCATTCCAGCACCATCCCTCTGCTAAGGTGTTCAATTAATTAACCCAGCACAAAACTGTTCACCTCTCACTGAACCACTTCAGTGTCCCACCCTTCACTGCCAGGGCTATCAACACCAGGTATGCTGGACCATTAGGTATTTGCTAGTAAATGATCTCTGGCTGCATGTAAATGTCTCTCTCAAACACAAAAGATTGTTGTCTGGCACTGCTCAGTCCAGGGGAATTCCTAGATTGGTGTGCAAAATCTGAAGGAAGACAATTTACACACACTACCACTGCCTATTCCCAGCTGGCATTAAAGCTCCTTGGCTTGTTACTTTCCCAGTGCCATGTCAAAACCAGGCAGGTCTGCCAAGTAGGGGAAAGTGAAGGTGACCTCCACCAGCACCCTTTCCCACCTCCTGCCACACCACTGTCTGCAGAAACACACCTGTTCCTTCACATTCCTGTGTATTTTCTATGCACTGCTTTGGTATTTTGCTATACTTGGTGTATATACTTTTGGTATTTTGACTCACTTTACCAAGTGCTCCAAAAAAGGAGAAAATAGCCTCTTTATTATCTAAAGCTTAGGTCACCAGTTAAGCTTGACAAATCTTCTCACAGTTTAGTACCCACTGAAGACAGCACACTGAATTTTTAATAAAATAATAAAGGGGTGCTCCCAGACAGCTCTGTGTAGGGGTAATCCTACCTCATCAAGAGGCAAGAAAGGGGGTAGATCCATTTGCAGTGAAAAATGCTTAAATACTGCTTGAGTAGTTATAAAGAGCAGAATTATGATGGGACAATTCTGTACTACTGCTTTACAGAAAAGATGTAAGAGAAAATAATGCAATGGGTATTAATCATTCAGATCAGTCCAAGTACAACTTTTCTTATAAATTTTTATCATTCTTTCACATGACATTTGGTTACTTGCAGTACATCATTTCCTTTGATGGAATTTTTCACTGCAAATTCATTTAATCAAATGCAGTGATAATGGACTTCTTAAATTGACCCACACAGCTCCTCAGAACCAAAGTGTCAGTGCTATGCTCTGGAAGACATTTATTTTTTACCTTTATTAGGGAAGAGCATAATGAATACTGAGTTCAATGTGGGGTTATCCCCCACACAAGAGCTGTGATCCTCTTGGAAAAACATCAGCTCCTGATTTCTCCCACCAGATTAGAAACAATTCTTACCAACAACCTATTACTAAATAGTGAAAGGCATTTTGTGTGTCAGCTTCTTGAAGTATCTTACAGAGATACTAAGCCCCTTGTTTTAATTTCAGACCACTACTGTACTTACCTAGGTCAATAAGAATTGCATGCTGTTGGGAAGTTAGTTGTTTCAGGAGTTCTTTGTAAGGTGTGTCCTTTGGTTGTTGTTTACTTGGAAACTGATGTTTAAGATGGTATTGCTCAGCTAGAAACTTCCAGATCTCCCCACGGTGGTGACGTGGTACTCCTGAGCAGGGAAAACAATTAAACCATTAATTTGTACTCCTACTGAGGGCTCTGCTGTAGTTGAGCTAACAGGATTGAGGAACTGAAAATGCCTATCTGCTACAAAGGCAGGCAGGTCCCTATTGGCCACCTCCAGTGGACCATAGAAGTAGATGAAACTACAGCACTTTTAACTTGCTCAACCAATAAAAGACATCAGCACCTTAAGAGGAGTGATTTAAAGCAGAAAGAAATGCTACAAACTGCCTAAGGTTAATCCAGTCTGAGAAGCACTAGAAGAGGCATCAAGAATTGCAATACTGGTCTCTGAAAAGCAATAAGCTTATCTCCCATTTTTCCATGTAAAGTACACAATAAAGCACTGCAATGGAACTAATTCACACTTTTCACTCATATAGCATGGCCTCTGATGTTATGAGTACATTTTAGGAAGGTGGGATGCACAGATACCAAAAATATAAATAGGTACAAATGAGATGTGATCTAGAGACTACAACACAAGGCAGATAATCTGATAGCAAGTATTGTATTTCTAGTTTTGCCATCGGCTTGCTTAATGACTGGTACACATAAAAATGTTTTAAAGTTTGAATTTATTTCTCTTTAAAAAGGGCAGATGCTACATAACTATTTCACATAAGTAATGATAGCCTTCATTTTAAACTGGATGGAAAGCTTTGAGAGTAGAATTAATTCAGCACAAGACTCACTATTAAATCACCTGCAAAAGAAATCAATGCACTTTCACCTGGGGAAGTGTTCTG